>NC_045429.1:216322996-216693829 GCF_902635505.1 Sarcophilus harrisii
TGAATTTCATAGTGCTGCCTTGGGCAAGACTTTCACACAAAGAGACTATTTAAGGTCATGTGGGGGAGATGAAGGTACTTTAGAAAGTGTCCAAAATGAAGGAATTTTATTTTTAGCTAGATCCTCTCAAACACATGTTATGCAATAATTCTCTCCTCCTGATATCATGGAGCAAACCCACATTCATTCTTACACAGTATATTCAAGTAAACAGCAATGTTTTAAAAAAAACACTTTCATAAAGATGAGCAATCAACAATGTGGTAGAATTTAATTTGGACTTCTAAGACTTGGGTGTAAATCTTAGCTCTCCTAATTATAATCCATGTGATCTTGGGCAAGTCACAGTTTCCTTTTCTGTTCTTTGAGGGAGGTGTACTAGATCAGTGGTATCAGACTCACATAGAAATGGGTCTCTAAACTGTACCTATGGGCCTGTGGGCCACATATTGATTAGTTACAAAATGTAATGTTAATTGTGTTTTATTGTGTTTTCATTTATTTTCTCAATTTCCCAATTACATTTTAATCTGGTTCTGGCCATACTCAGAAGTTGAGGAGTCTGCCAGCTAGCCGCCTGGGACCTCTGTGTAAGATGACTTTTTAAGGTCCATTCCAGCTGTAATTCTTCATGGACGTTTTCTCTGCTTATTTCCAGTTTTCCTAGGATGATTGATTCTGTGCAAACATTTTATTTCTTATATATCTGGTGAACAGAGATGTGGTCCAAGAGCACTACTTCTTCCCCAAGAGTATCATTCAGAGAGCAAATCAATCAACCAGCATTTGTTCAGTGACTTCCATGTGCCAAGCGTTATGCTAAGCACTTAGTGGTACAAAGAAAAATCAGAATAATAGTCTCAATCTTAAAGGAGCTTATATTCTAACAAGAGAAACAACACAGACAGAGGAAAACATAAAATACATACAAAATAGATTTAAGGCAGTCTTAGAAAGGAATGCTTAATCAGCTGGAGGGAACAAGAAAGGCCTCCTTTGAAAGATGGCATTTGATCCTAGTCTTGAAGAAAATCATTCCAGGAATGAGGGACTACCACTGCAAAAGCAAAGGGAGATGGGGCGGGGGGAGAAGTAGTTCTGTGACAGGAACAACAAGTAGCATGTAGAAGAGAATAAAATATAAAATATAGACTACAAGAAGTAAACGGAGTTGGGTTGTGAAGACCTTTAAATACCAGATAGACAAGATTATATATGATCCCAGAAACAACAGGGACACAGACCCTAGAGTTTATTGAGCAGAGGATTAATATAGTCAGATCTTAGCTTTTGGTAAATAGCACTTTGGAATACTGAATACTCTATTCCCAGACTAAAACTCTTCTTTATAGGTACAGCTCCCCTAATATGTTTTGTCTCTCCTTGTTAGATTGTAAACTCCTTGAGGTCAGGGATTATCTCATTTTTTAATATTTGTGTTTAGCCTTAGCTCTTGTGCTTAACAAGTAATAATTCCTTTTTTCATTCATACATTTCTCCATTCTTCTCTTTTTTCTTTATACCATCTTATTTGGTGATCCCTCTAATTCCCGTAGGTTTATTTATTACCTTTACATAGATGACTTGCTGATGTATAAATCCATTCTTAGTGTCTCTTCTGAAACCTATAGATATTGAACATGTCCCATAAGCATCTCAAACTGAACATATACAAAAAGTAACTCATTATTTTTCCTTATTCTGTTGGGGACACCATTATTTTCCTAATCATCCAGGTTCACAATCTTAGTGTCTGAATCTGTCTAGGAGGGATTTCATATCTGATGTAAAGGACCATTCAGAACTTGAGGGTTCAAATAAACAATAAATTTACTAATAATGTACTTGGTAACCTCCAGACCAAAAAAAAGCCAGAAAAAGAGTCTCTGTGAGCTCTTGGAAAGTCACTGCTCAATACATAAAGATGTTTTTATATACTCCTTAACCAAAGGACCCACAGATCTGTTTCAGGTCATTGCACCTCAGGACAAAAGTAGTTGTGAAGTGCCCTACATTATAATGTCCAGATTCACAGCAGACTTGGGGAGGGTAATAGGGAAAGAACTAATGCAAGCTGCCCCATGTCTGTATCATAACATTCTGGCTTATAAAAGTCTTCCAATCCCCTGGGAGACCAGCATCACAGTGTAAAAGTCCTACCCTCTCATCCTTCATTCTTTCAGCAAAGTGAAGAAAGCCTTGCTGCCAGCATGGGCTACCAAGGGACTGCCTGTGCTAGTGCCTGTGATGCTTGGTCCACTGTGAGTGCTCTCATCATTGCCACATTTCACTGTTCCTGGTGTTAAGTTCCTGCCTGAAAGGTTGGAGTCACTCTCATTACCAAAATTTTAATAACACCAATTTCACGATAGTAAAAAAAGGAAAACAAAAAAAGGACCCATTGATTGGAGAATTGTTAAACAAATCATGGTACACAAAAATACTGAAATATTACTGCACTGTTTAAAAAAAATGAATCTGGAAAAAAATTTTAAGCTCTTAGGAAAACGTGAATTTTTATGGTATTAAGTAAGTAGATCCAGGAAAACGATAAATATAAGGATAAACAACATAAATTGATAAAACAAGAAACAGAGACAGAGAAGAAAAGGGAGAAAGAGAAGGAGATGAAGAGGGAGAGGAAAGGAAGGAAGGAAGGAAGGACAGGGAAAGAGGGAGGGAGGAGGAAAGCTTCACAGCTATAGAGACCAAGTTTAGTCTTAGAGAAGAGCTGAGAAAGAACTTTCTCCTTTCTTTACATATGTGAGGAACTAAAGGGTGTAGAATAATGTTTATAATGTCAGATACCATTAATGTTAATTGGTTTTGCTGGTGCCATTTTTTTCTTTTTTACAAGGAAAGATACTCTGGGTAATAGAGGAGAAAAGGAGACATTAAATGAACAAAATATAAAAACATAAGACATCAATATATTTTTAACAAAAAAATAAATAAAATGGACAGTTATAAGATGGCAAACTGGTAACTGCCCATTTTATATTCTTTAAAATAAAAAAGTAACCCCTTCCCTACTTGGCCCAGTGCCCTCCCCTACACAGATAAATCCCAAGAAACAGTCAGCATTCTAGTCTCTGAGGTATCCTTCCCTATATGCCTCTGTGCCAGAGGCTCTGTCTCCCACTGTGGCAACATATTGTATCATTTGTCTAAGGTACTTTTATATGGTACTCAAGGCACAAACATGTCTAGATCAAGTTTTGTGATCACCATCTTCAGAAAATGGAGAAATGGGGTCATGGAGAATCATACATAGCTGAAATGACACAACAACAAAAAGGCTAAGGATCCTCTGATGTCCCTTACCCCTTACCCTTTCCAGCTTCCTTTCCTATTTTGTCTTCCCCCATTAAATTGTAACCTCCTTGAAAGCAGAAACTCTTTATTGTATTTGTATCCCCAGTGCTTAGCACAGGATCTGGTACATAGCAGCAGCAGCAGCAGCAGCAGCAGCAGCAGTAGGAGTAGTAGTAGTAGTAGTAGTAGTAGTGATATTAACAATAATGGCAATACTTTAAAACTAATAAAATAAATTAATAAAAATTAACAATAAAGTTAGATAAATGTTTATTGAATTGAATTAAATTAACGTCACAATAGCCTTAGCAGTGGAAAATCTAGATTCAAATCCTGCCTACTTTAATTTTTGGATAAGTCATTTAAACTTTCTTAGTCTCACTTTCCTTATTTATAAAATGAAGATAATTATAGTATCTACTTTAGAAGATTTTGAGAAGATTGAAAGAGCTTACCTATATAAAGCATTTTTTAAAATGCTATTAGTAGTAGTAACAGATTTTTACAGCTTATATTCCCTTTGTCCTAACTCATCTCCCTTTATTTTTATGGCCTGACCAAAAAAAAAAAAAAAAAAAAAAGACATTATGTGAGTGTGTGTATTTGTGTGTATGTGGGTGTACATATACTTCTATATTGTTAGTTTCCTCCTGGATATAGCGGGAAGAAGAATCAGGCTCATCATCTGATTTATCCTGTCAAAGTTAATTGGTTGGTATCTATCCATCGTTTTTGAAAAGGACCAAAATGTCATCACTATCTTGGTCAAGGTACAGTGTGTCCAACCGTGACTAATCAGACTAATATGGGTTCAGAAGGCTCTATCGTAGGCTGGGCACAAATAGTCCATATAAATATTTGGAGTGAAAATGTCTAAATTTGTGTATCTCACATTTCTTTTGATCCTTTAAAAGTAAGTCATCAATAGAAGGATGGGCAAATGATAGGTACAATAGAGAAAGTATCCTGGGCACACATTGGTTATTAGAATTCCTCCTCTTGCAAACCTTAAATGTCAGTTACCATTAGCAAATTGTGAATTCTAGTTCAAATATGATAATAAGCATACACACATATATAAATGTCCACATAGCCCTTACCACAGCATTACTATGCAGCAAGGAAATTCCAAGAATCTCCCAGAAAAAGAGGGGCAAAGTGCCAATCAATACCAGAGTGCATAAGAGGGTCAGCTGAAGGCAGATGATGATTAGAAGACAGTCATGTCCTCCCCAGTGAAATCAAAACAAGAACAAAGGAGAGCCTGTGGATTGATTGGGGGCCAACCCAAATTTCAATCTGAAACTGGTCACAAATTATGGTTAAAAAAAAAAAAATTAAAAAAAAACTCTCCAGGGAAAGCCAGGATTGGTACTTCCTAGCCACACATTGCATCCTTTTGATGCAGACATCAGGGCAGCTTTGGAAACAATTGGAGAATCAAAAGCCCAAACAAGAGAGGGTTTCTGAAAGGGGAACTATTGGGCCCAAAAGCTTTCAATTTTGGTGAAGCATTCACACAGCTGCTTTAAAACAAGCTGTTATTATTATTCTGCTTCTCCATTCAAGTCCCTAATGAGGGGCAAAGCCAGCACGCAGCAAGGTAAAGAGAATTTTAGATGAAAAAGTCAACGGACAGTTAAGAGGGTTGCAATAGTGTCTGAGCTTTCCAGCTGGATGCATGAATTGAAGGAGAAAGAAAAAAAATTTAAAAGGGAATGGCCCTTTTAATTTTTCCCCCCTTCTTCTTCCAGGAACTCTTAGGTCTTGTCATTTTTGTAGTCACAGACATTCATTTAATCACTAGCATACTTTATGAAAGAAAAATGTATAGACCTTCTAGCCCACAAATCTGATGCAACGGGTCCAATTTTCATTACCAGAAATAACGAGAGGAAATGAGAAGCAGGTGTGGGAAGGCTTCCCTGAGCAATGCCAGGGCTCTGTTTTAATTCAGCTGGAGGGAAATATGCCCTGCCGCTAGCTCATTGCCTTGCTGCTCACAGACTGAGAGGTCAAGCTATTAAAATCAACCAAATATGTGCAAATTATTTTTTTTAGTCCATACCACTGAACCACTAGCCAGTGGGACATTTGGCTAACTTTTGACAAATGCAACAATAAATCTCTGGGGTGGTAAATATAGTTTCTTAGACGACTGGAAAGATTTGGGACATAAGCTGTGGGGATCTCACAATTAATCAAAGAAAACTGCTCATATGAAAAACATGAAACTATTTTTGGGAGGTGATGGAAACCTAAAATAAGTTCCATATTTCTTCCACTAGTTACACAAGTCTTACTGGAACAGGGACTGAGATGCCTGCAGGTTAATATGATGAATTGTTTGTTTCAATTTGATATGATGTCATGTCATATAAAGGTTGGTAAAAGGAACTGGGATTGGTGAGCTTGGAGAAGAGAAAGCTCACAGTAGACATGATAATGGCATTCAAATATCTTTACATGAAAAAGGAATAAGATAAGAAGCAATGCTTGAGTGTAACAAGGAAGACAACTGGGGCTTCAAGTTAGGATTTCCTAATAGAGGTACCCAAGAGTGGAATCATCCACCTTGAGAAGCAGTGGGTTTCCTCTCACAGAAGGTCTCCAAAGAACTTGGTAAGAGGATTCATTAAGGCATAGTATGTACTAAATAATTGCAATGGACTTTTCTAACTCAAATTCTATGACTCTGTGAGATCTTCTAATGCTCTTTGTCTGAATACAAAGGCTAGAGAAAGTTAGCCAAATGTTTTACTGGCTAGTGATTCAGTGGTATGGTCTAAAAAATCCCTAGAGAATGTAAGGGGAGTAAAGACAATGAGCTGGATTTGATGTTTCTACTTTCCCCCACATTCCTAAGTTCTCCAATATTGATGTTTTTTGCTCTTTTAGATATTTTAGTAATTTTAGAAAATTTATAATTCTCCAAGATTTAAGAATAGGTCAGTATTCAAACTTAAATATATTGTATGAAAAACCAATGCTTTTGAATGATTGGTGCTGGAGAAGACTTTTGAGAGGAGAGATTAAATTAGTTAATACTTAAAGAAATTAATTCAGAATATTAATTCAGAATTGGAAGGTGAAATATTAAAGCTAAAGCTTAAATAGTTTGGTCATATAATAAGACAATAGGGCTCACTGGAAAAAGACCCTGATGTTAGGAAAGATCGAAAGCAAGAGGGAAAGAGGATGACAGAGCAAGGGATGAATAGATAGTGCCTTGGAAGCAGTGAACATGAATTTGGATAGACTTTGGGAGATAGTGGAGGAGAGAAGGGCCTAGTGTGCTATATATGGTCCATGGAGTCATGAAGAATTGGACGTGACTGACCAACTGAACAACAAACATTGTATGTACCAGTCTGCTGGTCAATAAGCAGAGAATTACAATTTTTAAATTCATTAATTAATATCCTATCTGAAATTCTTTTCTGAAGGACAATCTTTTGTTAGGAAAGGTTAGTTTCTGTACCTTGAGTTATCACAATTAGGGTCTTGAAAAGAGCTTTGGAATGGGTACTGGATCTGAACTAATTAGTTACATGACCTTAGCCAAATCATGTATTTTCTCTTTCTTTCAATTTCCTTCTCTGTAAAATGAAAAGGTTGGGCCAGATGATCTCTAAGGTCTTTTCTGATGTTAAAATTCTAAGATTCTATGAAAATGTTCTTTTATAAATTGTTAAAATTTCAAAACTTGAGAGCAGCTTGATGGTGTAGTCCAGGTATACTTCCTAGCTGTTAACTGAGCAGTCACCCCACTTGCCTCTCAAAAGAAAACAAAAAGATATAAAATTTCAAGATCTGAGAAATCATTTGTGAATTCTGAGCACATATTTTCTTAATGCTATTACTTTACTAATAGCTAATATATCTCAGATGAAAGTAAACAATGGTAACAGTTGAATGTAGGCAGGTCTTCCAGAGACAATGTAGAATAGTAAAAGGAACACTGAAATCAGATGGCCCTAGTTCAAATCCCATCTCAGACACTTATTACTGTGTGCCTCTGGACAAGTTAACTCTCTGTACCTTAATTTTCTCATTTGTAAAATTTGAAGGTTGAACTGAATGACCTCTAAAGTCCTTTTCGGTTCCAAATCTATAATCCTTTGTGATATTTGCTAATAATTCATTCCAGCAGTAAGGACATTAGCACAAGTTTAGTCTTAGCTATTAAGTTAATTATTCAAACTCTAGGCTCCTTCACCTGGGGGAAGAAAGTTTTGTCTAAGAGGATTTCACAGAGCCTGATCTACCCCATCCTGGGATCTGACCTCTAGCCTTTTTGTGGATATGAGCAGCTTAATGATGTGTTCCTGCCTTCAGACACTAATACTAAAAGGATGAGGACATATGTAGATGATTCCTTCAAGGGAGTAGGGATCACCTTGATCGATAGGGCTCCCATTAGGCCTAGAAACCTTCTCTGTTTTAGAGGGAGTGCCAGGCAAGCTTGGGCCGCCTGGTGACAAAAGCCTCAGAAAACCCAAGCCTTTCACCAGAGCAACATTCCTGTGTCAGTCTTGATGCTTTGATGTTCTGATTGACCTCAACATTTCCTGACTGTCTCTTGCCTGATGTCCTGCTGCTTTCTACCAGCCCTTGGCCCCAGAACTGTCTGACCTTGCTCTCTATTCATTCCCTTGTCATCCACCCCACCTCAGCTGCCAAGACTCCTAGTTACCTCATTAGCACAGAATATTAATGTACATACACACTACGGGGAAAAAAAGAATATATAAGCCTATGAGACAAAGCATGACATCAAGGAAGAGCCACATACGAGTTATATGACTCTAGGCAAATCAGTGAAACTCTTATTGCCCCAGGAAACTTTTTAAAACTGAACATTATATACTAATTGTTACTCTCTATTGGCTGAGTGATTCTACACTTGGAATTCCCAACATTGATCAAATCATAGGTCCAAATCATGAGTGTGTATGACTTTTATGGAATATACCCACACAAATATATGTGGAATATATAGACTCATGAGTGTGAATATATATGTGGGAATATGGTCTGGACCTGTGGATGTGTGTGTGTGTGTGTGTGTGTGTGTGTAGACACTTATATGTGTGTATATAGAGAGACATATATAATTTATGTATAGATACACAAAGATATACATTTATACACACATATACTTAATGCATATATATATATATATCCATGTACATCATGTATATAGATATATACATATAAACATACTTATAGTATATTCACATACATATATTTGATATGTTATACGTACACATACATATTAGATATGTGTGTGTATATACATATGAGAAGCAACAAGGAATAGTGAATAGGACTTTACCTTGAAACCAGGAAATCCTAGGTTGAGATCTTGCCTTTGGCCCATACTAGCGAAACAAACTGGGCAAATCACTTAATCTGTTCGTTCCCAAAGCAATTCTTTAATACTACACTGTCAGAACAGTTGTTGATCTGCATTGTTTTGTATATTATATGTATATATATACATATATATATATATATATATATATATATATATATATTTTCCCCCTTCCAGGACTTCCTTTTCCTAATGAAATTATAGGTACAATCCCTAAACATGTATGTATATGTGTATGTGTACACATATATGGATATAAATTAATGTATTTATGTTTACCAGAACCAGGAAGATATTAAGTTTCTTCTATAAAGAGCTGCTAAATTCTATGAAAGTGAACATAAAGGTAAATTTTTATCAAATCTATCTATACCCCACTTAATCAGTTCCATTAAAGCAAAATTCCATCTGGGGGTCTCTATCCACGAAGAGCCCTGCTAAGATGTATGATAACACATGATCATGGTGCGAAGATGAATTTGAGTTGTATAAGGCAATGTCCATGGAACATGAGCTCTGGCAGGTCCCATTAATTTGGAAATGTTTTCAATAAAATTCCAGTGACAGCCTGTGTGACTGCTGTCCAGAGACCAGCCTTGCTAAGCTTGATGAGGCTTATCACTAGAACATTGGACACCTGGTGATGAATTTTATTAGACAGAACAAATCAGAAAGATTCAAGATCCGATTGCCTACTAAAGCTTAGAATTATGAAAGGATTGTGAATCGTGAAACTCAAGGAGGACAGGCTAGCTGTCTTCAAGTATTTGACAAGCTGTCATATGGAAGAGAGCTTAGATTTGCTCTGTTTGGCTCCAAAGGGCAGAATGAGGAGTAAAGAGTGAAAATTGTGAAGAGACAATTTTAGATTTGATATTAGGAAAAACTTCATAACAATTACAGCTACTCCAAAACAGAATGATCTCTCTTTTAGGAGACAAGTGGTTTTTCCTTCTTCGGAGGTCTCCAGGCAGAGGGTGTTTTTCGGGAGTGTCTAACTCTTCATGATTCCATTTGGGGTTTTCTTTGCAAAGATACTGGAGTGACTTGCCATTTCTTTCTCTAATTCATTTTACAGACAAGGAAACTGAGGCAAACAGGGCTAAGTGATTTGTGTAGGGTCACAGTAGGAAGCAGCTGATATTAGATTTGAACTCTAAGCTGGGTCTTCCTGATTGATGATGCAGAGGTGCAATAAAATACTAAGAAGTGAAAAGTCTTTGAGCTATAAAGAGATTGATTTTCCTGTGTACTTTATGGAACTCCATCTTATTACTTCATAGTCATAACTTATTATGGAAGACAAATTGAAGAGATGTGAATAGTTTTAGTAATTTTCCCATGACTTTGGATTATGGGATTTAGAGCAGGGAAGGACTTTATAGATAGAGTTTAATTCCTTGGTCCTTTTAATGACAAATGGAAGCCCAGAGAGATAACTGACAAAGTGATTTTCTCAAAGTCACACCAGAAGTAAGTAGCAAAACTCTGATTCCAATGTTGTCTTCAAATTCAAAATCTAGGGCTCTTTCCATTCTGGCACACAGCTCTTTGAAGGAAAATGTATTAAATAGGAAAAATTTCAATTAAAAGACTATTTTCCACTTAGTCCATTACCAATGAAAAATGTTGCACAAAACAAAAGGTGACAGGTATGATTAGAATGTTATAATACCAGAAAAATATCAGAAAAATGTAGGTGACCCAGGGAATAGATCACTAGACTTGGAAAACCTGAGTTCAAATTCTGCCTTAGACACATAGTAGCTGTGTGACTTAATAGTAGCCAAGTCAATTACTTTCTCTGCACTTCAGTTTTCTCAAAGGTTAAATGGGGAAACTGGATTCAAAGCCCTCTAAGTTCCCTTCAGGTCCAAAATCTAGGATCCTACAAGTGATAGCAGATTCATGGTCTATATGCTGCACTGATACCTATGAAATGCCATGCGATCTACTCTGGAAACTTAAAGGATTGGCTGGACTTCCCTACCTTCTACCCTCTGCCTCATGAAGGGTCTATGACAAGACACAGAAGAGAACAGTTTTAAATAAAAAAATTGTAAATAGGCTGTGATCTGTGCTATCAGAGGAAAGAGTTGTAATCAGAGTAGGATAAACAGGGCTTTGTCCCAGGTGTGGCCAAATTTAACCACAATTGAAGCCATAAGTATGGGGGAGCAGCTGTGGTCCATTCTCAAAAAGATGACATGAAAAGGACAGGAGTACCAGTGTTCTAGGCTCTGTCCCTTCACCAGAGTCTAATCATTTAACTTCTCCATTCCCCAATTTTCCCCACCTATCAAATAAATGGAGTTGGACTTCATAGCAATCCAGCCCTAAATTTCTGATCCTATGATAACTAGTCTAAAAACAAATTTTTGTCAAATGACTACTATTTATGAGGTACTGTGCAGAGTGCTATGGATATTAAGTCAAAAAGTAAATAGTGCTTGACTTCAGAATACTTACGTTCTACAGGAATAGGTCATCTTTTCTTCCATTCAGGCTACAACATTTCCAACACTCTGAGAAATTCCTACTTAAGCCAAGAGTGGAGGGAGCAAAGGAATGAGTGCAGCAGACAACCCCTAATCTGGTGAGTGACCATCACCTTTTCAGTCATTCACAATCTTAGAATCATCCTTGATTCTTTTCTTTCCCTCACCTATCATAATACACCCAATCACCTTGTCTTCTCAATTCTACCTCCACAGCATCTCTTAAATATGTCTCCTTCTCTTCATTCACACAGACACCATCCTAATTCAAGCCTTTATCATCTTTCAACTAGGCAATTACAACTGCCTCCCGATCAGTCTTCCTGTTTCCAGCTTCTCCTCCCTCCAATTTATCTCCTTTGTTGTTGTTGAATTGTTTCAATTGACTCTTCATGACCCTACTTGGGATTTTCTTGGCAAAGATAATGGAATGATTTTGCCATTTCCTTCTCTAGCTCACTTTACAGATGAGCAAACAGGGCTAAGTGGCTTGCCCAGGGTCACAGTTAGTAAGTATCTGAGGCAAATTTGAACTTGAAAAGATGAGTCTTAACTGACTCCAGGACTGGCATTCTGTCCATTGTACCATCTATCCTCTACTCAGCAGCCAAAATAATCTTCCCAAGTCTTGATTCTGACTCCATTCTCTTGGGCTCCCTGGTGCCACTAGGACAAAATTTGGACTCTTCAGATTGGTATTGAAAGCCCTTCAGAATCATATCACAGTCTCCCTTTTCAAATTTATAGTACATTATCACCTTTAATCATTCTGTATTTCAGACAAACTAGGCTGCTTGCTGTTCTCCAAACTTGAGGCTTCACCTCTGTGGCTTTTCATGGGTTATTCCTCATATCTGGAATATAATGCTCCCTCACTTTCATCTTCCTAATTTTCCCTTGAGATTCAGCTCAGGCTCTACCTTCTATGGGAAATCTTTTCAGATACCCTCAAATTCTGATACTTGAATTATCATGTATATGATTATCTGTTTACATATGGCTTTATCCCAGCAGATTCTATGCTCCTTGAACTGGGCTATTTTTTTTTATTATTTGTTTGTTTTTCTCTTTGCATTTCCCTGATCCTTTGGGGCAGTATAGTATAGGGATAGAAAGCTGTGGTCTCATTGTCAGGAACACCTAAGTTCAAAATTCACCCCTGACACATATTAACTGTATGACCTTGGGCAGTTCATTTGACTTTTCAATACTTAAAGCAATTACCTAGAACAATAGAATAAACTGTAAGACTAATTTTAAATATGATGGTGGTTGTACTGGGAGAAAGTTATCTCAACTGGTAGGTCCTTATATCAATGAAATCACATTTCTAGTTGCAATCCTATCTCCCTGGTTGAACATGGTACCTTAAACACAGTAAATATTTCAGTATTTGTTGGATTGAATTGGAAGAGATCAGATGATCAGCTATGGGGTGGGGAAGGAGTAGTGGGGGGGAGTTGTGAGGGACAGGGAGAGCAGCAAAGTACTTCTTCTATCCCTTACAATAGTATATCAGATTTTTATTTCACTCACCACTACCCTCCCCCATTACCCCAGCTGAGGATCAGCTTTTCTACCTTTTATATCAAGAACCAAAAAAAAAAAAAAAGATCTTAGTTGTAATACTGAGAAGAATTTGCATGGATAAAGTAGTGACAGTAGTAGTTGGAGTAGGAGTAGGAGTAGTAGTTATTGTTTGTCCTTCCTTTTTAAAATTTTTAATAATAGCTTTTTATTTTCAAAACATATGCAAAGATAGTTTTCACCATCCACCCTTAAAAAAAACTTGTGTTCCAAATTTTTCTCCCTCCTTCCTCCCTACCCCTTCCCACAGATAGCAAATAATCCAATATGGATTAAACATGTGCAATTCTTTTAAACATTTCCACAACTATCATGCTGCATAAGAAAAATCAGATCAAAAGGGGAAAAAATGAGAAAGGAAAAAAAAGCAAGCAAACAACAACAAAAAAGGTGAAAATACTGTGTTGTGATCTACACTCAGGCCCCATGGTCCCATTTCTAGATGCAGATGGCTCTCTACATCACAAGTCTATTGGAACTGGCCTGAATCACCTCACATTCATCAGAATTGATCATCGTGATTGTTGGAGGGGATGCGGGAAAACTGGGACATTGATGCATTGTTGGTGGAGTTGTGAACGAATCCAACCATTTTGGAGAGTAGTTTGGAACTATGCTCAAAAAGTTATCAAACTGTGCATACCCTTTGATCCAGCAGTGTTACTACTGGGATTATATCCCAAAGAGATTATAAAGAAGGGAAAGGGACCTGTATGTGCACGAATGTTTGTGGCAGCCCTTTTTGTAGTGGCTAAAAACTGGAAACTGAATGGATGTCCATCAGTTGGAGAATGGCTGAATAAATTGTGGTATATGAATATTATGGAATATTACTGTTCTGTAAGAAATGACCAACAGGATGATTTCAGAAAGGCCTGGAGAGACTTACACGAACTGATGCTGAGTGAAATGAGCAGGACCAGGAGATCATTATATACTTCAACAACAATACTATATGATGACCAGTTCTGATGGACCAGGCCATCCTCAGCAACGAGATCAACCAAATCATTTCTAATGGAGCAGTAATGAACTGAACTAGCTATGCCCAGAAAAAGAACTCTGGGAGATGACTAAAAACCATTACATTGAATTCCCAATCTCTATATTTATGCACACCTGCATTTTTGATTTCCTTCACAAGCTAATTGTACAATATTTCAGAGTCTGATTCTTTTTGTACAGCAAAATAACGTTTTGGTCATGTATACTTATTGTGTATCTAAGTTATATTTTAATATATTTAACATCTACTGGTCATCCTGCCATCTAGGGGAGGGGGTGGGGGAGTAAGAGGTGAAAAATTGGAACAAGAGGTTTGGCAATTGTTAATGCTGTAAAGTTACCCATGTATATATCCTGTAAATAAAAGGCTATTAAATAAAATTAAAAAAAAAAGAATTGATCATCGCATAATCTTCTTGTTGCCATATATAATGATCTCCTGGTTCTGCTCATTTCACTTAGTATCAGTTCATGTAATTCTCTCCAGGCCTCTCTGAAATCATTTTGCTGGTCATTTCTTAAAGAACAACAACATTCCATAACATTCATATGAATGTGATGTGCATACATCCAGTGATGGGCATCCACTCAGTTTTTAGTTTCTTTACACAATAAAAATAGCTGCTACAAAAATTTTTGCTCATGTGGGTCCTTTTCTCTTTTTTATGATTTCCTTGTGATACAGGCCCAGTAGAAACACTGCTGGATCAAAAGGTTTGCACAGTTTGATAGCCCTTTAGGTATAGTTCCGAATTGCTCTCCAAAATGGTCGGATCAGTTTATAACTCCACCAACAATGCATTAGTGTATCAGTTTTCCTACATCTCCTCCAACATTTATCATTATCTTTTCCTGTCATCTTAGCTAGTCTGAGAGGTGTGTAGTTGTCCTTCCTTTTTAGAAGAGAACCAATGCCATCATAAAGATGTCTTGACTAGCTTGTGAATTGCATTTAAGTGAGTTGCACAAAATCATCATTTTCACTTTTTTCCAAAGCCATCAAAGTTCAATGGTAAGATAAAAGTCAAGGCAATTGGCAATAGCCACAGTTGCAGTAGCTCTCCTTGTTGTCTCTGTTGTCTAACCAAGCTTTAAGTGCTCCTTAGTACCTGCTTTGGTGGGACTTTCATGATGGTTGAAACAAATTGTTCTCATCAAAGAGGTCTTCACATGCTCAGCGTAGACTTTTCCTGTAACATTTGGTTTGGTGAAGATGGACACCAAAAGTGGATGAGCAGTCCTGAAAAGGACCCTGCAGGAGGAGAAGGAGAAGGAGAAGGAGGGGGAGGAGGAGGAGGGGGAGGAGAAGAAGGAGGAGAAGGAGGAAGAAGAAGAAAAAGAAAAAGAAGAAAAGTAATAGTAGTAATAGTGATGGTAGTGGTAATCGTGGTGATGGTAATAGTAGTAGTAGTAGTAATAATAATAATAATAATAGTAATAAAAGAAGAAGAAGAAACTGTAGTAGTGGCAGTGGTAGCAGTGACAGCAGCAGTAATAGTAGCATTTATTTGGAACTTTTTTATTCCTGAGGCAATTGGGGTTAAGTGACTTGCCCAGGGTCACACAGCTGGGAAGTGTTAAGTGCCTGAGGTCAAATTTGAACTCAAGTCCTCCTGACTTCAGGGCTAATTCTCTATCCACTGCACCACCTAGCTGCCCCATATTTAGCACTTTAAGCTTTATTATGTTGTATTTATGTGTAATATAGAGAGTTTGAAAAATGTTCTATACATATTACATCATTTAGTTCTCACAAACACCCTGAGAAGCAGATGCTATTATTTTTACTTTTATATTTTACAGACAAGGAAACTGAGGCTGAGAGGGTTTGACTTAGCCAGGATCATACACCTTATAAGTATCACAGGATTTGAACTGTCAACAAATTTATGTTCTATCCATGACTACATTGTGTTACTGAGTTATCAGTGAGCATATATGAAAAGCAAAATCTGATGCCTTTTTCTGTTAGGCTTCCCCATATACTGCCAAGACTGAATGTCCTTCACCATATGTACCCACCCGAACTAAATAGAAACACACATGCACACACATGCATACTTACCCATTCACACATGTACACACAGGACAACCAAGCCCAAATGAGGAAATATGTTCAGGAACCTAGTTCCAGAGAAGATGGTGTTTGGAAATGCCCTTGGGGCGCAACTCACTTTGTAATGATGCACTATAAACAAAGACCAAGTGTTTTATCCTCTCAGATCTGATTCAGTAGAGGGAGGTGGGGGTGGAGGGTAAAGCACACTTGTATATTCTCTGTTTTGGACCTAAGTCATGACTCTTTCAAGAAGTTGCCAATAGATTTTAGTCATTCTCTGGCAAAAGTTTCTCTCTTAACCGCAAATGCTTCATACTTGCTGAATGAGTCACTGACTTGAGTAATCAAATTCCTTGACCAGTATATGCCTGCTTTTTAACAGCTCACAGAATCATTTAAATTTTGCTCTTTAAAAAAAAAAAAAAAAAAAAAAAAAAAAAAAAAAAAAAACTTCTTGATTTTTAATCCATTTTCTGGTTAGGAAGAGAGTAATAATAGCTAATAGTTAACACATATATAGATCTTACCATGTGCCAAGCACTGTGCTAAGCACTTTACAATTGTTATCTCATCTAATCATCAAGACAGTCCTGGAACTTAGAGACTTTTATTATCCCCATTTTGCAGATGAGGAAACTGACACAAATACTGATTAAAGACTTACCCAGGGCTTGTAATTGTTTGAGGCTATGTTTGAACTCAGGTCTTCCTGACTTAGCCACAGAATTTTATCTACCATGTTATTTGAGTAGGATTCAATATTTCTCTAGTTCCACAAAGTCAAAAAATTCTTCTCATTCAACTGAAAGGGACCATCAAGGACCAGAATACTCATCTCTCTCATTTTGGACTCAGGCTGAGATGACCTTGCTATTATAGGCAAGCAGCAAGAATATATTCCAAGCAGCAAGTCTTTGCCTACAGGGTTTGTTGGGGTTAGACATGAGAAAGGGGGGAAGGAATGAAATAGAATAATGTGTTTGAAGTCCCACACCACAGGGAAAAAAACAAAGAAATCTTCCTCTCCTCTTTGGATCTGACAATATCACTGACAGATTCACACATAGCCTCCCCTCCTTCCTGCCAGACCCTTAAGTGAAAGGGTGTGTCTTAGACCACTGATGACAGTTTGTGCATGTATACAGGAAGGAAATAAGAAAATGATCACCAAAGGGCTATTTCTGTCAATGGAGATGAACACAAACAAATAAAAATCCCTTACTTGTTTTCATAAAGTCAACTTTAAGACTGCATGGCTTGAAAATTCCTTCCCTTAGTACATAAGAGAAAGAAAAGTGGCTTTTTTTTTTTTTTTTTTTTTTTTTTTTTTTTTTTTTTTTTTTTTGACTAAGAACTGGTATGGTCTCTAAATCAAGGGTTTTTAACCAAGGGCCAAGAACTTACAAAAACATGTATTTTGATAACTTCATTTCAGTGTAATTGATTTCTGATGTATTTTATCTTCTAAGCTTCTAAGATCTAAATGTAGGTTTCACCAGACAGCCAAAGGGATCACACAGAACAAGGTTAAGGCTCTAGGGTTAGTCTTTTAAAAATCAGGTTCGTGAACATATTTCCTCATTTGGGCTTGAGTGTCCTGTATGGGTGAGTAAAGATCTGAGTTCAAATCACTGATCTACTACTTTTATGTTAACTTCTTTGGAAAACTGGACTTGTGGATTGTCAACAAGACTTGAATTCAAATCCCACATCAGATCAGTGAGCACATATATGGGTCAGTGAAAAGCAAAATCTGATGGCATTTTCTGCTAGATTTCCCCATACAGTATCAATACTGAATGTCCTTCACAATATGTGCCCAGCTAATTCATTCCTTCAAATCACTGCTCTACTACTTTTATGGTTTAATAGATAGAAAGTTAAATTTGAGGATTATCAGCAAGAAATGGATTCAAATCCTACTTCAGATTCTTACTAGTTTTGTAATCAGAGGGATACTGATTAACTTCTTGAAGTTTTAGTTTCCTTATATGTAAAAGGCAGATAATAATGCCTATG
Organism: Sarcophilus harrisii; assembly: GCF_902635505.1. Taxonomy (NCBI): domain Eukaryota; kingdom Metazoa; phylum Chordata; class Mammalia; order Dasyuromorphia; family Dasyuridae; genus Sarcophilus; species Sarcophilus harrisii. Next base: position 216,340,857 of record NC_045429.1, read on the forward strand.
ATGTTTTGATTTCATAAGATTGTTATAAAGATCAAATGATATAAACTATACAAAGTTCTTTGCTCTGCTTAAAGTATTCCATAAGTGCTACTTATTGTTACTATTTACTAACCATATGATATTGGGCAAATCTTGTCACTTTTCTGAAAATCAGGGCTTTGATTGAATGACCTCTAAGATCTCACCCTACTCTAAATCTACAATTCTATGCTTTTTTCCCCCCAAAGTTTTCTCCAAATAAAACTTTATTGATAGAGTACCCTCTTAGGTATTTTTTTTCTCTCTTACCAGTGCCTTCAAATATACACCTAATGTGTTGCTATAGAGTGAGGTCTACTAGGTGGATTTCATTTTGAAAGAAAGTTAACATTTTTTGTTGCATATGTTGTTTGTTCAGTTGTTTTTCAGTTATGTCCAACTCTTTGTGACCCCATTTAGGATTTCTTGGCAGTGATAGTGAATTTACCATTTTCTTCTCCAGCTCATTTCACAGATAAAAGACTAAGGCAAGCAGAGTTAAGTGTATTGACAAGGATCTCACCTACACCACACACACACACACACACACACACACACACACAAGATAATCCACAAAAAAACCTAAAACATAGCTCCAATATATAGGCCAAATGGGATGAAGAGTGGGATGTTGACTAGAACAAACTGAATATTGGTATATTTGGCAGTATATACCAATTAAAAATGCTACATTTCTGTAGCATTTCAGTCATGTCCAACTCTTTATGACCCTGTGGACTATATAACACACTAATACCAACCATGAGGTTTTCTTGGCAAAAATACTGGAAGGAGATGCCATTTCCTTCTCCAGTGGATTAAAGCAAATAGAGGTGAAATGACTTACCCAGATTCACACAACTAGTAAGTGTCTGAGTCTGGATTTGAACTCAGGTCTTCCTATGTCCAGAGCTCTATCCGCTAAGCCACCTAGTTGCCATGATTATTGCCTAATTTCTATTACTTATGATATAGTTTTGTAAGTCATCCATGTTTGCTTTAAGCTCTTTGGAGCTGAAAATCCAAGAAAGATATGTGGATTGTAGTAGGTGGAAACTCTGCTGTCCAATTAGGCTGTCCTATTGTGCTCTAAAATTAAACTCTGTATGTTCACAAAAATAACATCAAAAGAGTCAGGTATGCTAGTACATACTTAGGGCAGTGTGTTTTTTGAGTTGAAAAAGAAAACTATATATTCATATTCCCTCCAATATTAGAATATAATGGCTGCTCAAGCAGTATTCATGCATATACTCCCACTCCTACTACCCAGGAGCTAACCAAATTTAGCTGCTCAATATCTCAGCTCCTCTCATTATAAATAGTAGAAGCCCTACAGTGTTATCTCTGCAAGATACCAGGGCAGTGTTATTCAAGTTCTGTAAACACACACACACACACACACACACACATCCCATTGACTCTGTAGCTTACTCTGATTCCTTTCTTCCTCTTCTCCTCCCTTCAGTATTAATGTGTTCTTTTTCAGCTTCTCAATGTATTTTATATGGCACTCCAACTTATTACCTATTTCCATGGTAGCTATTTAGATATCTAGCAAAGTGGCAGGGCAGCTAGATGGCACAGTAGATAGAGCACCAGACTGGGAATCAGCTTAGTTCAAAACTAGCTTTAGCTAGTGTGTAACCCTGGGCTTCCCTCAATTTCCTTCTGTAAAGTAAACTGGAGTAGGAAATGATAAACCACTCCAATATCTCTGCCAAGAAAACCCCAGATTGGGTCATGAAGAGTCAGACACGAATAAAACAAATGAACAACAAAAAAGCAAAATGGCTAGTTAGCAGGCAGGCTACCTGTCTGTGTCAATTCATTTTCTTTACCTGACATCACACTTTGCCTAAAATTTTGCTCTAAGGAAAGCTTGGAGTAGGCTCCTCAAATTTACACATGCCTTGATATCTCACCTCCATCTTGGTTAATTGCAATAATGTTGCTTTGAACAATAACAATAATAGTGTATTAATAATAATGCTAAGATTTATATAACATTTATTATGTGTCAAACACTCTAGGCTTTATCATATTATTTCATTCAATTATTTCATTACTTCATCATCCTCATAAATATTCTGGGACAATGGTACTATTATGATGCCCATATGATGAGGAAACTGAGGCAAACAGAAGTTAAGTGATCCCAGGGTCACAGAGTAAGTGTCTAAGTTCAGATTTGAATTCATATCTAGAGTTTTCCCCCAAAGTGGGAAGGGAAGGGAAGAATACAAGTACCCTATGTACAAACATGAATCAGATATGGAATACATAGTTTATTCCAACACAATAAGTAGAATGCTAAGCAATACAGAATCATAGGCTGATTAAAACAGAATCCAGCAACTTATCACAACGATTATAATTATTTGTGAGACTAATATTCAAGACTCATTAGAACATAAAAAGTTATTACAAATTCCCATTTCAGTTTCAAGGAGATGTCTGATTAAATAAAATCTTCTTTCCAGAGGCCGCTCCCTTTTTCATGCTGACTCTGACTGTGATATCAGTCAACTATTCAACATTTATTAGATACCTACTACGTATGAAGTGCTGGGGATACAAAGAAAGGTAAAAGTTCCTATCCTCAAGGATCTCACAATCTAATAGTTGAGACAAAATGCAAGCCATGATTTATGTAAATATACGTAGGATAAAAAGGAAATAATCAATAAAGGGAAGGCACAAGAATTAAAAGGTATTAGGAAAGGTTTCCTATAGAAGGTGAAGTATTCACTAGAACTTGAAAGAAGCCAGGGAAGCTTAGAGATTAGAGATGAGTGTTTCGAATATAGAGGATCAATGCTAGAGAAAAGGAAATTGGAAAAGAGGTAAGGACCATTAATACATCCTGAATAGTGGAATCTGCATTGCACCCATAGGGAATGGGGGACAGGAGTGTTGAATAATTATGCCAGGATAGTGAAGGACCCTCCCATTCTCCATCTCTCAAGTGGAAATACATTTTGTCTTTCCAAGCTCTATCTTCAAGAGACCCCCAACCCCAACTGCCCTCTCTCTCCCCCACCACCAGTCAGAAGCTGCCTCTTCTACCAAGTGTGACAATCTGAGGCATCAGAGGTTTTTGGCTCTGCAACCAATGTGGGTGTGGGGGGTGGGGTGGGAGGTGAGTGGGAGGAAGGCTGTTAATCCAGCAATGAGTCATACTTAGCCTGAAGCAGGTAGAGAATATCGTTACAAGATCAAATTTCCACGGGGTCACCAGAAAAAATGGTGTGGTCACCAAAAATTACAACTAAACATGCTCCACAAAAGGGCAATGGCTACTATACATTCTATCTCTCCTTCTAGACCTTTTCTACAAATAGGAGGCATTTAATCATAGTTTGTGGCCGCCTGTTGCAGTGGAAAGAACACTGAATTTGGAGCCAAAAGACTCAGATTCAAATTTTATTACTTACTAATTGTGGGCTTTTTAAAAAACAAGTTTCTTGATCTTACTTTCATCAACTAGAAAACCAAATGTCCCTCACAGCTCTAAATCCATGTTTTTGTGAATTGAATTGAATCTTAATACATTTTTCAATAGTAAAAGCCACCTACAATCTTTGTATTATGGTTATCTTTACAAAGTAACGAGTCTGACATCTAAGTAGAATTTTTTAACAGGAAAAATGTAACCAAAAAAAAAGTTAGCAGTTAATTCTAAATTGTAACTGTCTCCAATTGTCACTTATATTTCTTAATTTGGTGATGTGTTTGCATCCCATTAGAAGAGATTTCAAATCAGTACAGTTTCAGTAATGTCTAAGATAAATGAGGAGAGAATAAGAAAGCAGTTAGATGTCTTCAATGACTTTAGGTCAAGAGGTCTATATCATATCTATCTTGGTGTACCAAAAAATGAAGAATGTATTTACATATGTACTACTGGGAGTATCTAAAGATTGTAGAGAAAGACAAAGGTGCTACAAGACTAATGAAGGACAAATAGTTTAACAAGTTTCAGTAAAAAGGGAAGTTACTGGCATCTTCAGGCTATGGGCCAATGAATTTTATTTTGTTCCCAGCAGAATTCTATATCAAAAACAGCTGGTTAGAGATCATTTATTTTTAAAAAATGGTGATCTCTAAAGCTAACATAGTTTGATCAAGAATAGATCATGGCAGAATAATCTCATTTTCTTTTCTTTTCTTTTCTTTTTTTCAATTATTTGCCTTCTTACCAGATTAGTAGGTGAAGGAAATGTCAATAGTTCACTTATATTTCAGCAAAATTATTTGACAAAATCTTTCTTTTTTTTTTAATTTAATAGCCTTTTATTTACAGGTTATATGTATGGGTAACTTTACAGCATTAACAATTGCCAAACCTCTTGTTCCAATTTTTCACCTCTTACCCCCCACCTCCTCCCCCAGATGGCAGGATGACCAGTAGTTGTTAAATATATTTAAATATAAATTAGATACACAATAAGTATACATGACCAAACTGTTATTTTGCTGTACAAAAAGAATCAGACTCTGAAATACTGTACAATTAACTTGTGAAGGGAATCAAAAATGCAGGTGGGCATAAATATGGGGATTGGGAATTCAATGTAATGGTTTTTAGTCATCTCTCAGAGTTCTTTCTCTGGGCGTAGCTGGTTCAGTTCATTACTGCTCCATTGGAAATGATTTGGTTGATCTCATTGCTGAGGATGGCTAGTTGACAAAATCTTTCATGCTATCATTGTGAATGTAATGGAGAACCATGGGCTGCCTGAAAATGGCATTAAATTGGATGCAGAACAGGTTGAATAACTAGGTTCAAAAATAATTTATTAATGACAGGTTTCTAGTGGAGTGCCATAGGCATCTGCCATTGACCCCATCCTGTTCAATATTTTTATCAATAACTTTGATGATGTAATGGATAATAAGCTGACCTTGGAGACATGAAGACTTGGGTTTAGGGTCCATTAATGATTCATATTGGTCTTGTGACCTTAAATCTTTCCTTGCTCTAGGCAACTCTAAAGCTATAAAATGAAATAACAAAGTTCCTGTTATTATCTTTATAAATAGCATTCTTATCAAATTTGCTGATGATGCAAAATTAGGGAATATAGGCAATAATATTGATATTTGTATATTATTTTAAGGTTTACCAAACATTTGCAAACATTTGTCTTGTTTCTGTCAAGGGCACCACCATGCCAGCCCCCCCCCCCATCCTCCAGATCTAACACATAAAAGTCATTCTTGACTCTGTACTCTCACTTACATCCTATCATTCAATCAGTTACAAAGTTTTATTGATTCTATGTTCACATCATTTCTTGCATCCTTACCCTTCACATGACTCACATCACAATCACTCTAGTACAAGTCCACATCACCTCTCACTCAGACTATAGAGAGCCTTTTAATCGATTACCACATATGCAGCCATTTCTCATCTTATCTCATCTCCAATTCATCCTCTGCACAGCTACCAAATTGATTTCTAAAGCATTAGTTTGATCATGTCACTCCCTTACCCAAGAAATCAAGAAATTTTGATTGCTACTCTTTGTCTTCAGAATAAAAAACAAATTATTCTTATTAGCATTTAAGGCCTTTCATTATTTATCTCCTGTCTTTCCAGAAAAGTTACACATTATTCATCACTCAGTGTTCCAATGATATGGTCCTATTTGCTGTTCCTTATTCAAGATATTTTATCTCTTGTCACCAAGACTGTTCACCATCTTTAAAATGTTACACATCTTTACTTCTTGGAAATCTAACACCTTTTAAGGCTTAATTTTAGTGCTAACTCCTTTAGGATATTATTCCTGAATTCCCTGCCTTCCCAATTGTTAGTAATTCCACACATTTATCTCTGCATAAACACATTGTAAACTCCAGTAGAATGGAAGATCCTTGAGAGTAGAAACTATCTTGCTATTATATTTTTATTTCCAGCACCCAGAATGTTACCTGGCACATAGCAGATATTTTAATAGATTTTTTTTTTGGATTGGTTAATCCTCACAACAACCAGTCAATCTTCTCAGATAATGATTATCTTCATTTTGTAGATAAGTATATTGAAGCTCAGAAATGTAAAATGCCTTACTTATGGTCACACAACTAGTAAATAACAAGTTCTTTCTGAATCCAGAGGTATAGCTTCTTATATTACACCATGCTGCCTCTTTAGGTAATACATTGGACCATGGAATCAAGATGCCCAAAGATTGCAATGCAATAGAATGAAAGACCAAAATGATAAGATGAAATTTAATATGAACAAATTAAGTCCTATATTTGGGTTCAAAAATCAATTATAGAATATCTGAATGAAGGAGCATAGTGTTTTAAATAGACTATTGATACAATAAATTTCCTAAGTGCTGTCCTGCTCACTCATCAGAATAATTTTATTACTTTCTAAGTAACTCCATTTTCCCTCAGCAACTCTACTTGGTTTTTACTCCATAGAATATCATATCTTTCCCAGGATAAAGGTATTGGATTATCTGAAATTTCATCACCATACTAATGACTCAGTTTTTGATATTCAGCACTTTCTCAATAACCTCTGATTTTTGCTTAAACAACATTGGAGGGCTGGAGAGGGGAGCAATAAACTCCCAAAACCTTCCCTTATGAAGTGCTCAGATCAGAAGGTTCCAGGTGTCCCCCCACTTTTCATCAGTAGCATTTTTTTGTTTTAATTCCATACAACATCATGCCCATGCACCAGGTAACCACAATAGATCCCCTCCCTATTTTTCATTTTTGTATATTATCTTGTTCCATTAGATTGTAGCCTCCTTAAGGACAGGAGCTTTCTTATTTGTATCCTCATCATTTAGCACATTACCTGGCACATAGTGGGCACTTAACATTTATTAAATTGAAGCTGCACAGCTTCAATGGATAAAATAGTTCTGGCGTCAGAAGGTCTAGGTTTGGGAAGCAATAAACTGGGAAAATATTTTTACAGTCAAAGGTTCTGATAAAGGCCTCATTTCCAAAATATATAGAGAATTAACTCTAATTTATAAAAAATCAAGCCATTCCCCAATTGAAAAATGGTCAAAGGATATGAACAGACAATTCTCAGATGAAGAAATTGAAACTATTTCTAGTCATATGAAAAGATGCTCCAAGTCATTATTAATCAGAGAAATGCAAATTAAGACAACTCTAAGATACCACTACACACCTGTCAGATTGGCTAAGATGACAGGAAAAATAATGATGATTGTTGGAGGGATGCGGAAAACTGGGACATTGATGTATTGTTGGTGGAGTTGTGAACGAATCCAACCATTTTGGAGAGTAGTTTGGAATTATGCTCAAAAAGTTATCAAACTGTACATACCCTTTGATCCAGCAGTGTTACTACTGGGATTATATCCCAAAGAGATTATAAAGAAGGGAAAGGGACCTGTATGTGCACGAATGTTTGTGGCAGCCCTTTTTGTAGTGGCTAGAAACTGGAAACTGAATGGATGTCCATCAGTTGGAGAATGGCTGAATAAATTGTGGTATATGAAAATTATGGAATATTACTGTTCTGTAAGAAATGACCAACAGGATGATTTCAGAAAGGCCTGGAGAGACTTAACAACTGATGCTGAGTGAAATGAGCAGGACCAGGAGATCATTATATACTTCAACAACAATACTAGATGATGACCAGTTCTGATGGATCAGGCCATCCTCAGCAACGAGATCAACGAAATCATTTCTAATGGAGCAGTAATGAACTGAACTAGCTATGCCCAGAAAAAGAACTCTGGGAGATGACTAAAAACCATTACATTGAATTCCAATCCCTATATTTATGCACACATGCATTTTGATTTCCTTCACAAACTAATTGTACAATAATTCAGAGTCTGATTCTTTTGTACAGCAAAATAATGTTTTGTCATGTATACTTATTGTGTATCTAAGTTATATTTTAATATATTTAACATCTACTGGTCATCCTGCCATCTAGGGAGGGGGGGGGGGTAAGAGGTGAAAAATTGGAACAAGAGGTTTGGCAATTGTTAATCCTGTAAAGTTACCCATGTATATATCCTGTAAATAAAAGGCTATTAAAAAAAAAAAAGTCCTCATAAGAAACTGGAAACTGAGTAGATGCCCATCAATTGGAGAATGGCTGAATAAATTGTGGTATATGAATATTATGGGATATTATTGTTCAGTAAGAAATGACCAACACGATGATTTCAGGAAGGTCTGGAGAGACTTACATGAACTGATGCTGAGTGAAATGAGCAGGACCAGGAGATCATTATATACTTCAACAACAATACTATATGATGATCAATTCTGATGGACCTGGCTATCTTCAGCAAATCAGTTCCAATGGAGCAGTAATGAACTGAACCAGTTACACCCAGCGAAAGAACTCTGGGAGATGACTAAGAACCATTACATAGAATTCCCAATCCCTCTATTTTTGCCTGCCTGCATTTTTTTGATTTCCTTCACAGGCTAATTGTACACTATTTTAAAGTCCGACTCTTTTATACAGCAATATCACTGTTTGGACACGTGTACGTATATTGTATTCAGCTTATACCTTAACATCTTTAACATGTATTGGTCAACCTGCCATCTGGGGGAAGGGGTTGGGGGAAGGAGGGGAAAAGTTGGAACAAAAGGATTTGCAACTGTCAATGCTGAAAATTTACCCATGCATATATTTGTAAATAAAAAGCTATAATAAAAAAAAAGAATATTATGGAATATTACTGTTCTGTAAGAAATGACCAACAGGATAATTTCAGAAAGGCCTGGAGAGACTTACATGAACTGATGCTGAGTGAAATGAGCAGGACCAGGAGATCATTATATACTTCAACAACAATACTATATGATGACCAGTTCTGATGGACCAGGCCATCCTCACAACGAGATCAACCAAATCATTTCTAATGGAGCAGTAATGAACTGAACCAGCTATGCCCAGAAAAAGAACTCTGGGAGATGACTAAAACCATTACATTGAATTCCCAATCCCTATATTTATCACACCTGCATTTTTGATTTCCTTCACAAGCTAATTGTACAATATTTCAGAGTCTGATTCTTTTTGTACAGCAAAATAACGTTTTGGTCATGTATACTTATTGTGTATCTAATTTATATTTTAATATATTTAACATCTACTGGTCATCCTGCCATCTAGGGGAGGGGGGGGAGTAAGAGGTGAAAAATTGGAACAAGAGGTTTGGCAATTGTTAATGCTGTAAAGTTACCCATGCATGTATCCTGTAAATAAAAGGCTATTAAATTAAAAAAAAAAAAAAAAGGTCTAGGTTCATATCCTACCTCTCATTTATTGCATTGTGATCTTAGGAAAGCAATTTAATATCCTTTGGGCTTGTTTTCAACTGTAAGATGAGGTAAACTTGGGGCAGCTGGGTGGTGTAGTGGATACAGCTCTTTAGTCAGGAAGACCTGAGTTCAAATTTGTTCTCAGACACTTAACACTTTCTAGCTGTGTGACCATTGGGCAAGTCTTTTAACCCCAATTGTCTCAGGAAAAAAAAAGAGATGAGGTAAACTTGATTATCTCCATGATCCCTATCAGATCTGATTTTATGATCATATGATTCAATAAACAAGGAAGGTATGACAACAGTTCATTTCAAAGTGAGCCAGAGGTTTTAGTGAATCTCTAGCACAAAATGAACTAACATTGAGACATGGCAATCAAAAAAAGCAAACACAAAGAATTTTGTATAACTTAAGAGAAGTAAACAATCTTGTTGCAATCTGATTTGGCTTAGAATGTCTTGGTAGGAAATTTGATAATAAAAATGGGGTAGGAAATCTTGAGAAACACTGTTTTGAAAAAGTTGCTTCAAAAATAGAGAAAATCCATTTCTTTGAAAAAATAAGGAAATAACCTAAAACCATATTATAAAGCAGTGGTCATCAAAACCATTTGGTACTGGCTAAGAAATAGAGAAGTTGATCAGTGGAATAGGTTAGGATCTCAGTAAAAAATAGTCAATAGATATAGCAATCTAGTATTTGACAAACCCAAAGACCCCAGCTTTTGGGATAAGAACTCACTATTAGATAAAAACTGCTGGGAAAATTGGAAATTAGTATGGAAGAAATTAGGGCTTGACCCACACCTAACACTACATACCAAGATAAGACCTAAGCGGGTTCATGAGTTAGATATAAAAAGTGATATTGTAAACAAATTAGAAGAACATAGGATAGTTTACCTCTCAAATCTGTGGAGAAGGAAGGAATCTGTGTTCAAAGAAGAATTGGAAGTCATAATTTGTAATGGGCTGAGGTTTGAGTTGATGCACTTAGGTCCCAAGTACGTGAGACTAAATAATAATTGGGCTATACTCTATTAATATACATGATTGGATAAAGAATGGTCCCTGCCCACTCTCCGTGCAAGTCCTGATGTGTTGTAGAGGAAATGACGATTTTGGTGGGTGTAGGCAGAGAGAGGAATAGGAAGAGAAGCTGGGAGAGATTGGGCCTGGATTCCTTTCTCCTACCTGCTGGTTGTGTGGCTGCGGGTCTAGCTAGCTTCTTGACTCAGCTGCACACATTGCTATCGCCGATTCTCTTCCACCTCCAATCCTTCTTCACTGAGAATAAAGACTGACGATTTTCCCCTAACCTGAACTCCGGACTGCTGCTGATTTAAAAATACACGGTCTTCACATTTGGCACCCAACGTGGAGCTCAAACCCACGACCCTGAGGTTAAGAGTCTCATGCTCTACCGACTGAGCTATACCTCTGGTCACAATAATTGAACACCAGCTAGAAAATTTTGATTATATTAACTTGAAAAGTTTTTATACAAACAAAACTAATGCAGACAAGATCAGAAGGGAAGCAATAAATTGGGAAATCATTTTTACATTTAAGGGCTCTGATAAAGACCTCATTTCTAAAATATATAGAGATAAGAAATCAAGCCATTCTCCAATTGATAAATGGTCAAATGATATGAACAGACAATTTTCAGATGAAGAAATTAAAATCATTTCTAATCATATGAGAAAGTGCTCTAAATCACTATTGATCAGAGAAATGCAAATTAAGACAACTCTGAGATACTACTGCACACCTCTCAGATTGGCTAAAATGACAGGAAAAGATAATGATGGATGTTGGAGGGATGTGGTTTGACACTAATGCATTGTTGGTGGAACTGTGAATGAATCCAGTCATTCTGAAGAGCGATTTGGAACTATGTTCAAAAAGTTATCAAACTGTGCACACCCTTTGATCCAGCAGTGTTTCTATTGGGCCTATATCCCAAAGAGATCTTTTATTATTCTTATTAAATCTTTTTATTTATAAAGCATATGCATGGGTAATTTTTTCAACCTTGACCCTGGCATAACAAACATTTTTGCACATGTGGGTTCTTTTCCCTCCTTTAAGATCTCTTTGGGATATAATACCAGTAGAAATACTGCTGGATGAAAGCGTATGCACAGTTTGATAACTTTTTGAGCATAGTTCCAAATAGCTCTCCAGAATGGTTGGATCTGTTCACAGTTCCACCACCAATGTATCAGTGTCCCAGTTTTCCCATATCCCCTCCAACATTCATCATTATCTTTTCCTATCATATTAGCCAATCTGAGAGGTGTGTAGTGATATCTCAGAGTTGGCTTGATTTGAATTTCTCTGATCAATAGTGATTTGGAGCATCTTTTCATGTGTCTACAAATAGTTTCAATTTCTTCACCTGAAAATTATCTGTTCATATATATCCTTTGACTATTTATCAATTGGAGAATGGCTAGAACTATTATAAATTTGAAGTAATTCTCTATATAGTTTAGAAATGAGGCCTTTATCAGATCCTTTGGATGTAAAAAATGTTTTTCCCAGTTTATTCTTCCCTTCCAATCTTGTCTGCATTAATTTTGTTCGTACAAAAACTTTTTAACTTAACATTATCAAAATTGTTTATTTTATGATCAATAATGATCTCTGCTTCTTCTTTGGTCACAAATGCCTTCCTTCTCCACAAATCTGAGAGGTAAACTAGCCTATATTCTTCTAATTTGTTTATAGTATCATTCTTTATGTCTAGATCATGAACCCATTTTGATTTTATCTTGGTATACAGTGTTAGGTATGGGTCTGTGCCTACTTTCTGCCATACTAGTTTCCAATTTTCCCAGCAGTTTTTGTCAAGTAATGAATTCTTGTCCTAAAAGGTGAGGCTTTGGGGTTTGTCAAATACTAGATTGCTATAGTTATTGACTATTTTATTCTATGAACCTAATCTATTCCACTGATCAACTTCTCTATTTCTTAGCCAGTACCAAATGGTTTTGATGACTGCTGCTTTATAATATAGTTTTAAATCTGGTACAGCTAGGCCACCTTCATTTGCTTTTCTCTTCATTAATTCCTTTGAAATTCTTGACCTTTTGTTCTTCCAGATGAATTTTGTTATTATTTTTTCTAGATCAATAAAATAGTTTCTTGGGAGTTTGATTGGTATAGCACTAAATAAATAGATTAGTTTAGAGAGTAGTGTCATTTTTATTATGTTTTCTCAACTTATCCATGAGCACTTAATATTTTTCCAGTTGCTTAGATCTGACTTTATCTGTGTGGAAAGTGTTTTGTAGTTTTGCTTATATAGTTTCTGACTTTCCCTTGGTAGATAAATTACCAAACATTTTATATTATCAACAGTTATTTTAAATGAAATTTCTCTTTGTATCTCTTGCTGTTGGGTTTTGTTAATTATGTATAAGAATGCTGATGATTTATGTGGATTTATTTTGTATATTGCAACTTTGCTAAAGTTGTAGATTATTTCTAATAGATTTTTAGTTGATTTTCTGGGGTTCTCTGAAAATACCATCATATCATCTATAAAGAGTGATAATTTGGTTTCTTCATTACCTACTCTAATTCCTTTCATCTCTTTTTCTTTTCTTATTGCCAAGGCTAGCATATCTAATAAAATATTGAAGAGCAATGGTGATAGTGGGCAACCTTATTTCACCTCTGATCTTAGTGGGAATGGTTCTAGTTTATCTCCATTACATATGATGTTTGCCGATAATTTTAAATAGATGCTATTGAGTATTTTAAGGAAATGTCTGTTTATTCCTATATTCTCTAGTGTTTTTAACAGGAATGGATGTTGGATTTTATCAAATGCTTTTTCTGCATCTATTGAGATAATCATATGGTTTTTGTTAATTTGATTATTGATACAGACAATTATGCTAATAGTTTTCCTAATATCAAATCAGCCCTACATTTCTGGTATAAATCCTACTTGATCATAGTGTAATATCCTAGGGGTGATTATCTGTAATTTCTTTGCTAATATTTTACTTAAGACTTTTGCATCAATATTTAGATTGGTCTATAATTTTCTTTCTCTGTTTTCATCCTACCTAGTTTAGGTATCAATACCATGTCTGTGTCATAAAAGGAATTTGGTAGGAGTCCTTCATTCCCTATTTTTTCAAATAGTTTATATAGTATCGGAGTTAATTCTTCTTTAAATGTTTAGTAGAATTCACATGTAAATCCATCTGGTCCTGGGGAAGTTGTTTTTCTTAGGGAGTAGATTAATAGCTTGTTCTATTTCTTTTTCTAAAATGGGACAATTAGAGTAATTTATTTCCTCTTCTGTTAGTCTGGGCAATTTATATCTTTGCAGTTATTCCTCCATTTCACTTAGACTATCAAATTTATTGGCATAAAGTTAGGCAAAGTAACTCCTGATAATTGTTCTAGTTTCCTCTTCATTGGTGGATAGTTCTCCCTTTTCATTTGTGAGACTAACAATTTCATTTTCCTCTTTCCTTTTTCTAATCAAATTAACTAAAGGTTTATCTATTTTGTTGGTTTTTTCATAAAACCAACTCAGAGTTTTATTTACTAATTCCATAATTGTTTTAGTTTCAATTTTATTGATCTTTCCTTTTATTTTTAGAATTTCAGTTTGGTATTTGATTGGAGTTTTTTAATTTGTTCTTTTTCTAGTTTTTTTTAGTTGCAAGCCCAAATTATTTTTTGCCCGTAAGCATCTAGAGATATGAAATATCCCCTTATTACTGCTTTGGCTGCATCCCACAAATTTTGATGTGTTGTCTCATTATTGTCATTCTCTTGGATGAAATTATTGATTGTGTCTATGGTTTGCTGTTACACCCATTCATTCTTTAGGATGAGATTATTTAGTTTCCAATTTCTTTTTGGTCTATTTTCCTCTGGTTCTTTATTGAATGTAATTTTTATTGCATTGTGATCTGAGAAAAATGCATTTACTATTTCTGCCTATCTGCATTTGATTTTGAGGTCTTTATGTCCTAATATATGGTCAATTTTTATATAGGTTCCATGAACTGCAGAGAAAAAAGTATACTCCTTTCTGCCTCCATTCAATTTTCTCCAAAGATCTATCATATCTAGTCTTTAACTTCTTTTTTCTTTTTTGTGGTTTACTTTATCTAGTTCTGAGAGAGCAAGGTTGAGATCTCCCACTATTATACTTCTCCTGTAGGAACTTAGATGCTACACCACTTGGTGCATATATGTTTAATATTGATATTGCTTCATTAAATATGGTACCCTTTAGCAAGATATAGTTTCCTTCCTTATCTCTTTTAATTAGATCAATTTTTGCTTTGCTTGATCTGAAATCAGGATGGCTACCCCTGCTTTTTTTATTTCACCTGAAACAATAGATTCTGCTCCTGTCTTTTACCTGCCTTTTCTGTAAGTATCACTCTACTTTAAATGTGTATCTTGTAAACAACATATTGTAGGATTCTGACTTTTCATCCAGTCTGCTATCTGCTTACATTTAATGAGAGAGTTCAACCCCATTCACATTTACAACTAAAACTAATTCTGTATTTCCTGACATCTTATTAACCCCAAATTATACTTTTCTCTTTCCTTTTCCCCTTTCCCTCCTCCCCAGTATTTTACTTATAAGCACTACTTGCCTCAAGCAGTTCTCTCCCTTTAGAGATCCTCCGCCTTTCTTATACCTTTCCCTTACTATTTCTCTTTTCCCTTCTATTTAGCCTAACCCTTTCATTTCCCCCTTTCCCCTCCCACTTTTCTATAAGATGAGAGATGTTTCTTGGTGAAACCAAATATATCTAATATTCTTTCTTTGGGCCAGATCTGATAAGAGTAAGATTCACACATTATTCTTCACCCACCCTTCTTTCCCTCAATTAGAATATGTTTTCTTTGCCTCTTCCTGACATGTAATTTCCCTCATTTTACCTCCACGTTCCCCTTTTTTCCTGTTACAATCCCCTTTCCATCTCTATTTTCTTTTTTATATTATAACAGTGAAATCAGATTATACATGTACTCTCAATGTATACCCATAACAGAAATACAGTTCTCAAAAGTTTGTTTGTTTTTTTTTACCTTTTTTATACTTCTCTTGAGTTGTATATTTGGAAGTCAAATTTTTTGTTTAGCTCTGGCTTTTCATCAAAAATAAATGGAATTCACCAATTTCATTGAATGTCCATCTTCTTTCCTGAAAGAAAATGCTCAGTTTAGTAGTATAATTTATTCTTGATTGCATTCCAAGTTCCTTCCCCTTTCAGAATATCAGATTCCAGGTCCCTTAGTCCTTTAAAGTGGAAGCCGCTAGGTCCTGAGCAATCCTTATTGTGGCTCCTTGGTATTTCAATTGTTTCTTTCTGGCTGATTGTAATATTTTTTCCTTGGTCCAATAGTTCTTAAATTTAGTCACGATATTCCATGGAATTTTAATTTTGGGGTCTGTTTCAGGAGGCATTTGATGAATTCTTTAAATGGTCATTGTACCTTCTGTTTCTATGTTATCTGGGCAGCTTTCTTTGATGATTTCGTGAAAGATAGTGTCTAGGCTCTTTTTTTCATCATGTATTTCAGGGGGTCCAATAATCCTTAGATTGTCTCTCCTAGATCTATTTTTCTGGGTGGTTTATTTTCCCAATTCAGTATTTTATGTTTTTTTTTCCTATTTTTTCTTTCTTTTTTTTGGGAGGGGGTTGCTTATTTGGCATTTTTTTTTTATTTTGCTCAACTGATTCTTGTTGTCTCACTGAGTCATTCATTTCCATTTGTTCAATTCTGAATTTCAGTGAATTATTTTCTTCATTTACTTTTTTTGCTCCTTTTTGTGTTTGTCCAATAGAATTTTTAAATGAGTTGTTTTGTTCTATGGAATTTTTTTCCATTTCACAAATTCTGTTTTTCTGTTATACAGATTCTGTTTTCTGGGAGTTGCTTTCTTTTTTCCGTTTTATCAAATCTATCTTTTAATGAGTTATATGGAAAATCCAGCCTTGCCTGGCATATGGGGATTGGTTATATTGTTCCCAGGAAGCAGGGGCTCAAGTATGATTGCTGGCAACTTTCAAAGATTACTGAAAGCTTTGTCACCTTCTATCTAGCTTTATCACTCTTATTCTGAGGATTTGCAAAGTCATGTCCATAGAACTGAAGACTGAGGAGCAACTTAGCACTTTTCATTGTGCATAAAAGTGATTTCTTAAACATGAGAGAGAAAAAGAGAGAGAGAGAGAGACAGAGAGAGACAAAGAGAGAGACAGAGAGACAGACAGAAACAGAGAGAGAGAGACAGAGGCAGACAGAGAGAGATAAAGAGAGAGAGAGAGAGAGACAGAGAGAGAGAGAAAGAGCATATAGAGTGTGATCAAAATGTCCAAAATTTTTTCTTGTCCAAGATAAATTGTAATGTGGGTTTCATCTCATTTTGCAGTGGGTATTTTTAGACTTTTTCTGATTTTCTTCTGTGGCCTTAGGGTGCTTAAAAAACATCATTTTGAAAAAGTTAACAAAAAATGACAATATCTATTTCTTTGTAAAAATAAGGGAGCAGTTTTATTTACTGAAAAAAATAATGAATTATTTTTATTGATTTATTGAAATAAATTAATACATTTATTTATTTAAAAAGAGAAACAAAGTCATTGGAGCATTGGAGCTAAAGAAAGACAGAAAAGCCCAGCTTTCCCTGGTGCATGGGGGTGGAACATCCTGCCCTTATGAAGCAATGGCCCAAGGATAAGATCTGGAAACTTCCTGGGGATCTTGAAGGATCCTTTAAAACACCTTAGTGTTTTTATACTCCTTATTAGAAGGTTTTACAGTCCCAAGACCACAAGACCTTTCAATGTGCCCAGGGAAGTGAACCTTGAACATGTAGTGAAGTATATATGATTTGGGGTATGGACAAACTGTCCAAAATGTTTTCTTGCCCAAGATGAATTGTGATATGGGTTTCAATTTCATCTTGCAATGAACATTTATAGAATTTTTCTGGTTTTCTTCCAAGGGGTTGGCCTGAAAGCCTGAATTGCACAATTTTCAAGATGTTGATGAAAAATTTCTCTGAAGAAAAATAAATTAAGGAATAAATTTCTTCACTGAATAAATAAATAAACACATTTGTTCATTTAAAATGAAAAATTAAGCTATTGGTCCACTGATTCCAAGGGAAGCCTCAGAAAAGGACAGCCTTCCTTTGTATATGTGGTTTGGGCACTCTGCCTCCTAGAAGCAGTGGCACAAGTATGATTTCTGGAAACTTCCAAGGATCCCAGAAAGTCATCTATCTCTTCAAATTTTTGTATTCTCAAATACAAAAAAAATCCATAAAACAGATTTTTTTATTGAAAAAGTTAAATGAATAAATTATCAGTTAAGATAAATTAATAGTTACTTAAATTAAATTTAAATTGATAAATTTGTTCTTTGAAAATCAGAAACAAATCTATTGGTCCAATGGTTTCAAAGAAAGATTGAGAAAAGTCCAGCTGAATGGTGATGGGCATCTTGCCTCTAAGAAACAGTGGGTTGCTGGGATGATTCCTGGGAATTTCCAAGGATTCTTGAAGGTTACCTCTCTCTTTATCACTTTTGTCCCCTTTTTTGTGAGGATTTTCAAAGTTACTTCCATAAAAATGAAGATTTAAGGGTAACTTTAAAACTTTTGTTTTGCCAGGGAGGTGATTTATTAAATATGCATTTGAGTATAAAGAATTCAGGATATGGCCAAACTGTCCAAAACTTTGTTTGCCCAAGATGAATTGTAATATTGGTTTGCATTTCAATTTGCAGTAGGTACTTTTAGGATTTTTTTCCAATTTTATTTCATGGGTCTGTGTTGGCTAAAAAATGCCCTTTTCAAAAACTTGCCCACCAAAGAAGAAAATCTATTTCTTTGTTTAATTCACTTAAAAATAATAAATTTATAGCTTGATTTAAATAAAACAATTGCTTATTCATTTAAAATTATACATAAAATTATTGGTCCATTGATTTTCAAAGAAACATTTTTTTAAAATCCTAGGCTTCTCTGGTGTATGGGGTTTTCACATCTTGCCTCCATCAAACTATACCAGAAAGTCATTGTTGGCAACTTTCTTTTTTTTTTTTTTTTTTTTAGAATTTTTTTTTTTTATTTAATAGCCTTTTATTTACAGGATATATACATGGGTAACTTTACAGCATTAACAATTGCCAAACCTCTTGTTCCAATTTTTCACCTCTTACCCCATCCCTCCCCAGATGGCAGGATGACCAGTAGATGTTAAATATATTAAAATATAAATTAGATACACAATAAGTATACATGACCAAAACGTTATTTTGCTGTACAAAAAAGAATCAGACTCTGAAATATTGTACAATTAGCTTGTGAAGGAAATCAAAAATGCAGGTGTGCATAAATATAGGGATTGGGAATTCAATGTAATGGTTTTAGTCATCTCCCAGAGTTCTTTTTCTGGGCATAGCTAGTTCAGTTCATTACTGCTCCATTAGAAATGATTTGGTTGATCTCATTGCTGAGGATGGCCTGGTCCATCAGAACTGGTCATCATATAGTATTGTTGTTGAAGTATATAATGATCTCCTGGTCCTGCTCATTTCACTCAGCATCAGTTCATGTAAGTCTCTCAGGCCTTTCTGAAATTATCCTGTTGGTCATTTCTTACAGAACAGTAATATTCCATAATATTCATATACCACAATTTATTCAGCCATTCTCCAACTGATGGACATCCATTCAGTTTCCAGTTTTTAGCCACTCTGAAAAGGGCTGCCACAAACATTCAGTGCACATACAGGTCCCTTTCCTTCTTCTTTATAATCTCTTTGGGATATAATCCCAGTAGTAACACTGCTGGATCAAAGGGTATGCACAGCTTGATAACTTTTTGAGCATAGTTCCAAACTACTCTCCAAAATGGTTGGATTCGTTCACAACTCCACCCATTGTTGGCAACTTTCAACTATTCTTGAAGACTTACTCTCTCCTTCTTAGAGTTTTTGAATTAGTTACTGTGAGGTTTTGCAAAGCTGACAATGCTCTAGATTTTTCTACTCTTACTTGAGAGAATAAAACTCTGATTTTTGAAAATGTGTTTTTCACATGTTATTCTATAATCAAGCCTTAAATGACTGTAAATGATGAAATAAAGCTAATCTTGTCATTTTAAAAGAAAAAGAAAAAGCCACACACGAAGATTTTTACAAATCAATCTTATACTTTTCACTGTGCTTGGGTAGTGATTTATTTAAAATGCATTTAGGTACATAGAATTCAGAGCATGGTCAAACTGTCCAAAGTTTTTCTTGTCCATGGTGAAATATAATATGAGTTTGGTTTTCATTTTCAATGGGAATTTTCAGAATTTTTTCTGATTTTCTTTCTTGTGATTGTTGATGCTGATAAGCACCATTTTGAGGAGGGAATGTTTTTGAAAATATTGCCCCCAAAATAGAGAAACTCTATTCTTTTTCAAAATTAGATGATACTTTTTTTTAATTTTAAAATGTTCTGGGAGTTTTCCTGAAATCTTTAGCTCAAAATGGGTCCATTTAGCCACAGCAATCAAAAAAGTTCTTTTGAGTTTCTCATCTATTAACAGATATACAATCTTGCTATACTTTGAACTCATTCATAACTCCATAATATCTTTAATAATTAGACCACAGATCTATGAAATGTGATATAAATTGCTAATCCCACTCTTATTTCTGTTTGATTGCTTTCGAATTTTCCAAGAAATTGTTATTGTTTGTTTTTAAGTCAAGTAGGGAGGTCTGTCCTAAGGAATTTGTTTTCTGATTCACTGAAGACTGAAATAGCAATAGTACTGTGTTGAGGAGTCCTTCATTTTAGGAAAGATATTGACAAACTGGATAATTATCAGAGGAGAGGAGACAGGATAATGAAGGAATCGGTAGAAAGAAATGAGGATGTTTAATTTAGAAAGGAAAAACTTAAAGGAAGGGTAAGTGGTAAAAGGGCTATCTTATTTTAGAGATTTCAAACTTTTTCTGCATAGCCCAGAGGGCAAAATGCAAGACAATGAGTTAAAGAAGAAGGGAGTTTAGAAGCAGGCTTGATGTAAGGAAACAATTACTAAAAATTAGAACTATCCTAAAGTAGTATCTAGTAATCTGCATGGGTAGAGGGAGTCTGCTCCCTTGGAGTTCCCCATGTCAATAAAGTCACACTTAGATTAAAAAAAAAAAACATTCTTTGTTTAGGAATATATTACTTCCCCTTTCAGACTATGGAATTGACTGTCTTGTCCTTTTTTCCTGGATTTATAAATATGTTGAAATATTTATCTATATATAACATCTATATGTAGATATTATACTCTAATGATGATTTCATTTCTCCATTTAATAAATATTTGTTGAACATGTGTATAAAATCATGAGGACTAAAAATTCAGTAAACATACAAGATAAGGTCTATGGGATTTCCTCATCTAAATTAAGTTCTTATAAGCTTTGAATCTACCCATTGGAATATCTTAAACAGATATCAATAGTACACTGGAAAAGTCACAGAATTTGGAATCACAGAACTACAAAGTTGCAATCTCAACTTTGCCACTTCCTGGTTTAGAGCAGATTATTTAAATTTTCTGGGTCCCACTTTCCTTGTTTTTATGAAATTTGACTGCCAACAAGTTTGGTTGTGGAGTCAGGGAATAGAAGGGAGGACAGCTCTATGCTGCATCCTATCTATTATGGAATGTGATTCTAGGGGCAGCGAGGTGGCACCAGCCCAGCAGTCAGAAGGACCCGAGTTCAAATTCACCCTCAAACACTTACTAACACTGAGCTAGTCACTTGAACCTCTGGATTGCCATCAAAAACCATCAATAACAACACAAGAATGTGATTCTAGATTGTTAGGGATTAACACTGATGGAACCCTGAGAAAATGAGATGGTTTGAACAATGACCATTATAGATAGTCTCTTCTAGCTGTAAATCTATGAGCTCCATAATCACAGAAAACAGGAAAGTATTTGTTCTCCTATAGACAATTTAGGACTATTTAACGTGAGAAGCAAGCTTCAGGAAAGAAAACATTTGATTCAGCATCATCTAGACCAAGTTAGTAGTGGTTCTCCCATATAGAATAGTAAAGAAAAATCAAAGCAAAAGTTAAAATTTCTACCATGCCAAACTATTTCCCACTGAGACTAATTCTTTCTCAATCAGTGGCCAAGTTTTGTAAATTCTACCTCCACAACATTTCTTACATCTGTCCCTTTCTCT
Organism: Sarcophilus harrisii; assembly: GCF_902635505.1. Classification (NCBI taxonomy): domain Eukaryota; kingdom Metazoa; phylum Chordata; class Mammalia; order Dasyuromorphia; family Dasyuridae; genus Sarcophilus; species Sarcophilus harrisii. The sequence goes on from NC_045429.1 coordinate 216,362,453, forward strand.
CCACTCACTTGGCCACCATCCTAACTCAAGCCTTTATCACCTCCTAATTATGCCATTTTAATAAGCCTCTTAATGTGGCTCTCTGCCTCCAATCTCCAATCCCTCCATCCCACAATTACCAAAATAATCCTCCTGAAATACTTATTTTGCTATGTAACTCCTCTGCTAAGGAAGCTTCATGGGTTCCCTACTACCTCTAGAATAAAATGAAAATATCTCAACTTGGTATTTAAAGTGTTTTACAATCTGGCTCCTGACTACATTTCTAGATTTCTTCATTTCTAGGCTTATTATACATTACTCCTCTTCATCCATCAAATCAACCAATTTGCTCTTCTCCAAAATCTACATATTATTTGCTATCCCATGTTCCCCCATTTCTAGAATACATTCCTTCCTGAATTTAAATTATTAAAATCTTTAACCATCTTCAAGGTTCATTTTAGGTATTACTTCCTACAGAAAGCATTCCCTAACCCCACCTTTCCTAATTGTTAGAAATTGTTAATGCTCTCTCCCTCTTCAAATTATCCTCATATATAAAAGAGGTATAATAACAAGGTTGCTTTGAAGATAAAATGAGATATTTGTAAAGTGCTATGCAAAACTCAAAGCACTATTTAAATGATAGCTATTATTACTTATTGTGTAAATATTGCATCCTCTAGTTAAGTACAGGGGCTGTTTTGATGATGGTGTTTAGTATCCAACTTCAGCTCCTAGTACAGTATCTTGAGCTTTTACATTTAATAAATGTTTGTTGAATTGTATTGGGGGCATAAATTTGTTAATCACCTAATATGTGGTAGGTACTATACTAAGCACTTTACAAATATTTACATAATTCTCACAACAATTTTTTGAGATAGATGCTATTGTTATTCCCATTTTACAGCTGAGAAAATTGAAGCAGGAGGTTAGGTGACTGTTCAGATGAAACAGTTTTTCATTCCCCTAAGGTGACATTTGAACTCAGGTCTTCCTGATTCCAGGACCAGAACTTTATCTTCAGCAATTGAATTCAAGTCAAGTAATTGAGAGAATTTCCTTTTGTTCCAGAATGAAAAAAAAAAGTGCGTATTTATGTGGGGATGGGGAAGGCAGTTATAGCAATTAGGTGGCCTAGTCAAATTCTCCACTTCTAATCAGGAAGATTCATCTCAGACACTTAACTAGCCATGTGACTCTGAGCAAGAAACTTAACTTTTCCTCAGTTTCTTCACTGTTAAATGAGATAGAGAAGGAAATGGGAAACCATTCCAGTCTCTTTGCCAAGAAAACCCCAAATGGGGTCACAAAGACATGATTGAAGTGATGAAATAACAACAAATATATATTATGGAGGACTTCATTTTTTTCTCCCTTCCCTTTTTTCTTCTTCCTCTCCTAGTTCTTAACTGATTATTTCTAGCCTTCTTTTTCTTTCTCTCTCTTCACCCTGTCAGGTGGTGTCTTGGACTTCCTTCCTCTTGCAATGTTTCTTTTCTGTCATTCCCTCATCATACCAAGCTTCCTCAAGTGACATTTTGGAAACTAGATTTCATGAGCCAGCTTCTTATGCAGTGCTGGGCACTTGCCACTAAATTTTTTTTTTAACTTCGAGGTTAGGGACAATTTAATAATTAGGTTTTCCTTTTTTTTATATGGATGCAAAAATTGTATTTAAAAATTACTTCTTGTTAAGATGTGGGGATGTTAAGCAGTCATTAAGGAAATGCATACACAAAGAAGGTTTTAAACAAATTCTCATGAGTCTGAATAATGAAGTCTCCCAAATGAAAAGATAAAGAGAATGTAATTAATGAGAATAAACAAAGTAAGGCATTCTTTTTTTTTTCTATTTTTATTCCATATTTGTTTCTGGAAAAAAAATGAAAAAGGGATTTTTTATCTGAAGTGAGCCAGGCCCCAGAAATTACCTCTCAAATCTTTTCATGGCACTCTGTGACTCCCTGTCCTTTGTCTTTAATATCCTAATGCATGGATTTCACTGGTGTTGCCTCTCTCACTGCAATAGAATCAAGAATCAAGGAAGTTAAGGAAATTCCTTTTACCATACCAGTTACAACCTCTCCACAAAAATCTACATTTCTGAAAGTCTCTTTTTAATAGATAAATCTTTGAAATCTCTACATTGTAGCTGGGAAGAAACTCCAGCATAGTGACTAGGTAGCAGAAACTAAGATTAATGTGTCCATCCGCTGATTTTAATTTAATTGTTGAGATATTCTGTTGTTCCAATCACCCAAAATCTTTGAATAGTCTTATGTTCCTTTATAGAGAAAGGGAAAAAGTCCAACAGTAATAGTTTACCCTGTATAATCCTTCAGTTACACAGCTCTTTCACATATATTATGTCATTTGAACCTTCCAAGAACCATTGGGGTAAGGTAATTATAATGTAAAAGACAATTATCTCTATTTTATAGATCCAGAACTAAACATCAGAGAAGGGGAATGATTTGCCCAGAATCACACTGTTAATAAGTGACAGAGATAGAACTTAATATTCAGGTCTTTTGCCACCAAGACCAGTATCAGTCAGTTAACAAACATATATTGAACACCTACTATGTGCTTTCCCATTGTTTATTATTTCCTGTTTATCCTGAGTATAGCTTGTTTATACACAATTGTTTGAATATTATGAGCTGCTCCAAGGCAAGGATTGGCTTTTGCCTTTCTCTGTATTCTTGGCCATTAGCACGGTGCTTGGAACATATTTTCACTTAATAAATGCCTATTGACTGACTGCCTGGCACTGGGCTCAAGCTTTGGGAATACAAAGAAAGGTAAAAAGTGATCCCAACACTAGTCTAATGAGGAGACAACATGCAAACAGCTACTACAAACAATGTTAATAGTTATTTGTTTTTTCTCTGTTTCCCATCCTCAAGACCAATTGCCCAATTTATTAATATTGGATTAGAGTCAGGAAGCTTTAGATTCAAATCCTGCCTTAGGCATTTATTAAAAATCACTCAACTCAAACTCTCAGTTTCTTCATCAGTGATATCGGGACAGTATCATCATCTATCTCTCTTGGCTATTAGGAGGGTCAAATAAAATATTATATGTGAAGCTATATGTAAGCCTTGGAAGTCCTACATGAATGTCAATTATCAGTACTAATATTAGCATAGTCCTATATGAATATTAGATATTATTAGGCTACAGAAGTTTGCTAAAAGCCAGTGTATAGTAAGGAGGTCCTTATTTGCCTGTGTATTAGCTCATATGAAACATAAAAATATTATTTAACACAGAGAAATAATCCTTTCAAATATTCAAAGTTTTATGTTCAATAAAGAAAGGAAGTCAATGTACCTGGGAAAATAAGAACAGCAAGAGGGATTAGGGTTTAGTTTAGCAGTGACCTCCATTGAATGGCATCCAATCAGAGGGGGAAATAGTGTCCCAACAGTAACGGGTGTTGTGACATTGCCCTCTGACAGACCCTTTTCAGTCCCCAGTGGAGCCTGAGGAGGACTTTGATAAAGGGCAGTATTCAAATGGATAGGACTTCTTCCAAGAACCTTGTGTTTTAGAGAAACCCACAGTTCACCAAAGCAGTTTGGTTCGACTCTAATTAGAAATCTGATTGCCGGTTGGTCTTACACAAAGGACTTTTAATTAGGGCTGAGAGAGCTTAGAAAAATCCGCTTGGCAAGCAAGCTCCTTCTCTCTATCTCTTTTTTAACATCATGCCAAGATCACAAGGAAAAAAAAAGGAGTGCTTAATTACAGTCAGTGTATATATCTTTAAGAAAAAAAATACATTAAGTGCTTTAAAATAGGCTCTCTTGGCTCCAGGATCAGAAAGATTTTACTTACTTCTTATCCCTGATTGGTCTCATTCTCAGTTACAGATGAATCAGACACATTTTGAGCAGCTTTAAGATTTGCTTTTCATCCAAAGCCAAGGAGGCAAATGGCAAGGAATTCACAAGCTTTTCCAAGTGATCTCATAGGTTCTTCTCACTTCACTTTCAGGACCTATTCCCACCCTCCGATACATGCTGCCTATCACCATTTATCTTAAATAATTGCTGGTGGTGCCTATGTACGAATCAGGACAATCTCAGGTCCTGTACAACAATGTATATCCCCTATTTGAAGGCAAGTTTGGACTTTTAATAAGTAAATACTCAGTATTTTTGTAATGAATCCAAAAAAAAAAAAGAGAGAGAATAAAGACAGGAAAGGAAAGACCATGATCGAGCAGCAAGAGACAAGGGAGAGGGAGGAGGAGAACCTTCAGAGATGTACATCTCTTAATTCTTGGCTCTGGCATACCATCTCTCAAAACTGCAGTAAAGCTACCCCCTCATTAAGTCTCTCAGGCCTAATACAGGTGACCCAAACTCCCCTTCCATCCATTTGAATCTGGCTCTGACAGCCAGTGACTTGTTAATTATTAATATGAAATATTTGATGGTACATCGAGCAGCTGAACCCCACTTAATGTATGCTCAGGGCAACTCTCTGAAGCTCAAATTAGCCATTCTGATGCTTGAAATTCTCCTACTGAAGTTTCCTTTTTTCCTATCCTTTTTAGTCTTTGCCTTCTTTTTTTTTTCATGTCTATATGTTCCTGAACTGATTTCTTTCATCTAAACTCATGAACCCAGAGCTGTGCTACTGGATTGAATTTCTTTACTTTTTATTACTCAGTGCCTTTAACAGAGAAGCCTTGCCATTTCACATAAAATACTTATTTGCTTATATCTGTTTCCTAGAAATTATTTAATAACTTCTGCTATTCAATTGCATCTTCATTTGCTGTTACTCAGTGCCTTTAGAAGAGAAGCTCTACAATTTCACATAAAATACTTATTTGCTTTTATCTCTTTTCTAAGAAAGGCAGCATCTTTTCTTATTTCTGCCCCTCTCCCCCCAAAATCCTCTTCATATTCTCAATTTAATTTCAAGAATATGAGTTGATTTCCTTATCACTGCAATTCTGCATGCCGATCATAATCATTTAAATGGCATGATACATAATAAAATAGCTAACATTTAATAGTTTTTACAAAGCACTACACATTGTAACATTATATATTACATTATAAAATTATATATAACGTACTATTTATATATTATACATTATATATGATATAATGTATCATATATTACATATTATAATTAATGTATTAAAATATCATTTTATTATCACAACTCAGTGAGGTAGGTGATATCATAATCCTCATTTTAAGTAGTTAAGTGGCACAGTAGATAGAATCAGGAACTTTTGAGTGAGGAAACTCTGAGTTCATATCCTGACTCCAATATTTACTACTAAATGTGTGATCCTGAACAAGTCATTTAACCTCTCTGTGCCTCAGTTACACTTCCCTCCCAGGATTATAGGGAGGATCAAATAATTTTACATACATAAAGTATTTTACAAAACATAAGATGCTATAAAGAAATGCTAGTTATGATTTTACAAATGAGAAAACTGAGGCAGAGATTCCATAACTTCCTGGTCACTCAAATAGTAAGTGTTTAAGGACAGGTTTTAAAATCAGATTGTTCTGATTTCAAGTCCAACACTATATACTAGGTTACCTAGCTATAATAGATAATACTAGCTATGGGAGGCAGAAGGCTTATCTTGGATATTTACTATCTATGAGAACTTAGCAAAGTCACCTAACTTCCTAAGGCTTTGGTTTCCTCAAGTATAGAAAGAGGAGTTTGAATTAGAAGGTTCTCTGAAGTCTGTTTTAGCTCTAAAATATGATCTATTTGTGTTCAATGCAAAAAGAAGAAAAAAGACGGAGATAGTGTAGTTTGCTTGGTCCATTCAGAACTCCCAGACATTGCAAATGTTGTCCTTTTCATCCAGTCTTGAGGATGGTGTCCTCTCACTCCAAACCAGTATTTTCATCTCAGAGTAAAATCATCTTGTTCCTGCTGCACTGGGACATCTCTCATCTAACTCAGGGCACCTTTGAGGTAATCCAGTTTGCTCAGACAAGGCTTCCCAGCGTGGGAACATAATGGCCACCTGAACGTACTTCTATTTCACCATATTATTAAGGTCACTGTACATCTGTGGCAACAAACACGTTTAATTAATTTCTACTGAGACATCATCTAACGATCCCTTGATATTGAAGTAAATGCTACATGCAGTTGATGGAGGGCATGTAAGTTGACTCATTTGAACCAGGTGAAATTCTGTGACATTCCATCTACTTGACGTGCCAAGCCAGTGCATGCTTCCATTATAGCAAGCCAGCCTTCTTTTAGCTTCTGAGAAAGCCGCCATGCATTTATCACTATTATTATTTATGATGTTATTAAAAATAATCATGTTTATATGGCATCTTCTTTCCAAAATGCCAACAGCACTTTTCAGAACTTTGCACTATCTTTTTTTTCTATGAGCCGGAAAAACAAATATCATTATCCCCATTTTACAGATGGGAAAATAGAAAGCACAAGCAGACAGTTTTGCCTAAGGTAAAAGCTGTTTTAATCCTTGGGTTTTATTTTCATCTCTTCAAATTTCTTTTTGAGGGTGGTAATGAGCTTTGAGGATTCATCATAGCTGAGCCTTGTCTGAAGACTTGTTTATAAAATTATTTCAATAAAATCTGCAATCAGATTAGCTGGAGTGAGTTTCAAACTCATGTAATATCTCTAATGAACCTCTGTCATGCATTTACCAGCCAGATTCTCCCACTATTCATCAAGGTAGGGTTTGAGGGTTGAAGAAAAATTATTAAGAAAAACTAAAGCATTGGACATTGGCTATCAGAGTCAGAGGACTTGCCTCTGATATTTAACATCTGTGTGACCTTACTAGATGTGTGACAAGTCACATAATTTCCCTAGGTTTCAGTTTCCTCAACCAGAACCTGGTTTAATTGGCATTTAATTATTTTAAGTTAGTCTGAAAAAGACAGTTAGATAGCACAATGGTTAGAGCCCTGAACCTGCTTTAAATCTGGCCTTGGACAGCTGTGTGACCCTGGACAAGTAATTTAACCTCTGTCTGTCCCAATTTATCCATCTGTAAAATAATAACAGCAAATAATTCCGGATTGGCTAATAATGTCATCTCACAAAGGAATAGTCGACTGACAGATTCTGAAAAGGAAAATGAAGGTAGTAGTTTTCCCCTCATTGGAGCCATTCAAGCAAAGGTTATGATTACTTATTAAGCATGCTAGATGGGGTGGGAGAAAAGGAAGGAAGGTGAGGAGAAAGAAAAGAAGAGGGAGACACAGAGACAGAGAGAGTGCACATCTATTAAGCATTTACTATGTGCCAGACACTGTACAAAAGATTGAAGATATATAGTTAAAAGCACACAAGACAATGTCTACTCTCAAGGATCCTAAATTTCTTATGGAGGAAGATGGCAAATAAAAAAAGTGGGGTGGAGCATCCATTCATCCAATGGAAAAGGCAAAAGCCCAACCTGTCAGAACCAGGAGGGAGCCCAGAGTGACGTACTTTTCTCTAGTGGGATGGAAATGACATTGAAATTGTTGTAGAGGGAATTATTTGGGGGTTTCACCAGATGGTGCCAAAGACCCTTCCAACTTTGTCATAGTATAATTCTGTAATCATTCAGTGAAAAGGCTGTTTGAATACTGGATCTCCTCATTGAACTGTTCTCTCCCTATATCCCCTCCTATGCTATTTTCTTCTCTAACTCCTTACCTATAAGTAGTCTCATTCTTGAAACAAAAACTGGATCCTGGCCTAAAACTCCAGTGTTTACATGTTTCCTAAGTTGGACACATCCAAATGTGGCTCTGAAATGCCACAGTGAAAATAACCCACCATTTGTTGTTTACATTGATTCTGGCTATTTATGATAGTATTTTTAAATATAGGTCCTCTCGTTATTTAGAGCAGGGTAATATCATTCTAGGTCCAAGGCCAAAGCAGGGTCAATGACATATCAAGGCCATGGAAAGGCTTTTGCCAGAGGCACCAATACTATGTTTCTTATTTTGACATCAATTAATTCAACCACAGTTCATCCTCAGTTGCTATGTGAAGAGGGCCCACTAAGTAAAAAGGTACTACATTTTGCTTTAATACCTCGTGGTGACCACACTAACCTTGAATCTACTCAAATTATACTTCTACTTACAGTTTGAAAAACTATCCCTAGCTAAGAGAAGAGGGGGAGAGAATTGTTGGGCATCTTCATTTTAACATTTCACAGTGCCCAGTGACATATTTGGGAAGAGAAAGATAGACAGAAAAAAAAGGACAAAAAGAAAGAAAATGAAAGAAGGAAGGAAGAAAGGAAGGAAGGAAGGAAGGAAGGAAGGAAGGAAGGAAGGAAGGAAGGAAGGAAGGAAGGAAGGAAGGAAGGAAGGAAGGAAGGAAGGAAGGAAGGAAGGAAGGAAAGGAAGGAAAGGAAGGAAAGGAAGGAAGGGAAGGAGAAGGAAGAAAGGAAGGAAGGAAGGAAGGAAGGAAGGAAGGAAGGAAGGAAGGAAGGAAGGAAGGAAGGAAGGAAGGAAGGAAGGAAGGAAGGAAGGAAGGAGAAGAGAGCACCAAAAAGAGAATTATGAGCAGAGCTAAAGGCTGCTTGGAGGTAACTAAGGATGGCTGAATAAAGACCCCTAGATTTGTCAATTGATACTAGGTAGATAATAACTAGGACTACTAGATGGCGCCATAGTGCACAGAGCAGCAGACCTGGAGTATAGGAGACTCATGTTTCTGAGTTCAATTCAGGCCTCAGACAGGTACTAGCTGTATCACCCTGGGCAAGTCACTTAACTTTATTTTAAAAAGTAAATAAATGCTGGGTTGGAATGGGAGGGACAACACTTGATGGGAGTTCAAACAATTGCATTAGAAGATGCCTCCAATATCTCAGGGTCACCTTTTTTTTTTTTTAAAGCTTTTTATTTACAAAACATATACATGGGTAATTTTTCCAACATTGACTCTCGCATAACCTTTTGTACCATATTTTCTCCTCTTTCCCCCTACCCCTTCCCCTAGGCTGGCAGGTAGTCCAATATATGTTAAATATATTTTAACATTAGATCATATATATATATATATATATATATATATATATATACACATATATAGAATATACATATTTATACAGTTATTTTGTTGCATAAGAAAAATCAGATCAAAAAGGAAGAAAAATAAAAACTGAGGGAAAAAAAACAACATGCAAGCAAATAACAACAGAGAGAATAAGAATGCTATGTTGTGTTCCACATTCTGTTCCCATGATTCTCTCTGTGTCACCCTTAATATTCTAAGGGGAATCCTATGTAGCTTCTCTTTAGGAACCTGACCTGCTATTCTGGATGTGGGTTGAAGGAGTAAGTACAGCACCTACATGCTAATATATAAGATCAAATGCCATTCACAAGTGAATAAATGGTTAAAGAATAGTTTTCAGGGAAAAAAAAAGCAAGTCTATATCCATGTTTTGTTAAGATCATAGAGCTCATTTCTTATAGCACAGTAGTATTCAGTCACAATCATAAAGCACAGCTTGATCAACCATTTCCCAACTGGCAGACATCTCCCAAATTTCCAGTTCTTTGCCACCACAAGGAGAGGTGTTATAAATATTTTTGAATATATAGGTCCTGAGATGAAATAACGAAGAACAAAATGAAAAGAATAAAGAGAACTTTGTATGCAATAACAGCAATATTGTTTTAAGAGCAACTTTGAGTGAATAAATTATTTTGAGTATTATAAATATCCAAATTAACCACAAAGAACATATGAAGGAAGATGACCTGCATCTGGAGAAAGAAGTGATAAGTAGACACACACACATATTTCGTATCAAATGGTAGCCATCTGTAGTTCGGGGGGAGGGAAGAGAAAAAAGACATTTACATGATAAGCTGATTATATATTTGAAAGGAAAAGCAAGTTATACGTGATAGATTGGCAGTTTCGTATGCAATCATCTTCTTATAATACTATGTTATGGGAAATGCTTGTTTTATTCCATAAATGCAAATAAAATCAATACAAATTAAAGTTAAAAAAGAAAATAGAAAGTAATTGATACTCATATGCAAATAAATTATTAATAATAGAAATGAAATTTCAAATATATTCAAGGTTTTATTTTACAACCAATGAATTGAAAGAAAGAAAAAGAAAAAAGAAAGAAAACAATAAATAAAGAAGTAAAGAAAGAGAGAAAGAAAGAAAGGAAAAAATAAAGAAAGAAAGGGGAAAAGGAAGGGAAAGAGGAAGTTAAGGAAGGAAGGAGGGAGAGGAGAAAAGGAGAGAGGGAAGGAAGAAGGAAAGAAGAAAAGCACTAATGCATTTGTTAGTAGAACTGTGAAATTGATCAAATAATTTTGGAAATCAGTTTGTAATTATTTAAGGAAAGTCACCAAACTGTTCATGTTCTGACTCAGTGACCACACAGCTAGGAATATACCTGAGGGAGGTCACTGACAAATCAAGTCAGCAAGTATTTATTTAGTGCCTACTGTGTTGCAGGAACTGTACTAAATGCTGAGAAGGAATCCACAATCTAATTGGGGGAGATAATTTGAAACAACTATGCATAAACAAGATAAATACAGGATAAAATGGAGATTATTTCAGAGGGAAGGTTAAGGAGGAGCAGAAAAGGTTCCTTGTAAAGATGAGATTTTAGCTCACATCATCATGTGAAAGAGAAGACAAGAGATGGAGATGAGCAGGGAGAGAATTCTAGGCATGACGGACACCTATTAAATAGTGTCAGTTTTGCTGGAGAAGCTCCAAGGAGGCAAGAGTCTGAGGGTAAGATGTAAGACATCTAGAAGGACAGATTATGAAAGGCTTTAAAAAGTAAACAGAGCATTTTATATTTGATTCTGGAAGCAAGAAGGAGTCACTGATTTATAACAGCACTTTTTGTGCCAGTACTAAATTGGAAATAAAATTATGCCTAATCATTGTTGTTCAGTTGTGTTTGACTCTTTATGATACTGTAGACAAATTTTCTATGGAGGTTTGCTTGGCAAAAATATTGAAGTGGTTTGCCAATTCCTTCTCCAGTTTTATGCAGGCAAAAGTTAAGTGACTTGCTCAGGACCACATAGCTAGTATGTGTCTGAGGTCCAATTTGAAATTTGATCTTTCTGACTCCAGACTCAGTCCTCTATCCACTGGGCCATCTAGCTGTCCTTTACAAATCATGGTATGTGAACATAATAGAATATTATTGCTCCTTATGAAATAATGAATATCAAAACCTCAAAGATGCATGGAAATATGTATAAAGTGATATAAAGGTAAAGTACCAGAATCAAGAGAACAATGTACAGAATAATTACAATAATGTAAATAATAAAAACCCTAATGAATTGAACAGTTTCAGTCCTGGAGAAAAAATAAGGAAATTTGCTTCTTCCTACTTTGCTTAAATATTTTCCTTTGTTACAAAGATAGATTCATTAGAAGAGAAATTAAGGAGAAATACTGTTATAGAAAAACAAAAAGCAATCATCAACCTTTTTTCTTTAAAATGTATTGTCTTGAGGCATATGGAGTGTTTCTTTTTAAAATTTTTTAAACTTATACAAAAGAGAATTTCTATAGACACAGAAGAACACAAAATGAGTATTGTATATGAAGCCATGAACCTCCCTTTCATTCTTTGTTTTGTTTCAAGTACATTATAAATTCCACATATTACTTTCAAAATTGTCCTTGCTTAATTGTACTTCCTTCTGACCTTCCTTCTGTTTTCTTGTGTGCATTTGAAAAAACTGTTTCAACAACTCTCTTCTTTTTGGCATCACTATTGTTGGGATGCTAGCCCCTATTCCCCAATCCCCACTACACCTCTGCTCATTAAAAGCAAAGAAAATAAAAACCCTTGTAAGAAATAAACATTAGCAAACAAAACAAATCTGCTCAGTGGCCAAGCCCAAAACTTAATACTTCTTTCTGTATTTTGAGTCCATCACCTCTCTCTCAGGAGATGAGTAGCAGTTCTTTAGTTACTACTGTGTGGCCCTAGCTACTATGAAGGTTGTTTTTTTAAAGAAGACATTATCTCTATCTTAATCAACTAACAATCTAGCTGTTGAAAACATGCATGCTGTATATTATAATATATTTATGTATGTATATGACACATAAGATGAAAAAACATTTCAAAGTGGCTTGAAATACAGGTTTTATTACATGGGTGTTAAGGGAACTTGAGATAAGACTACTATGATCATAAGGAAGAGATAGTCAAGGAACATTTCTTGAAAAAGATGAACCTTTAGATGGGTCATGAATAAGTTTTTGACTTGATGAAGGAAAAGGAAACAAGAATTCTAGTTTGGGGTTACAAAATGAGTAACAGTACAAAGGTGTAAACAAATAGGGAATGTGCCTAAGATGTTAAGGGGACCAACTTATTTGAAGTAGTTACACCATGTTGTTTAAACATAAGAAATAAGATTTGCAGCTAGGTAGAGTCAATCGACTAAGGGAAGAGAGAATAGAGACTAATACTTGACTGAGTATTGGATTGAATTGTATAGTTCATAGACAACCTTGATCAGGAGAGAAAATAGGATCAAAATTCTATTCTAAAATCATCTATTATCTGTTAAGAGCCATCTCTTCATTATTATACCCTGAGGATGATGTAGGAAAATCCTTCAGCAGTCGCTCATCAAAGTATATACTACATGGTCACACTCTGAATCTATAGACCATCACAGGTATTTCCCAGAGTATTTGTAATTGACTCTAGTTTCTCATACAGTTTCATAATGAAAAACAAAGATAGATAAAACAAGGGTTTTCAACAAACCCTCATGCTTCCTATTGTATACACAATTGAAATTCATTCTTTACATTTATAATTTCACAGACAGAAGCACAGGGAGTCATACAATTCACACACACACAAAAAAAGAAAGGAAGTCTGCTAACCAAATTGCCAAAGTGATACTTTGCAAAGCTAGACAATATAATAACAAAATTCATTTGAAGAAGCAAAAGATCTAAAGTGTGAAAGGAAACAATGAAAAAAAAGAAAGAAATGCATATCAAATTATCTTTTGAGAGAGAAACCATCAAAACCGGTTAAAATAGTTAAATTGGTCAATGGACATAATAGATAAGAAAGAATTAGAAATAAAAACATACTAGCATTTGATAAACTTGAAAGTTTAAATTAACTTGGAAAGAATTCTCTAATTTAAAAATTGGGGGTTGGGTTTGGAGGACTGGATAGCAATTAAATAGAAATTAAGCTTAGACCAATATCTTATACATTATATAACTCTAACAAAAAAAAAAAAAAAACATGATTTGAATATTAAACATCCAATCATCAAAAGTAAATGAAATCTGGTACCTTTCATAGCTATGTGTAGGACATGAATTTTTAGCCAAAGAAGAATTGAGATCATCATAAAAGATAAAATAGATAATCCTCATTAACTGAAATTTGAAAGGTTTTATAAAAACAAATTAATGCAACTGGAATAATAAGTTTATATTTTAATGAACTTTCACAAGGTTCTGACATCCAGGATATGTAGGAATGTATTGGACCTTCAAAACTGCAAACTATCATTAATTGCCTGAAGAAATTCCCCAAATAAATAAGAGAAATATGAATCAAAACAACTCTCAAGTGTCATCTCACATACAGCAAATTGACAAAGATGATAAAATATGGGAATACATAGTGTTAGAAAGAGTATAAAGACAGTGCATTGTTCTTGGGATATAAAAGCGACCCAACCATTCTGGAAAGCAATTTGGAATTATACTAAAAAGTTACTCAATTGCACTTAATTTTTGACCCAGATACTCTTTTGTTAGGAATATACCCTGAGGAGTTCAATGATAAAACAAAAGACATCATACATACATACACACAAACACACATATATGCACACATACATGCACAGTGTACAATAAAACTTCATATAGTAGCAAAGAACTAGAAGCAAAGTAGCTCACAGGTTTGGGAATGACTAGACAAATTGTGGTACATGAATGTGATGGAATATTACTGCAATATGAGAAATTATGGATATGACAAATACAAAGAAGCATGGAAATACATGAACTATGCAAAGTGAAATAAGATAAATGAGCAAAAAAAAGTACAAAATGATCAGAACAGTGTAAATGGAAAGAATAGTTGAAGGAAAAATCAAAAACTGACTATTTTGAAATCACAATAGCCAAGGTTGACTCTACAGGTGAGATATGACAAGACATTTCCTCAGGTTCTTTGTAAAGAAGAAAGATTAAGGATATGCAATTCTACACATAACATGAGGTATTCTTGATACTTTGATTCATGTTGCTGGACTTTTTTTTCTTTGTTATAAGAGATGGCTTTTATTGGGAAATGTGAGTGATATCAAAATGAAAGATACCTATAAATCCAATGAGGTGTGTTATATTTTCTCCTATTTTTTCTTTTTTCTTTTGGTTTTGTTCGACTGATTCTTGATGTTTCATTGAGTCATTTACTTCCATTTGTTCAATTCTAATTTTTAGTGAATTATTGTCTTTAGCTTTTTTACCTCCTTTTTCATTTGGCCAATTGTATTGTTAAAGGAGTGTGTTGTTCACTGGCTTTTTCCCCCCATTTCACCAATTCTATTTTTTAAAGGATTGTTCTCTTTTTCCATTTCACCAAATCTATTTTTAAAGAAGTGGTTTTTTTTTCAGTACACTTTTTTCCATTCCATCAAATGTAGTTTTATGGAATTGTTTTCTTTAGTCAATTTCTGTGTTTCCTTTTCCAAACTCTCCTGCAAAACTTTTATTTTCTTTTCTCATTGTTCTTCTAGCTTTTTTATAATCCTTTTTGAATTATTCCAAGAGAGCCTTTTGAGTTGGAGACCAATTCATATCCCACTTTGAGGCTTCATCTGGAGGTGCTTTGCCTTTAGTGTTTTCAGGGTTTGAGTTCTAGTCTTCTCTGTCTCCATAATAGCTGTCTTTAATCAGAGCTCTTTTTGCTTTTTTGCTCATTTTTAAAAGTTGAGCTCTGTTCTTAGGGAAGAGAGAGTATTATCCAAAGTTTCCTCTGTAGGGTAACGGGTGCTTTAAGCTGCCCTGGGGCCAGTGATGCTGCAGGCTTCCTTCAGGCACTGGGTGGGCCTAGCCACATCCTGCCTGTTATGCTTGGGTTCAGGGGCTCACTGTTTGCCTTCTATAACTGTGTTGGAGGTCTTACAGCTAGTCTGCTAATCCCCTGGCCTTTTGAACCACATCAGAGTGCACAATGCTGTTGTATTTTGTCTAAGAGCTTTCCATTAGACTCCCTGCACAGGGCCTCTCCACCCTGGGCCTACCTGGACTATACCTTCACTGGCTGCATTTCCTTCTCCCACCTCCTGTCCAATTGAGATAGACCTTTCCTGAAGTCCTTCCACCCTATCTTCTGTTAGAAATTTGTTATACTCCAAATATTTGTAGGTTCTTTTACTCCAAAATCCATTAGAGGCTTAATCTAGTGTTGATTCTGAGGGAGGCCAGAAAGAGCTAAAGCAAAATCCTGTCTTTCTCTTCCATATTGGCTCTGCCTACAAGACATCAATATATCAAAAGACCTATATGTGTATGTGTATACACACACACACACACACACACACACACACACATATATATATATATATATATATATATATATATATATATATATATATAAACTTTTTTTTAAAGAAAGTAATCCTATACACTGTGGATTGTGGTGATACATGCAAATTTGAGAGCAGGTCATAATTCAGTGCTCCTCAACAGCACTAGAAGAATGCTCCCATATATTCTGTATTATCTCATAATAATTTATAATAACTAGCAGTAGTGACCTGCTACTGCTGCCTTTTGTATTTTGCTTATAACCCCATGTCTAGTGACACCAGACTAATGATTTATGTTTATTACATTTATGTATTTGTTTCTTTACTCTGATAATCTCTATGTTAACACAGGATCTAAACCTAGCCAAGCTCTTAGTCATTGTGTTTTCTACTGAGAGCCGAAAGTGGAGGAGTACAGTAATAAAAGGTAATATTTCACAACCAGTGCTCTGGGGGGAAAAATACACACGACACATCTTTAAATTTAATCTGCATTATTAACATTTTCTCCATTACTTTCTAAAGTCTACACAATCAACAAAAGAACACATCAAGCCCTGATTTGTAGCTTTTGCTGATTTCTAGGTTGGAAATACTCACAGTGAAAACTTAACAATCAACTCTTGCAAGCTGATCCCAACATATCATGGATGGTCAATAAAATGAGGAGGAAGACTGATTCTAGAGAATGTTATAAAGGATAATCAGTAGTTGAAATTTATAACATTAAAAATGAGGGAGTAGTTGAGAAAGAAGATTTGAAAATAATCCTAAATTTAATTGCCTAAAAACAGAAAATAGAATCAAACAATCTCTCAAAAACATAGATTTAAAAGAACAAAGAACCTCAGAAGCCATCTACTCCAACCAACCTCATTTTATTTTATTTTATTTACTGAGCCAATTGGAGTTGTGATTTGCCCAGGGTCACACAACTAGGAAGGGTGAAATGTTAAGTGTCTGAGGCCACATTTGAACTCAGGTCCTCCTGACCTGGTTGGTGCTCTACCCACAATACCACCGTGCCACCTAGCTGCCCTCAACCCCCTCATTTTACAGATGAGAAAACCTAAGGGAGCTAAGTGACTTACTTGCCTAAGGTTACAAACATCAAAGGTAAGATTTGAGCCCAATTCATCTGACTGCAGAACCAATTATCTTTCTTTAATACCATCCTGTCTCTGATCACCTACAACTTTTATTAAAGAGAAAAAAATTTAGTTAAGGATTTTATAATTCTACATTCACTATCAACTAACTTTGAAATTCAGCATCGTTCTGAGGCTGTTTAAATATCTGTGAAGGAAATTTGATATGAAAGGTGGGATTCCACATAGTTTCTTGGCTTTCAAAGTTTCCTTTATTAATCAGTCAGTCAATAAAATCTTATTAAGCCCTTCTCATGTGCCAAGCACTGTGCTAAGTGCTTGGAATACAGAAAGAGGGGGAAAAATAGTCTCTGCCTTTAAAGAACTTATGATCTATTATATACTTCAACAACAATACTATATGATGACCAGTTCTGATGGACCAGGCCATCCTCAGCAACGAGATCAACCAAATCATTTCCAATGGAGCAGTAATGAACTGGACCAGGTATGCCCAGAAAAAGAACTCTGGGAGATGACTAAAAACCATTACATTGAATTCCCAATCCCTATATTTATGCACACCTGCATTTTTTATTTCCTTCACAAGCTAATTGTACAATATTTCAGAGTCTGATTCTTTTTGTAAAGCAAAATAACGTTTTGGTCAGGTATACTTATTGTGTATCTAATTTATATTTTAATATATTTAACATCTACTGGTCATCCTGCCATCTAGGGGAGGGGGTGGGGGGGTAAAAGGTGAAAAATTGGAACAAGAGGTTTGGCAATTGTTAATGCTGTAAAGTTACCCATGCATATATCCTGTAAATAAAAAGCTATTAAATAAAAAAAAAGAAAAAAAAAGAACTTATGATCTAATGGTAGAAATGACATGCAAACAAATGTATATAAACTAACTAAAAAGAGAATAAATAGGAAATAATCAAAAAAAGGAAAGGAACTAGAATAATGAAGAATTGGGAAAGACTTCCTGCAGAATATGAGATTTTAGTTGTTACTTAAAGGAAGTAAGAGAAATCAGGAGGCAGAGATGAGGAGAATTATTCCAAGCTTGGGTAATGTTAGAAACAAGAAATGTAGTTTCTTGTTCATGGAAGAGTCAGGAGGCCAGTGTCACTGAAACAAAGTTATGGTGAAGAGTAAGATGAAAGTAAATTGGAAAGTAAGGGAGGGATCATATATTGGGGACTTTGAATGCCAAACATGGAATAATTAATAACATTCTTAGATACACTGATAGATTAATTTGCTCAGTTCTCTATAGAGAAGATATTATTCTTGGGGCTTGTATTTAACTGGTAAAACAGCACTGGTCTTTACTGCTAGACAAAGAAGACCAAAGTCCATATAGTAGGATGTAAGGAAGCACTGAGAAAATTCCCCCAACTAAAATGTCTCCCCAAGTTATGTCTGAAATTCTACCTCTAGAGAAATATTCTCTTAATCATGGCCTTCTCCCCAGAACATTTTTTAATTCAAATAGTCCTAGGATAAGTAACACATTAAGTTCCTAACATTCTTTGCTTTGTGATGGGATAGCAAGATGGGGAGGAGGCTGAAGAGTACTGAAGTGTGTGAAGAGACAGAGCATTAAAAAAAGAATAATTTGAAGAAAGCTGCTGAAAACAAACTAACTAATCTCACAATTTTGCTTAGGGAAGGCCACAAAAGTAACTTTCAGGATACCTTGTTACTGAAGCAATGTTTTAAGAGAAGTCAGAAAGTCAGTTTTTAAACCTGTAACATTATGTGGAAATAATATTGGGAAGGGAGGGATTCATACTGTTTGAAAGGAATTTTTAAATTGGAAAACATTGTGTTCATGGAATCATAGATTTAGGAGAAACCATAGAAGCCATCAAATCTATGCATGCTCCCTCCTCTCTCCTCATTGTACAGATGAGGAAACTAAGGAATTGTAAGGTTATTGACATTTCCAGGATTATATAGCTAATAAGTATCTAAGAAAAATTTGAATGTCTTCTTTACTCCAAGTCCAGTCACTTTTGTGAAAATTAAGCATTACTCTTTTTGTGGTCATGGTTTCAGCTACTTTTAAAATTACATGTCTAACTTCTACTGACGTTAGTTATCTTAAGCGTACCTCAGCTTATACCAAAGGGATGCACAGATACCTAAAGGATACACAATTTTTTCAATGAGGAGAACTTCCACCAACACAAATCTAAAAAGGTCAACACATTACAAAGAAAAAAGGTAAGGATGAGACTTGTCTCACAGGTCCTAAGATGGTCATTTAAATCAAAAGCTAACCCTGTTTAGATCTACCTTTATTTGTGTGAAAAGTGTTTTGTAATTGTGATGCTGTGATCCACATTCAGTCTCTGCAAATGATTCTTTTCATCATAAATCCATTGAAATTGCCTTAAATCACCTCATTGTTAAAAAGAGCCAAATTCATCACAGTTGATCATCACATAATCTTGTTGTTGCCATGAACAATGTTCTCTTGGTTCTACTCACTTCACTTAGCATAGGGTCATATAAGTTTCTCCAGGCTTTTATGAAATTTGCTTGCTCATCATATATTATAGAATAATAATATTCCATCACATTCATATACATAATTTACTCAGCCATTCCTCATCTGATGGGCATCTGCTTGGTTTCCAGTTCCTTGCCGCTACACCAAAAAAAAGGGCTACTGAAAATATTTTTGCACATGTGGGTTCCTTTCTCTTTTTTATGTATCTCTTTGAGATACAGACCCAGTAACACTGATACATTGTTGGTGGAGTTGTGAACGAATCCAACCATTCTGGAGAGCAATCTGGAATTATGCCCAAAAAGTTATCAAACTATGCATACCCTTTGACCCAGCAGTGCTACTACTGGGCTTATACCCCAAGGAGATACTAAAGAAGGGAAAGGGACCTGTATATGCCAAAATGTTTGTGGCACCCTGTTGGTAGTGGCTAGAAACTAGAAAATGAATGGATGCCCATCAATTGGAGAATGGTTGGGTAAACTGTGGTATATGAATGTTATGGAATATTATTGTTCTGTAAGAAATGACCAGCAGGATGAATACAGAGAGGCTTGGAGAGACTTACATGAACTGATGCTGAGTGAAATGAGCAGAACCAAGAGATCATTATATATGTCAACAACGATACTGTATGAGGATATATTCTGATGGAAGTGGATTTCTTTGACAAAGAGACCTAATTCAGTTTCAATTGATCAATGATGGACAGAAACAGCTACACCCAAAGAAAAAAACACTGGGAAATGAATGTAAACTGTTTGCATTTTTGTTTTTCTTCCCGGGTTATTTTTACCTTCTGAATCCAATTCTCCTGTGCAACAAGAAAACTGGTTCTGACAACATATATTGTATCTAGGATATACTATGTCATATTCAATATATATAGGACTGCTTGCCATCTGGGGAGGGGTGGAGGGTGGAGGGAAAAATCGGAACAGAAGTGAGTGCAAGGGATAATGTTGTAAAAAAATTACCCTGGCATGGGTTCTGTCAATAAAAAGTTATTATAATAAAAAAAAAAGAGAGAGAGAGATACAGACCCAGTGAAGACACTCTGGATCAAAGGGTCTGCCCAGTTTGATAGCCTTTTGGACATAGTTCCCAATTGCTTTCCAGAATGAGTAGATCAGTTCACAACTCCACTAACAATGTATTAGTGTCCCAGTTTTCCCACATGGCCTCCAACATTTATCATTTTCTTATCATCTTAGCCAATCTGAGAGATTTAAATGTAAAACATGAAATTTTAAGTAGCCTATAAAAAACTTCACTGGAAATATCTTTCCCTTTACCCCAGTTTTCCACTGGTTTACTCCCCAACTCCATCCTTACATGAATTCTTAGAGCAATCCCAGTTTTTTCTTTCTGAGAAATGCTAGGTCCAACTGGTCTAGCTATTTACTTTCATCCAAGAATTTACACATTTGATGAAATATACAAATATTAAGAAGTATAATTAATTTTGCTTCTTAGACCCAGCCAAACAAGGACTCCCCAAAAATTCCCTTACTTTTTTTTTAATATTTCTCTAAAAAGTTGAGAAAAATAAGTCCAGGAGTTTCACCTTATTCTCCACTTGCTGGATATTTTGTTTCTTTTTTTTTAAATGTCAAATATTTCTCTCACAGTTTTATGAAACATTGCCTTTTTCCACTACTGTCATAAACAGGACCAATGAACCACAAAGGCTCTTTAGGAAATTACCTACATCCTTCAGTAAATGGTACTCAACCATATGGAAAGAGGTGGACAGTAATGACTCAGGAAAAGTGTCTCTTTTTCTGCTAGCCTGAATGGAAAAAACATTCAAGAAGGTTATTGATATGTTTCCATCTTTGCAAAGAATGCTACTGATATACAGCAGTGGGATTCTTAAGTGAACATTAGTGACTAAAAAAAAAAATAAAACCAGACTGCTTTCTATGGAACAAGAGTATATTCTAACAAATAAATACCAGGCTCTGTGCTGTCCATGCAAACATTCATTAATCCACAATGTAATCTTCCATATTTCTCACTCTTTTAAACACTCATGTCTCTGTTATCCTGAAAATACTTTTTAGCTTTCCACCCAAATCCTTTATATCAAATCCATATTGAAATTCAAATGTATTTGGGGAATGTAAAGCAGGACAGTATTGTTTGAAACTTGAAGAGTTAGTGTTCTCAAAATGTTGGTTATTGTTCTGTTGATTCTAAAAGTGTCTAGGATTACCTATAACACTTAAACAAATCTTAACTGTAGATTTATTGTCAAATGGGCCTAATCTTTGAATCTTCATGAACCTTAACTTCTACTACCTATTCAGTAGTTAATAAATATTTATTAAGTGCTTACTTTGTGTCAAGCATAGTGCTAAGCCTTGAAATACAAAGTAAGGCAAATATACCAGCACCCACTATTAGGGAGCTCACATTTTAATAGGGGAATACAACATGTAAATAACTATGTATATACTATATATGGATATGTGTGTATACAAACATATGTATACATACAGTGTAAATAATAACATCTCAAAGCAAGTCACTAAAGAGTGACCATTTTTAATATGTCATTTACTACTATATCAATTATTAGTAAAAAGCCAGAGTCTGAAGTGAATGTCCAAGAGTCAGGTAAATTTTGATGAGGAAAAGACGAAGAGAAAGGAATATGGAACAGCGCCAAGAAGATAGGACTGAATTGGCTACCACAATGGGAAGCCTAAGACAGCCAAGGGTTAACATGTAAACACTGGGGCAAGAAGGAGAAAAGGGAGGAAGGCAACAGTGATATGAAAAGAAAGAGTTGGAGGAGTAGGGAAGATGCATTGAGCTGGGAGGATGCCAAAGACCATCTGGTCTTTGCTTACCCCATAATTTTCTGTTTGGATTTTCTTTAATTGGTTATATACATGTGGGCATTAGCTCATCATCTGCCCTTCCTCGGAACACTTCCTGTTATATAAATGCCTGTGGGGCAGGATGGATGTGCATGGATGGATTGCAACCATCACTGGTGGAGAAATTGTCCATCTCACTATGATCACTGATCCATCAAATATCAGCATATACTAATATAGAGAATATTCAGCAGAGCTTGTTTAAAGAGGAAATATAGAACCCTCTATCCAAACTATCTTTGAATCTTCCCATAGCTCTTCACATGGTTTCCTACTCATACTAGGTACTCAGCAGAAATTTTCTGATTTAATTCAATACACAATTATTAAATGCCTACTATGTGCATCATTGCCCTGTTAATGCAATTATTCCCCTACTCCACCAAATCCTCATCAAAGGATCCCAAAGATTAAGGGAGCACAATTAAGGACAAGGCAAGATCTGTGATGGAGAAGAGCAAAAGCAGAAAATATCCATTATAATTCTCACAGCTTAATTTTTTTTTACCCTCCTCCCCAAGCAGTACATACTGAGACATACATAGCCTTGCTATCCAAATGCTTAATTCCTAATGTGGGTTACCAAAATGAATTGCTGAACTCTCTATCAAAAAGTGACTTTCTGTTTGAGTGACACTGATGTCTCTGGTCTTGTTGCTCCTATCTACTTTCCTATTTTTAGTTCTGTGACTTCTCTCTAAAATTACATCGCCTGATACAGAAAGCAGTTGCCAGGAGTTATTTAACAAGCATATCAAACTGCCTTTAAAAGGCTGCTCTCTTCCTTAGATTACGTCCTGCCCTAGGACAGGAATTTCAGAATGTCTCATCTCATTACACACCTGATCTTGAGGATGTTTGCTTCTCATCATAATTTTTGTCCTATTTGATAATAAAAGACATAAGTGATCATCAAGTACAATTATCAATGCTAGTACTATATTCTCCAAAGATAATCTTCAGTTTAATTGAGAGTTTATACATCATGTTTTTCTCAGCAATATATTCAGCAAGTCATTCTCTTAGCTTTGGTTTTTCCTCATTAATAAGGATAATTACACTTCCTCATCCTACCTCACAAGGGTGCTTACTATACTATAAAACAAGAAAATAAATGAGAAATGCTATGGAAATAGTAGTACTATAAAAATCCCATGTTGATGATAGACAGTATAGTTGATAGGGAGATGGGTTTAGTCAGGAAAACCTGAGTTCAAATCCTACTTCTGACACATTTAGGCTATATGACTCTGGGAAAGTAGTATAAGTAAGAAGAGAGAATGACATAGAGAGAGAGAGATAAAGAGAAAAACAGAAGGACAGAGAGAGGGATGGAAAGACAGAGAGAGACAGAAAGAGAATATTTATTAAGTATTTCCTATATGTCGGGTATTTTACTAAAGGCTGATAACAAGCAAGCAAAACAGTCCCCTCAAAGATCTTATATTCCAATGGGGGAAGGTGACATAAATGAGGAACTAGAAAGAGGAAAGAGTGGTTAATGTGGCCAGCCAGGAAAAATAAGGGGAATCTAGAAATAGAATCCAGGAACACTGAGGTAAACTCATTTACCCTCTCACTACTCCAGACACCTTTCTTACACTGTAAGTAACAGAATTATAAAAATTTTGCATGAAGTCATAGGTCTAGATTTTTAAAAACCCATATAAAGGGGTCCTAAAAGTCTTAGTGCTCAGTGTTTAAAACTTCATTCAGACTTTTGGAATACTCTGTAAAAATATATGATCATAGATATTAATATTAATATAAATAATACTAACTTATTATAGTAAACTCATCTACAGATTATATATGATATGTATAATATGTATGAGTTGAGAATCAATCCAAGTATAGGTAAAATGAATCTCCCTTGGTGATTAGTTTAATTTTAAAAGGTAAGAAAAATATGAATTTTTACCTTTAGGGAATTTATACTATATCATAGTATATTACGTATACTAAATCACATCATATATCATATTTATCAAGCTAACTGAATTCACTACAAATGTGTATTCAACACATATATAACGTTAAATAGATTATTAAAGATATGTATTAAACATTATCTAATCTCAGTTGAACCCTTATTCCTTCCTTAATTGATGCTCTATCAGCAAGACCATAGCACAATGCCTGATATACAGTAAGTGCTTAATAAATGCTTGTTGGATGAATTATTGACTGACCCATCACTGTCCTGCTCAAAAATTCCAGTAGTTCTTTATTATCTTTGTCTCTAAGATCAAATACAAATTCCTCTTTATTGAAAGTTTTTAACAACTTTGCTTCATCCTATATTTCTACCAATATTACATATTGCTCTCCTTCACACATCCAAGAATGTGACCTCCTTGTACATCATTATACATGATATTCCATGTCTTTTCTTTGTGATGTTGCATTAGCTCTGGTCCCTCCCATCCCTGTACAGGATTCCTTTCTCATCACTACCTCTTAAAAGCTCTAGATGCATTTCAAAGTAGATCAAGACCCACCTCCCACATGAGATCTTTCCTGATCTCTATTAATGCTTCTCTTCAAAGTTAGTGCTTTCCACTCTATTAATGCTTTCTTGTTTTTATTTTGTATGTTTGTATGTTTGATATATAATTACTTGCACACATGTTTTCCTCCAATATACAATAAGATTAAGGGTAATGACTTTCATTTTTGCTTTTTATTTTTATTTTCAGTCCTTGGCAAATAATAGGTGATTAATGAAGGCTTGTTTAATTGCTTTGAGGGAGATAGTGCAAGTTTTATCCCCATTTAACAAAAGAAACTTAGACTCATAAAAGTCAAATGATTTTCCTAAAATCACAGAGTGATACAACATTATTTACTTTAAGTATAGACTTAACAACACACAACACTAGACCACATTAGATTTAAGGACCTGAAATATCATAATGAGCTCTTCCATTCCTGTTTTGTTTTATTTTTCCAATTGAAGGAATTAGGAGAGGGTAAGATTCAAGATTCAGTTACTTTGGGGAGATAATAGCCGAAAATAAAAGGCAAAGAACTCACTAGCACATTTAAATGGGCAAACTATCACACATATGAAAAATCAGCATGCCTCCAATATTCCAAGAAGACAGAATGTCTGTTCATGGGATATTATATCTTACTGGACTGAGGAATAGATAAGAAGGAAAGAATGAAATAGCTTCTCTACAGAAAGAGAATAGGGATTTCATTGAATAAAGGAAACTAACTCCCTGAATTTCCCTCTATTAATGCAGGTCAGCACCTTCTCGTTTAGAGTTGTCTAGAACAGAGATGTCATCTCCATAAAATTCCTATGTGAGACTGAAACTAGATTAAAATGTAATTGGGAGATGTTTTAAAAAATACATTAAAATATAATGCAACATAATATTAATTTGTGGTTTTCTAGGTCAATTCTCAGCCGTAAGGAGTCTATTTCTGTTTGTATTTAACAGCAGTGCTCTACAACACCAAGAGTTAAAGAACAAATGGTCACTAAATGTTAGAAGCCTGCTTGGAACCAGGAAGACCAGTAAAGCCTACTCTATAACCACTTTACCATAACTGCTTCTCACAAAAGAAAGTGAATAACCCAAAGGCAAATCTGACAGAAAGTCATACCTTGATATTGAAAAAGGAGAATCCTTTCCATAGAAGAGTTAATGGGCCAGTTAGAGTAATTCAAGCACAGTTAATCATCAGGAGTGGGAGGTATTGATCGAAGTGGGATGACAGAAATAAAATATGGAGCTGAGCTGCTGAGCAAACCATATTGGAAGGTAACTTTTTAAAAAGTGGCTCAGGATTATAGTTGCTAAATTGAAGCTGGAGTCTCTCTCTCTCTCTCTCTCTCTCTCTTCCTTGCCTGATCCCTCACAGAAATTGAAACTATCCATCCTGGAGATCTCAAACACCTTCTGGCCTCAATTATCACATCTATACTGTTATCTTCACACCTAATCTACTAGTTGCTCCCAACTGTCTTAGGGCATTTCTATTTGGACGCCCTGCTGGCAAATCAAATTCAACCTGTTGGAAACCAAACTCTTCATCTTCTTCCCAAAATGAACTCCTTTCTTTACAGATGTGGTTGGATGATTTGCCCCAGTCAAACTGTGGCAGAGTCAGAATTATAACTAAGGTATCTTAACTTCCAGTTCCAGTGTCCAAAATACTCTTTCTTATTACCTTATTACCATGATAGATATATACCTCTATGTATATTTGTGCATATTTATTATATGTTATAATATATTAACATTATATAATATACTATACATATGATAATATAATAATATTAATAATATATTATTTACATAATGATATATATCATAAATATATTAGTTTTTGGTTAAATGTATATATATATATATACATACATATGTTTATAGAAAGAGAGAAATTCCAGTTTCAGTGATCCTTCTACTATATCATATGATCTCCTATTACCACTATCACTATGTATATACATATATATATACATAT
Source organism: Sarcophilus harrisii (assembly GCF_902635505.1). NCBI lineage: Eukaryota > Metazoa > Chordata > Mammalia > Dasyuromorphia > Dasyuridae > Sarcophilus > Sarcophilus harrisii. Next base: position 216,389,025 of record NC_045429.1, read on the forward strand.
GTTCTATATATATAATAGATTATAATACATATATATATACATGTATATTCTACCTCTAGTAATAATATATTATTAACTAACATTTATACAGTCCTTTATGGTTTGCCAAGTACCTCACAAATATTATCTCATTTTATCCTCACAACCCTGGAAGAAAAGTACTATTATTATACCCATTTTATGGATGAATAAATGACTTACCCAGAATCACATATTAGTAAATATCAGAGGCTGGATTTGAAGTCAGATCTCCTTGACTACAGTTCCAGGAATCTATCATTCCAATCTATACATTCCCTGCATCCCACCATCTGGCTCCACTTTTAAAAACACAACAATCTTCAGTGGCTTTTACTACCCTAAAAACCACTTATGGGTAGGCAGTATAAACCTTAGTAAAGTATGATCTGGAAGATTTCCTTGTGCCCAAATTTCTTCCCCATTCAGGTTCCAAGATGTCTTAAACTATCATTAGAAATTCATGACCTTCTCTAGCTATGCCCTTTTCAAAAAGGAATATCTCTGGCAGGTCTAACACATCAAGTCACTAATATCTAAGTGAGAATTAATTTATCAAATGACTTCCCTCCCTAACAGGAGGGATTCAAGCAGCTTAAAATCACTGGAGTGGGATGGGAGACCAGAAAGTATATATAACTTTCTAAAAGAAAAGCAAATCACATGGAATAAAGATTTGCTGTTTGACATAGAACCTACTTTTTTCAATTGTACTTTGTATATAGAAATGCTCTTTTTGATGTCTGTTATTAAATTCAGAATAAAATAAAACAAAACCAAGAAGGTGGATAGAAAAGGATGTAGGTAGTATCAAAAAAGAATATCATGTCATCTGAATTCTTCATGCTAGCATTCTGCAGTACTCTTGACATAGTCTTTTTTTTTTTTAAAAGCAAACCTGTAATTCATTAGGTTAGGGAGCTAAGGGACTACTGATACAGATCTTCACTTTCTTTGTATCTTAAAGTATTGTCTTCGGCATTGAGATGTTAAGCAACTCAACCAGATTCACATAAACAAAAGTATGTTCAAGGCAAATATTTGAACCTATGCCTTGCTAATATAAAAGTGAACTCTCTATCCACTAAGCCATCCTGCCTCTTGCTACTTCAATTTTCATTAATTACTACCTACCTTTCATATTAGTTGTGATAATCTTTTCTGTTCTAACATGACATGCTTATTTTTGCCTTCTCAGACTTTTTTCTCCCACCTAAAATGGCAATTTCTACCTATCCAAGACTAACTTTAATTTCCATAAACTATATGCCACAAACTATTCTCCAAACAATGCCATTCCCTACTCACCTCTCCTGCTTTTGAACTGACAATGATTATATTTATTGCCTATACTATACCCTTGGCTTATTGATTATCTTGTTCTTACTGCTTAATGTGCATAAAGCAAAGCTTCCCAAGAACTTAAGGCCAGAGAGAGCAGAAATCTTGTTGCAAACTTTTTTTGAAATTCCTATATCTGCTCAGTTAGTATTAGAAGCTTAGATGGCATTTAACAAATACAATATTCAGATGGATAAATCATTGATCTCACCTATATAGATAATTGCTCCACTGCAGTCCCACACATGTCTTCTTCCATTTATTCAACAAGAATTTAGTAAATGTGTTCTAGGTGACAGGCACCTAAGGCACCAAGGATTCAAAAACAAACATGAAGAATCTCAGTCCATGTATTTCTTCACATTATCAATAGAAGTTTCATTTTAGGTACTGAAAGCCTTTTAATATCTCAGAGATCCCAATGTGAAGTTTAGGCTGTCCTGTTATTTCTCATTCATACTACATGTCCAGCTCCTTTCTTTTCTAACTATTGTCTTTTATACTACTTCCTAAGAGCAAGTCATCACAGGTTACGTTCTATAGTCTTCTTATATTCTCTATATATGTTTTCATTGGTTTTTGCATTGTTCATAATTTTGATTTTTCTGAGATTATGATTTGTAATCATAAGACATATACAATTAAAGAGATAAGCTTTTATAGCAGTGAACACTTTGAGATCACGATCTGGAACGTAGTTGGCATTTAATAAATGTCCATTAATTGATTAAAAGGACTATACAGTTTCTCAGGGGCAGCCCAAAGAGATTACTATCTAATAAAAACACAAATGTACATATGAGAAGCAATGTGTCATTGTAGATAGAGCAGCTTTAGATTCAGAAAGACTTGGTTCAAATTTTGCCTCTGGAGAATGCTAGCTGTTTGACCATGGGCAAGGATCTCATTTGCTCAGTCCTTTTCACAATTATCTAACCAAACAAGTCACTGAGTTATATGGGGATGGAGAGCCTAAAAAGAGTTCCCTTTAATAATGAAAGGAAAATTTTGTGATAAGGTGGATAAAGTGCTGGACCTGAAATTAATATATTTTCTTGAATTCAAATCTCTTCTCAGACATTTACTTGCTATGTCACTCTGGGCAAATCATTTAACCCTGTTTGCCTTAGCTTCCTTAGCCATAAAGTGAGCTGAGAAGAAAATGGCAAACTTCTCCTGTATTTTTGGCAGGAAAACTCCAAATGGGGTCACAAATAGTTGGAAATAACTGAACAATTGTATTGTTGCCAATACAACAAATGGCAGTGAAATGCACACATATATAATTATATACAAGGAGTAGATTTGCTCATATATAATATTATACACAATATGCATATTCATACTATATTATAACACCTACATTTCTATCTTGACTAACTCAATGAACTGACCATAAAGCTGCATGCCCTGGAAAAATATATTTTTTCTTTCTCTTTATTTTTGTAGTGTAAATCCACAATCTTTGGCATTATAATCTATATTAGATTTTATAATGTTCTGTTTTAATGCAATTAGTATAGTGTCATTTTCAAATAAAAACCTTCATTACTAATAGGAAATCCTTTTGTTTAGACTTTATATAGGACAAGACATCCTTCATGAACATGGTAAGTAAACCTATCTTCATGTTTTATGCTTTTCTTGATATCATTACCCACTAGATTGTTGAACAGAGTTATTGCCAAAGTTTCATCTATCAGAATCTTGTATAAATCCAGATCCATGAACAGTTAATCCTAGCCCTGTAGGAATATGTGTTCCTCAGTGATGATGTAATAGAGATCTTGCTGAGAGCACAGTGAAAATCCAGGCAAACAACATGATCTCCACCAGCTTAATATACAATTGAGAGATACTCAAGAACTCAAAGAGTTTCATATGTGACATCCAGGCTAGGAAAAAATCATGTAAATTTGACTTTTCCCCTTTGTTCCTCAGACTATGATTAGTCCTAGAAAAAAAAAAGGCAAGTCTCACTGAATTTCTACTAAAATCATTGGTTCATTTCTAAAAGGCAAAGGTCAAGACCTAAAGAATTCTTCTGTCATAATTCAGCCAACCAATTAAAAATAACTCAGTTCAATTCAATTCAATTAATTTCACATTTACTTTTACATAATTTATACATGATGACATTTATATAAACTTATAATAGAGATACATATTAACTGAGTTAAACTAGACTAAATTGTTCTGAAAATACAGTACAATTCTCTACTGAAATGAAAAATTAACTGCATGAAAGGAAATTAAGAAAGGTATAAAGTAATTGGAAAAATATGAAAAAGAAATCTGTACTTTTGGATGGATAATGCTTTCTATCTGGGATTGCCATAATATAATTAGCCACAGAAAAGCTTATATGACTCCTGAGCATGTGATTGAATAGGCTTATATACAATTTCATTTGACAAATATTTATTGTATGTATATGCTCTGCAGAACCCTAAGGAATTCTATAAGATTTTGCCCAACTCATTGGATGACTGGGTAGCAAAATGGTACCCAGTATCATTGATAAATGCACTGTGAAAAATAACTAATCTCTCATAAAGGCTCATCAACTGCTTAGTTGCTGAATGCTAGATGCTGAATACTATGAAAAAGTACTTGGGACTCATTTTTCATAGCTCAATGAAGACATCTGGCCAATGTGCATCATATGTTAAATAAGTAGGAACTCAGATATATTAAAAATTAATAGAAAATGATATGAATAATGAAACTGCAGTGGTGTATAAAATGATCACACTATTACCTCCAGGTTAGGAAATACATCAAAGGCATAGTATTGCTATGTGACCTTACAGTCTTTAAATTGGTGACCTGAATGTGTCAAAGACAGTTCCTAGAAAAATGGTAAGAAGGGACAAAGTAAAGAAACGAGATAGTACCTAAGGATACTGAGTTGTCCTTGCTATTCCCTTATAAAAGGAGGTCTTAAACTTCACCCTTCTGGAATCTTTGGAGAGAGTACCACAGAGTCTGGGAGAATACTAAACCAAAACTATAGTGTTCTTAGTCTGAAAAATGAACCAATTTTCCCTAGATTAATCAATCAATCAATAATCATTTATTAAGTACTTACTATGTGCCAAGCAATAGGTTAAGTATTAGAGATACAAGAAAAAGAGGCAAAAGACTGCCCTCTGCTCTCAAGTTGACAATCTAATATGGAAGACAACATGCAAACAAATATATTCAAAATAAGCTATATACAGGATAAAGAGAAAATAATAGAGAGAAGGCATTAGAATTAAGAGGTTTTGAAAACTTCTAGTAGAAGATGGAACCTTAGAGACTTTGTGAGCCAGAATGGTCCTATTCTTCAACAATTATAGAGGACATCCATACATATTCACACTTGTCTTGCCTTGCATTTGTGATTTCCAGAGGAAAATATCACACATCCTTAAACAGGGGATCATTTCCTAAAAGGTTTTCTATTTCTTCCTCTGCTTTTTCTATAATCAATACTTTCATCATCCCATTTGAAGCCAACCCAATCCCCACTCCTAGAGTGCATTTTTAGTCCATTCACACTCTGAAAAAATGCATTGGTCCAAGAAAAGTAAATGAGTTCCTAGCATTTCCTAGCAAATTAAAGGCAGGCAGAGAGCAGCAACACAGGTGATAGATAGTGTGTGAATTTACAAAGTCGCTTCCTCATGATGTTTCTTTGATGGTGCTCATTTCTGCCTTAAAGGAATTTCATGATAATGAAATCTCAAAAATCACTCCTTCCTATCAAGAGATATCTTGGGACTGTTTGTTCTCTGAAGCAGAGCTATGTGTGCCATGAACCTCTGTGTGTGTATGTTGTGTTAGTGACATTGTGGGATCTTGAGTCTGTTTTGAAGGCCAATCTCAAGGAATAAAACAAGATAGGTATCTAATGGGATGAAACACTAAGTTTTTCTGACAGTCATAGCTCACAGAATTCTAACACTTGCTTTTCATTATAAAGATTTGGAGTATATACTTTATTTAGTGTTAATGTCTCACTGTAGCAACGTTTCCTCTCCAGTAATGCTAGTGCAAAGTCAAAGACCCTGATTTACAAACTGAGAGGTTTCTGAAATGCTATTTTTAGAACAATGCTGCACCAGATTTACACGAGGGGTGGGGGAGGGGAGGGGAAACTACTCCACAGTCACTTTTGAGCAAAGTAGCATTCACTGCATAATAATGAGGTACTAATTGCTCTTTGTCATCACTTTTTATGCAAATTGCTGAGAGCATTTGCCCAATATGCATTTTACATTTTAACAAAGAAAGTGGAATCTTGACAAACAAGACTGCTATTCTGAGGCAAAAATAAAAATATCAGCTATGAAATACAACTTGGTAAGGTACGCGGCTAAGGATGTCAATAGTTTCCAATGATGTCAATTTTCCATTATGGCATCCATTTGACCAATGAATTTTCTTTGACTTTAAAATAATGGCTTATATGTCAAGGAAAAAAAAATAAGTTTGTGTGTGAAATGGACCTAGTTTGTTCATCTTGCAATTTATAAAAGAAGTTTGTTGGGAAATTATCTTTCTAGCAGAATTTGAATAGACTAGGTCAAAATTCAAGCTATCAAAATGAATCAAGTTATGTCAAAGTACTTATCCCAGGTACATGTCTCATTATATCAGAGAGCACTTCAGTCCTTTCAATGGATTTCCACTTTTAAAGGATGAGCAATGGACTTCATTAGAGATGAATCAAGTATCATAAGTAGCTACATTTTGGAGACAGCTAGAATATTTCAAACGCTAGTCTTCACACTAATACTGGACCTCTTGTGCCATTTATCCCAGTCCATTGAGAATTAGAAGTGGTTTTTTACAGCATATCGATAACCTTCTGTGTCTTTTTCTTATTCTTGCCTTTTAGTCCATTCTTCTAAACTAACCTATGTTCTTTTCATTTCCTGCAACTTAGAATGATTTCTGACCAATGTCATCTTTCTCTTTTGAAAGATGACATTTTAAAAATCTTTGTAAAAATACCTCTTTATATTGTATTATCCTTATTCTGCCTCTTATGCCGAATATCATCAAAATTCCAGTGATCCATTACAATGAATAAAATGATGGGCAATAAAAACTAATATTCTCATCATTTCTCAAAAACTTCAATGATTCCCTACGGCTCAACTACATGAAGTTCAAATTATGTGGTCTGGTCTTTAGGTCAATAGGTCTACATTATATTGTCCTATATTACTTACCCAACTTTATTTCCCTTTATTTTTATATATGCTTTATCCATTCTAATCAGGTCCATTTCCTTATTCCTCTATTCTCCCCCTTTAACCCTCCACAAATACTTCATGTACTTTTCTTCTTCCTTGCTTTCACTCATGTTGTTCTTCTTATGTCTCTAAATCCAATTCATCTTCCAAGACCCAATTCAAGTTGTACTTTTTTTGAGGCGTTTGGGGTTAAATGACTTGCCCAGGGTCACATACTAGTAATGTTTGCTGTTCTTACCTCTCTGACTCATTATAAACTCCATGATGGCATAGTTTGTGCCTTAAAAGAATAATATGTTAATTATTAATTAATAATATTTTAATAACAAGTTCACATGTGTTTTGGTTTAGAGTCTTCAAAACCCTTTCCTTAGGAAAAACTCTGTGAGGTAAATAATATGAGGCTTACAAAAAATATTTATTCAAGATCACAAAGAGCTAGTGTGAACTGGGACTTAAGAACTTCTGACTTCAATATTAGCACTATAATTTCCACTATACTGTTGTGAGCCACTTGCCAGTGGCTGCTGGAGGTCTAACTCAGACCTGTAGAATGGATCTCTTCATGTGAGAGGATGATGATGATACAAGGAGACTGAGAGGTAGTTGCTATTCTCTGACCTTTCCTCTTCCCTCTTGCCTCCGATTTATTTCCTAATCCACAAAAAAACACCTGCATCAACAAAGGCTACTCCACAACTCCCTCAAGTGAAATGATCCACAGCTGCGGAGGCTCTTGGAGAATTGACCTGCCCCCTTCACCCAGGCATTGTCCTTAACAATACACTATGTCTCAAACTTAAATAGTGATGGACAAACTCTTTAGGTTGCATGTCATAATCAGGGCAATAGACATTCATCATCCACTTGGTTTTTCCTAGATGGATGGGTAGATTAAGATCTTAAGTGATAATGGACCTTTTTCAGGATACTCTAAAATATTCTAGGGCCTCATGCAAACTGCACAATGTCATTCACATATAGAAACATTTGTTGGACCTCACTATCCATAAGTGATCCCCCTTAAATTTGGACTCCACACTGAAGCTCAACACAGTGGTAAACTTCTTTGACAAGCATGTTTCCTTTTTTTTAATGCTTCATCTGACATTCATGTTACAGGGTTATTGAAGCAGGTAATTTCTACTGTTATATATTTCACTGTATCTTAAATATGTTTCATGTATGGATGGGACACACTATGTTGAAAGAGCCTTTAAAGTTAGAATTCTACCTTTCTAGTATGGTAGAAGTTAAAAGATGAGACAAAAACTTTGAACTCCAGGATTAGTTCCGCACCATCAGGAGATATCAAGACGTTTGTGAAGGAAAATAAAACGCATTGCTGTAAAATGCTGCCAATAACATGAGAGGGTAACCTTTTGTAATGCCGGAGAAACTGAGGCAAGATAAAGATTAGAGAGTTTTTTATATTTTACTTGGTTTTCTGAGAGGGAGAGATTGTGCTGGGGACATGTATGACATATACATGACTCTAAGCTCCGATAGACAAAGAGTGGTGGAGTCCAAACTCTGGTGAGTGGGAATCTCCAGGTAGGGACCACCAATCCAGTTCTGATAGGTTGGAGGGTAGGACCATAAATTCTTACAAATTGGGAGGACTTAGGAGGTGTCCAACTAGAGCCGGTTAGTCTGGAACTTAGAGATATAGACAATGCCAATTAGGCATCTGAGATAGGACATCTGGAGTCTTATCTTCTGGAATGTCAGATCTCTACAGCCCTAATTATCTCAGTTCTAATGAGCAGAAAAGGAGGGTTGCAAGCAGGGAAACTGAGGCAGAATAATTTGGTGAAACTAAGGCAGAACAATTCAGGGAAACTGAATCAGGACAATAAAAGGAAACTGTGGCACAAGACTTTATATTTCATAGTAAACATTGATGTAAGTAGTTTATTCTCAGATCCACCCACCCACTTCAGAAATATAAATTTTTGCCTATTGATTCAAAAAATGAGACAAGAATTATTTTCAGAAGGGAATGGAATTTTAAGGGTTGGCATCTGGACTATAGCAAAGGATCAGTATGATAATATGATAAGGATGTTTCACCAAATGGAATGAAATGATCCAGGCTTTGTTTATCAAAGAGAAATGTGAATTAAATATTAGATAAATGACCACTAATAATAATATTCTTTCCAAAAGCTTTAAGATTTTGGAGTCATGGATCTTTTTGGCAGTCTGGGGAAACTTATCAGTCCTTTCTTGGAATAATGTTTTTAATAATTGGAGGAAATGCTAGATTTCAATTAGGGACCAGTAAAAATAAGTGTGTAATTTAAAAATTTTTTTTAAGTTTTATTAAAGTTTCAAATTTACACTATGTAAATTTCTAGATTACTCCCATTTCCTGTGAGGTTTCTTATAATAAAGTTTAAAAGTTAAGTAAAACTAATAATACAGTGACAGCATCTAAAAGTGCATACATTTCACATCTGTAGCAGTCTCTCACCTTTCTACTTAAAAAAAATTAACAGAAATCTATTTTCTCTTCCTCCAATCCCCCACTCCATTAAAAAAAAAGGAAGAAAAAATATCCATAGACAAGCAAAACAAATACTCTGAATGGTTTTATAGACACAAATATCTCATTCTGCATCTTAAACCTATCATTATCTCCAAAATATTTTGCCCCTGAAATCATAAACAATCATTGTATTGATCAAAGTTTTTACAGTTTTCAAAGTTATTTTTAAACTGCTTTTTATTGTAATTTTTTTCCCCGATCAAATTCACAGAACCCTGGAAATCTATCCACAGATCTTCTTGGAGTCCAGAGACTACAGGTTAAGAGCCCCTGATCTAGAATATACTGAAATCTTAATGATGATAGCACCCCAAAATATCTTCCATGCATACTTAAACATGAACTCTAATCCTCAGATAATTAGTTCTTAGCAGCTTCCTCTGTGTTGGAGAGGTGAAACCTATCATCTGTCTTGTCTAACAAATGCCTCAATACAAAGCTCAAAAAGAAATGTTTTGCCCAAGGTCAAAGAGTGATTCAAGGGCACATATGGAAGCAGGTTTTTCTGAAACCGAATGGGATCTCTCTCCATTAGAACTCACCGATAATACAATGAATTGCTAACAGTAGCCAAACTAAAGCATATGCACTTAAGAAATGCACTGTGAAGTGCCTAATGAATTACTCAAGCTAGGTAGCATATGTATAAATCATATTAGAGCATGCTGAATAGTGCATTATCATGTCTCTATTTTACATTACAAAAGTAACTAATGTGAGATGCAAAGCATATTTTTAATCCATTATTCATTCTTTAAAAGGAGTGAACCAAGACCAGTACTGTGCTTTATGAACCTTAGAAGGTACGGACACCAGCCAGACAGCTTTTCACTTTGTGAAGAAGATAAGTGGATTTTTTTAAAATCCATTTTAGACAGCCCTAAATAATATTTATCAGAACATTATGAGATCAACTGATGCCTGTTTAGGACAATGAATTTTTCCAGACCAGAGTATCTTAAAAACATGAGATTACATTTGTTTTGAGCATGAAAATTGTAAGAAAGCTCTTTCACCATCTTTATGCCATGCCTCCTAGTCTGGGTTTGCTTACTGCCATCCTGCAATTTAGTGCTTTTGATTGGTAAGATTCTTCATAACTAACACAACATTAATCAGCCGTGCTAACTACTGCTCTCTGGTTATCATTATGTCATGCTGCTAGAGGCACATATTTCACTACTCCTTCCACTTCTAGCTCTGGGAACAAAAATCCAATTGATATTCCCATTTTCCTCAGTTCCATTCACCATCCCTGTGACTTCTAAGTCAAAGCATCCCTCTCCTGCCCACTACTTTCTTATGTGTGGGGTCTTTTCCTATTTGAAAGTAATCTCCTTGTGAAATGATCCAACTATTCTGGAAAGCAATTTGGAATTATGCCCAAAAGTCTATAAAACTGTGTATGCCCTTTGATCTAGCAGTCCCACTACTAAGTCTGTATCCCAAAGAGACCATAAAAGAGACAAAAGGACCCATAGGCACAAAAATATCTGTAGCAGCCCTTTTTGTAGTAGCATGGAACTGGGAATTGAGTGAGTGCCCCTCAGCTGGGGAAACAACTGAATAAGTTCATAGCAGGATGATTTCAGAAAAGCCTTGAAAGATTTACATCAACTGATGCTAAGTGAGAAGTACCAAGAGAACACTGCATGTGGCAACAAGATTATGTGATGATCCACTCTGATTGACTCGGCTCTTTTTAACAATGAGGTGATTCAAGACAATTCCAAAAGACTTGGGCTGGAAAGTGGCATCCCATCCAGAGAGAGAACTATGGAGACTGAATGTGGATCAAAGCATAATAGTTTCACCTTTTTATTGTTGCTGCTGTTATTTGTTAACTTGGTTTATTTTCCTTTCTCGGGTTTCTTTTTCCTTTTTGATCTGATTTTTTTTGAACAGCATGACAAATATGAAAATATGTTTAGAATAATTTTACATGTTTAACCTATATCAGATTGCTTGCTGTCTTAGGGAGAGAGGAGGGAAAAGGAGTGGGAGAAAATTTTGGAATACAAAGTTTTGCAAAGATGAATGTTGAAAACTATCTTTGCATAAATTTAGGAAAATAAGATACTATTTTAAAAAAGAAAGTAAGTAAACTCCTTGAAGGCAGGCACTACCTTACTTTTTGGTATTTATTTCCCCAGTATTTAGCAGAGTGCCTGGCACATAGTAAGTTCTTCATTAAGTGTCTTTTTTCCCCCTATTCAATCAGTCATTTTTCTGAAAGAAAAAATTTATAAGAGCTTAAATCTAGTTTTAGATTGTTAATGATTTTATTCACAATCTTATATTTGTTTCATAAATTAACTTATGCTAAATTAAAATTCATTCCTGGGTTTCTTAAACATCTTCTTATCTTCATTTAGTTTCAATTGTACTTCATGTTCTAAATTTCCTTGATGGCTAACTTAATTTAGTTAATTCTTTCTCCATGCCTCACTTCCTCTGTGTGTGTTTTTATTTCATATGTTTGCTATATTTTTCAAAAACCCATGTAGCAAGTTTCATTTTCACTCATCTCTCTTTGGACCTTTCCATAAGCTTAGTGTCAATTTTAAAAGAACCAAAATAGAAGATTAGGTTAAAAGGTACAATGAGAATATTACTAGACAACAGCTACAACTTCATAGGTTTCATATTCCAGGGTCATTTTGCAAGAGAGTGTTTATTGCCTTCTAGGTCCTTTGCCTATAGTTAGGAAATATCACCAAGTAGCCTTGAAAGTATTGACCCAAAGTTGATTCTTGAGTATATACCTTTCTGTAACAAAAAAACCATACTTCCTTTAAGTGTAGTGAACTAAAAGAGAAAGCAACATTCTTTCCCATTCAATTATGCTTTCTCTATCTATACCCCCCTCCCTTTTCACTCCCTTCACCAAGCAGGATCTTTTATTAAAATAGCAAAGCATAAACAATGACCTGTATGACTAATTGTCATATATTAAATGATAGACAATCAGAAAAAGATTTAAAATACAAGAGCATGACTTTTGATATCTTTCTCATTAATCACTGATTAATCCAATCCAGATTTTCTGCCCAGATTTAACGAGAATATTTCTTTTAATTTGTCCTGAATCTACATATTTCAAGTTAAAAGACATTCTTAGGACATACTAGTTTGCCATAACTCATTTTACCTCTGTTTTAAGAGTTTCTACCAGCTATTAGCTCAGCTTTTCTAGACTCTTCATCCCTGCACAGAGCAGAAAAAGAAATCAGAAGGCATCAGAAGGCATATGCTCTTGGGAACATGAAACTATATAATTTTTTTTTCCAATCAGAAGTAAACAATTTCTGCTCAGTTTATAGAAGAAAGAATCCTTCCTAAGTTTGAAGCTAGAGCTTGTGTATCTCTAATTTTAAAACTGTTGTTCCCATAGAAACAGTATGGCAACTTCCCTTAGAAACGAGGGCAGCTTTTTACAAACTTGATTCACATTGAAAACTGCTTTCTGAAAAAGATTAGAAAAATCAAGCTTACTAAAACACAACTTTAAAAAAACATCTAAACAGAAAATGATATACTTTTTTAAAATGGAGATCAAAAGGGAAGAATGGCAATATAATCAGGGAAGGATAACTGAGCTATGACAACTGGGAAGGCAGAAACATTAGACTTTACAATTGGGATTCAGTATGTGAAAACAGGGAGACAATATGTAAGAACAGGTGTCAGTAAAATGGTCCTACATAGGTGACAAAGCTGTCTTAAGAATGGATAGAACAAGAAAACCAGGTATCAGAATTACAGAGCTTCAGGTTAGGGGAGTAGGGTGAGGAAATCTAGTGCATTCAAGTGGATATTCTGTATGTTCAAATGTGCATTTCTCTGTAGTGTGTTGTGCACGTGTGTATAAAGTCTTGTAAACTTTGTAAACAGGCTGTACTGTATAAGCTGCCTGTGTTCTTAAGTGCTAAGAATATTGATAGGATCAGGCAATGGTGACTATCTCACAAGGTCTATAACTTGAACCTGTATTAGAGGTTGCAGAACCATGAAAGTAATACCTACTCTGTGTAGTCTACAATTTTTTCCCAATTTTAATAATAATAATTCTCATTTTCCCCCAGTATCATTAGTGGATATGATTTTATGGTACTGTGGATGAGATGGACAGCTACAGGAACTAAAGAGGTAGCTGCTTAGCTTGTGGAATAACAGGAATATCCTATACATATAAAGGACCAGACTTTGATCTTCCTAGGTATGTTTGAGCTGATTAAGTTTCACAATGTAGCATAAAGTCTAGATAAGATAGCATATTATTTATTATTGGCAAATTGGGTTATCCCCTTTACTCTAGAAAAGTCCTCTTGTGGGGTGGTGATTGTTCAGTTGATTTCCAGTTTTGTCCTACTCTTTGTGAAACCTCTTTGAGGTTTTCTTGACAAAGACATTGATATGATTTGCTACTTCCCTCTTCAGTTCATTTTACAGATAAGGAAATTGAGGCAAACAGGATTAAGTGACTTAAAGAGGATCATATAGTCAGTAAGTGTCTGAGGTCAGATTTGAACTCAGGAAAATGAGATTTCCTAGTCTCAGGCCTGGCACTCTATCCACCGAACTACCTAGCTGCCCAAAGTTGGGAGGATCTGAGTCTGGATATTACCTTAGATGTTTACTGGCTCTATGACCCTCTGCTAGTCATTTAACCCATTTGCCTCTATTTCTTCATCAGTAAAATGATGATAATAATAGTACCTACCTCCCAGAGTTATTGTGAAGATCAAATGAGTGTAAAAAACTTAGCCTAGTGTTTAATACAAAGTAAGCACTATGTAAATGTTAGCTATTTTTGATGATGATGATTGTTTTTGTGTATGAGTTGATTATATGGCAGCTCTGTATTTCAGGGATTATAAATAATTGCTAATTGTTCTATGCTATTTTTAAAGGAAGAGTTACCCTGAGATCTGTGCTTGGTCCTGTTCAAGTTAATATTTGGATGTGATTTGGATAAAGGAATTGACTGATGACAGAGCTAGAAGAACAAGCCTGTCGGCTTTGAACATTGACCAAAATCAAATAATATAAAATATAATAGGAATAAATATATAACCTTATACTTTGTTCCAAAAAATAAAATGAAATAAAATAAAACAAAATAAAACCCCAAGTACAAAGTAGCAGTTGAATAATTAGATAGCAATTTCTGTGTAGCTTTTAGGCTCATTATAATTCAACAGTATATATGGTAGCCAGGAAAAGCCAATGCATAATTGGGTTATAATAAGAGAGACAAAGTATCCAGGACTGGGGAGATGATAATCCTGTTGTTCTCTGCCTTGATTAGGACCTATCTGGAATGCTTTCTGTCTACTGTGATCAGTACCAAGTACTCTATTTTAGGACAGATACTGATAAAAGCTAAAATGACCCAAATGACAAGACAACTCCATTGGAGTTTTGGCAAAAAGGCTGGATGTATTTAGTTTAAAGAAGTGAAGATTTGGGGCTAATGTGGTGGGTGGTAAAAATAGCTATCAAAAAGTATCCAAAGGTTAGTCACAGAGAAAAAGGATTAAATCTTTGTTTATCATCAGATGAAGAACTAGAAGCAATGTGTGAAAATTTTAGGCAAATTTCATTTTGATATAGTGAAAAACATCTTAATAATTGAGCTACAAATGTGAGATCAACCGTTTTGTTCCTCTTCCCTGGATATCTCTGAAAACGAAAAGAATGGCCACTGTCTGGTATGCCATAGAAGGAATTATTATTCTTTTACAAATTGAACCAGATAGTTTTTTGCAAATCCACCTTAAATATATTCTGTGCAACTGCACCAAAATCTCAAAGTACAAGATGGCAAGGGAAGGATTTGGAGTGATCATTAGCAAAAATCATCCCTTTGAAGACAAGGCAAGAAGGAAGATCTACAGGTAAAAAGTGCTGACCATGCCTTTAGTTACCAGCAAATAAAATCCTGGTGCAGACCTTGCAAGTTTAAGACTGTTTTCCCTTGATGCAGATAAGAAGGCTCATTATCTAGTCTGGCTACTATAGGATGCATTCTTTGGCTTTACCAACCCATGAAAGAAAAAAAAAAGGGATTCAGTCTTAAGTCTTCTGTAGTATTTTCTCTTTCTGTGCTGACAATAGTAGAGAGACAGTATGCCAAAAATTACTTAGCTTTTATATCATATATAAATGTTAACTTCTCCTATAAATTCTCTAAATGTGAACCTTTTATCAAATGACCAACAGATTGATATACTGTTGGAAGAAATTAATCATATCATACATCTAAGATTTATAGCTAGAAGGAGCATTAGAGGTGATTTAACATAACCTTGTTTTACAGAAGAGACAACTGAAACATAAAGTGGTTAAGGGACTTGCCTGGCAGAACCAAGATCCAAACCCAAGACTTCTGACACTAAATCCTTTGCATCAGCTTCCCTCTCATGTCCTCTAAGTCATCTTTTCTCTAGGTAAATAATTTCTAGTTCCTTCAATTAATCTTCATATGGCATAATCCCTAATGCACATGTATGTGTTTTTCATCTTTCTTCTAAATTATAAGGCCCTTCAAGAAATTTAATAATTTTGTATGTATCTCCAGCTTATACTATGGTATTCTACACATAATACTTACTAAATAAAGTTTTCTTAAATTGAATTATTTAAATACCCTCTTTTCTGTAAAATCAGGACTAACCTAGGTCACTATTGACTTAGGGACTGATATCACTAGGAGATGCTTACGACCTGTAATTTGGGGTTAGAGCATAATGGACATAGTTTGAATTCCCTGTCTCCCAGGTTAGAATTTAAGCAATAGACAAATATAAGGGGATGGGGAAACTAAAAACACTTAAGATCTCAGGAAAAAGAAAAGTCAGTTAAAAATCCAGGTACAAAAAGATAAATCAACAGTGGAGGTGTTCAAATAGAAAGGAAGATGACTACCAAGATTTTTAAATAACTGCAAATTTCTAAATAAATATTGTAAGACAAAGGAAAATGAACCAATTCCTGAGGACACAGAAGACTATGGATTCCCAGGAGAGCATGATACTGCAGCACAATGTTCCCAAATGGTTCAAAAGAGAAATTAGAGCCATACTAGAAGAAATTAAAAGAGAACAAATGGTAAAATCTGGGGCTGAAGAACAGAAAAAATTAGGTAATTGTAAAAGCAAATGTGATAATAAATATCAAGGGTTGTATATCCTCAAAAAACTATATAAATGTTAACTATTATTATTGCGGTCAAAATCCCCTTGTTTAGTTCTCCAGTGACTGCTGCTGGTGTTTCCCTAGAACATATTAGAAACCTCTCAGTTTCTCTGAATGGGCTTTTTGCCCTACCATATCTTCTACCTTACCCCAGGTATAAAAGATGCTATTTATATTCTACCATTAATTAAAATTTTTTTCTGTATCTTATCTTTATGGAAGCAATGAAAATGTTTCCAGGGCCAAATAAGTGATTTCATGAATGAGTTCTTTTACATGTTGAAAAAAAGACTGGCTCAGTGTCCTTTCCATTTCCCTAGGCTCTGCATAGAGCCCAGAGGAGTAGATTGGAATGCTTACTGGTATGTAAGTACTTAGTGTATAAGCTTAATCTCTTAGGATTTAACATAAGCCCTAAATTTCCATGGTCATCAATTCCCTTTACAAAGGACTATCTCCATAGGATTTGTTACTTTTGTCCTTTCTTCATTTATGACTAGGGTCTGAAAGCTAAACTAGTAGGGTGAAGAGGGAGGCTCTCTTTAAGGAAAAAGTATTTCAAGCACCTTAATAAACACTACCTTCCATTCCTCCCTCCCTCCATCCCCTAACCAAAACATGTTGGAGCTATGTGTGGATACACAGCCTAACTATAGACTTCAGTTTTATATGGGTATGTTGTTCAACTAACCAAAGTATTTTTGGCATGAATTCCCATAAATTATACCTCTAATTACCTTCTGCTGTCCTACTATACATCAGAAAATTTATATCTATCGACAAAGGGCACTGTTCATATGGGCAGAATTCTTTTCATAACAAAGAACCTTTAAAATAGATCTCAGATCCCAACTTAAATCCCAAGGGCAGGAAAAATCAGAATTTTTTTTATTTGCTGTGTACTTGGTGATTACAAAGTCTCAGTGAATTGGAAAATAATTCATAAAGACAAGACTGTTATTTCAAGCCCCTTAGAATTAAGTTGAAGTCTTGTTTTTAATTTCATTTCCTTTTTTTAATGCTTGTTATTCACATTTCTATAAATTACACTTAAATTTGAGTACCGTGATATGAGGCCTGCCTCTTTGCATGGTTGCTCACTAGATAAAATATAAATGTATCATAAACAAAGCAGCAGCAACCTAAGCATCCTGACATAGCCAATTAAGTTTGACTGAAGAGGAATGGAAAGAATGAGACAAATGACTTTAGTGCTTCTTCTGTTTAGGATTATGTAAGGATTTTCAAAACTTTTGCAACAGAATCTATTTTCTACGTGAGAAAAAATTTACAAGAATTTGGGCAATATTTTAAATAAAAACCATTAGAAAGACAAAGAATGCTATGAACTGAACAAAAGATTCAAAGTAGAACAGGATCTGTTTTCTAGTTCAGCATCATTGTAATCTCTCATCAAATTTAGCTTGTATTTATTTTGTATGTGTGTATGTATGTATAACATATATTAAGTGACTTTTCTATGGTCATGTAATTAGCCTATATCAGACTACAAGGTTGACATTCTATCCATTATATTACTCTAGCTCTGGTTACATAGAATAATTAATAAACTTATCTTAAGCACTTTATAAACAAGGCTTTTTGCTAATTTTACATGATCACCAAGAAAGCAGGATCATGTTACAGAAGAAATAAATGCATGCTGGATGGGAAGTCACGAGAACTGCCCCTTCTGAAGAAGACTCTTCCACTCTCACCAATTCTGTCCAGCCCCTTATGAAGTCACAGGGCATTGCTCTCCATCACTGAGGAAAGAATCCTGTACCAATAAGCTTTGGGACTTGGGTTACACACAGATATAGAGACAAAATTCTCCTATGCCCAAAGGGCTATAAAACTGTTCATGTTTTTTGATCCAGCACTGCCACTACTGGGTCTGTATCCCAAAGAGATCATAAAAGAAGAGAAAGGAGCCAGTTGTGCAAAAATGTTTGTAGCAGTTCTTTTTGTAAGGCAAAGAGATGGAAAATGAATATTTCCTCATCAACTGGAGAATAGCTGAATAAGTTATGGTATATGAAAGTAATGGAATATTATTGTACTATAAAAATTTATGAACAGGCTGATTTTAGAAAAGCCTGGAAAGATTTGCATGAACTGATGCAAGTAAAGCAAGCAGAACCGAGAAAACATTGTACACACCAACAAGATGATGTGATGATCTACTGTGATAGACTTGGTTCTTCTCAGCAATTTAGTGATCCAAGGCAAACCCAATAAACTTTAGATGGAAAATGCCATTCACGTCCAGAGAGAGACCTATGGAGACTAAATGTGGATCAGCACACATTATTTTTACCATTTTTTTTCCTTTCTTATGGTTTTTCCCTTTTGTTCTGATTTTTTTTTCTCCCAACCTGACTCATATGGAAATATACAGATATATATAAATATGCACATGTATAACCTAAAAAATAAAATTTTTTAAAATTAAAAATTAAAATAGTAGTTCCTGCCCCTAAGGAGCTTATATTCTATTGGGAAAAACAAAACCAGTCAATAAACACTTATTATTAATTACATGCCAAGCACTATACTAAATGTTAGGAAAATCAAAGACAAAAAACAATCCCTGTGAATTCTTAAGAGTTTTATTTTAAATAGGGAAGACAGTATATAAGTATCTAAGTATATATAAAGATTATAGAAAGTATATGAAGGAAATAAGAAAAGGGAAGACAGCAGCTGGGAGAGGCGATATGGACAAAGAATAGATAAGTACATATAAAATACTTATCAATCAACAAGTATTCAGGACATACTACATGTGACCAGGAACACTTAATGTCTTAAGAGAAAATTGGAATTATCTGTCTTAGTTTTTAAGTTTATATTATAAAAGAAAAAAGTTAAAATATGATTCCTAACTCCAAGATACATGGAAACTCTTAGATTATGAAAACAAAAATGAACTTCTATGAGAGAATAAAGGAGAATGACACTCAAGGAGTGAGAGCTTTAGGAAATGTTGCTTTTCAAATTAAATAGCATTTGTTTCATTTGTAATCCCTCCAAAAGAAACTAAAAATGACTGCTTAAACATAAAAATAGTGATAGTATAGTATTTCAGCTGTCCCAGTTTGTAGGTGTTAAAACTCTGTTGTTCTAGAGTGAGATCAACAGGACAGTGGTTATCTCCACAAAGCTGTGATCCTCTGCTGTTCTTATACCTTTGCCATACAATCTTCTTTGCTGGACATATCTATCATGCTGTTCTCTCTTGGACCTCTTTGCTTCTGCATTTTTATACTATTAGCTAGTCTTTAGCCAAAGTATTTATAGTTTCTTCTTTACAGATAGAGAGGTCTTCCACCTCCTTAGCTCATAACCCAAAGAATGCCCTTAATTCTTTTGTGATATAGGCCAGTTAGTTAGTGAAATCCTCAGGAATTTTCAATTGTCTTTTTAAAAAATTTAATTATATGACATTTATATAATACTTTAAGGTTTATAAAGTATTTTATAAATAAAATTTATAAATATTTATTATATTATATTATAAATAAATAAACATTTATAAATAAAATATATAAATATTTTATCTTATATCAAAACAATCTCAAGAGGTTTTTATACATGAGGAAATTGAGGCAGGTAGAAGTTGTAACTTGTCCAGAGTCACACAGCTAGTAAATATCTAAAGTTATATGTGAACTCAGGTCTTCCTGACTCTCCATGAAATATTCTATCCACTCTATAACCTAACTGACCTTTTATCTTCTCTCTTACTTGATGTAGTCATTTGACCCCTTAACTTTTATTTTATGGTCAGAAAATATCTTTTAATTACTATCATCTCTTAATCAAAACAAATCATTTCTAAGGGCTCCATTTGGTAAAACTGCAAAAAAATTAGGTAATGCTATAAGTAAGAATTCTATTTTCAACCTCACATGATCAGTTCTATGCAAATCACAGGCAGCTGAGCTGGATGGACAAAATCAAAAAAGACTAATGACCTTTGTTCTACTTACTCTTAGCAACCACATTTTTGCCTTTCTCCACCAGTGATACATTAGTATTTGGGGGGGGGGAGAGAAGACAGAAAAACCATAAGTTTCAAAATGGAAAAAGATAACCTTAAGAATTAATGGCATAAACTAAGTGACGTCATTGCAATAGGGAAAGATTCCCTTCACAGAAGGCTTCACTTACCTCCGGCATTTCCTGAAATTAAATCTGCTTTTCCTCAATTACCACCTTTCAAGCAACAACTTTTAAAATAGATTGTTTTAAAATTTCTTTAAATCTTTGTTTCAATTATTATTATTAAAGGTTGGAAAGTAGAGTCTCCAACTAGACTTGGAGCGAATCCAATTTGACTTTAAGTTGTGTGATCCTGAACTAGTAATTTAACCAGTTTGAGTCTGCTTTTTCCTCTGGAAAACAGGATGCTACTTGCATAATCTACCACACAGCATTACTGGAAAGAAAGCACTTTGGAAATAATAAAAATATAAAAATAAAACATGAACTACCCTTATTGTTGTTAATGTTTTTTAAAGACTTTTGATATGTTTTATCTTCTTAAATGTACTTCAAATTTTAAAAGATAAAGGTGATTTGTTGTTTTCCTTGATGCCTTTATTTTTTATTTACAAAAGTATAGTATTCTAGCTGCATTGTGATTTAAGTACATTTTTGTGGGCTGACTTGGAAGTATAATCACTACTTTTAATATTTCTATGGAAAAAATGCATGCTAAATTTCAAAGAGCCAACTTGTGCATTAATTTGTGGAAAGGCAACTCTTTTGAAATTTAAGAACTAGTTATATAGGCCAAGATGATGGAGTAAAGGTTGGGATTTTTCTAAATTCTTCCCCCCCCTCTACCAAGCTAAAGGAGTTAGGATAATAACCAAGAATCACTTACCCAGAAAAATTGTGTATAATCTTGGGGGGTGGGGGTGGGAATGGATAATCAATGAAATAGAGGTCTTTCAAACATTCTTGATAAAAAGACCAGAGCTAAATAGAAATTTTGACTTTCAAATACAAGACACAAGAGAAGCATAAAAAGATAATCAGGAAAGAGAAATCATAAGGGACTTAATATGTGTTTAATAACCTGCTTACTTTCCTACATGGGAAGATAATGATACTTGTAATTCTTATGAACTTTCTCATTATTAGGGTAGTTAGGAGTATATGCAGACAGAGGGCACAGATGTGAATTGAATATGAAGGAATAATATCTAAAAAAATAAAATTAAGGGGTAATAGAGGAATGTACTGGGAGAAAGGAAAAAGGAGAAGTAGAATGGCAAAAATTATTTGCCATAAAAGAGATAATAAAAAGTTTTTACAGTGGAGGGAAAGAGGGAAGGGGTATTGAGTGAACCTTATTCTCATCACAACTGGCTAAAAGAGGGAATAACATACACAATCAGTTGGGGATAGAAATCTAGTTTACCCTACAGGAAAGTGGGAGGGGAAAGGGTTACAAGAAAGGGGAAGAATGATAGAAGGGAGTTCAGATTAAGGGAAGGGGTAGTCAGGAGCAAAACACTTTTGAGAGGGCACAGGGTGAAAGATGAGAGAAAATAGAATAAATGGAGTGAGAGGGATCAGTTAGAAATTGTAATTTTGAAAAGAATTTTGAAAGAAGTTTCTCTGATAAAGTCCTCATTTCACAAACATATTAAAAACTGAATTAAATTTATAAAAATAAGAGCCATTCCCCAATTGATAAATGATCAAAAGATGCAGTAATCTTTTTCAGATGAAGTAATCAAAGCTATTTATAGCTATATAAAAAAAATGCTCTATTGATTGGATATGCAAATTAAACAATTCTGAAGTATTACCTCATAAATATTAGATTAGCTAATAGGCCAGAAAAGGAAAATGACAAATTTTGGAGGGAATGTGGAAAAAAAATTGTGGTATGTGATTGTGATGAAATACAATAGTATTTGTGCTATAAGAAATGATGAGCAGGATGGTCTCAGAAAAACCTGGAAAGATTACCATGAACTTATGAAAAGTTAAATGTACTGTGTACAAAGTAACAGCAATATTGTGAGATGATCCACTGTGATTTGGTTATTTTCAATAGTTCAATGGTCCAAGACAACTCTAAAAGACTTATGATGAAAAATACTATCTATCTCCAGAGAAGGAACTTATTGTGTCTGAATACAGATTGAAACATACTTTGTTTTCTTTTATTTTTCTTGAAGTTTTTTTTTTTGAGGGGGGAGTTCATGTTTTCTTTCATAACACGACTTTTATGGAAATGTTTTATATAACTTCACATATGCCTTCTCAGTGACGACAAGGGAGAAAATCTTGAATTCAAAATTTTAAAAACAAATGTTAAAAATTGTTTTACCTGTAACTGGGGAAAATAAAGCGCTAAATAATGAAAAAAAAGCTAGTTACACAAAATTTTTCTTTCCTTTTCCTTCTCCTCTAGGTTTCTCACTCTTCTTCCTTTTTATATTTTTTCCACTTTCTCTATTTCTTCCTCCTCATAGTTATTGGGAAGATGGGAAACATATCATTAACAATCTCTAGTCATTCAGGGAGAGGACCATAAGAACACCAAGCTTAGAAAGGTCAAATCTCAATATGAACAGGCAGATTTCAGATGAAGAAATTAAATCTATCTAAGTTATATAAAAATGCTCTAAATCATTAATGGTTAGAGAAATGCAAATGAAAGCAACTCCAAGCTAATACTTCACACATATCAGATTGGTTAATAAAACAAAAAATGTTGGAAGGAATGTGAGAAAACTGGGACACTAAGGCATTATTAGTGGAGTTGTGAACTGATCTAACCATTTTGGAGAACATTTTGATTCAGCAAAGCCACTACTGAGTCTGTGTCCTAAAGAGATCTTTAAAAAAGGAAAAAGAGTCCATAAGCAAATTAAAAAAAAAAAAAAAATGTCTCGACCAACTCTTTTTGTGGTGGCAAAGAATTGCAAATTGAGGGTAATGTTCATCAATTCAGGAATGACTGGACAAGTTGTTGTATATGAATGCAACAGAATACTACTGAACTATAGGAAATGATGAGCAGGAAGATTTCAGAAAAACCTGGGAAGATTTTCGTCAATTGACCCTGAGTGAATATTGTACATAGTAAAAGGAATATTGTGTGATGACCAACCATGGTAGACTTAGCTCTTCTCAGCAACATAATGATCCAAGATAATTCCAAAAGATTTGTGCTGGAAAATGCCATCCACAACTGAGAAAGAACTATGGAGTCTGAATGCAGATCAAAACATATTATTTTCATTTTTTAAAATTTGATTTTTGTATTTTCTTTTTTGTGGCTTTCCCCTTTTGTCCTAATTCTACTTTCACAACATAATTAGTATGGAAATATATTTAACAACATTGTACATGTATATAACCTATATCAAATTGCTTGCTGTCTTGTGGAAGGGAAGGCAAGGAAAGGAGGGGAAAAATTTGGAATTCAAAAATCTTACAAAAATAAATGCTGAAAACTAACTTTAGATGTAATTGGAAAAAATAAAATATTGTTAAGAACAAAAAAGAAAAGCCAAGTCTTAGCTAATTGAGCACTTGTGATGTACCCTCACAAATAGGGGTAATAAGGATGGCAATCTTTATCATCTACCTGTTAGGCATTCCAAACTCAGCTGTCCAAAACAAAATCCTTTATCTTTCCCCACAAACTCACTCCTCAGTCTCATGACCCTTCCATTTATCCGGGTTCATAACACTGAAGTTATTCTCTATTCTTTACTCTTACTCAATTCCCATATCAAATCAGTCACCAAATTTTGTTTCTATCTCCACAATATTTCTAGCTACACCACCATCTTAGCTCTACCTCTGCACAATACCAAGTTTAATTTTTGCCACAGCAAAGTGGATGACAACAGATTTTTTTTTCCTGAGGCAATTGATATTAAATGATTTGCCAAAGGGTCACACAGGAAGTGTTTAAGTGTCTGAGATCACATTTGAACTCAGGTCCTCCTGACTTCAGGGTCAGTGCTCTATACATTGTGCCATTTCTCTGTCCCTACAGATTTTAAAAGTATCCAAACAAAAACTCATACAATGTTAATGAAACACAAGGCGTATCATCCCAAGGCAACTCTAGGAGGTAATGTTTTCTTCTCCCCAAAAAGGAAGGGGATTTAATAGATGTTTTTAGGAAACATGATAAACAGGTTAAAAATTACAGAATACTTTGAGATCTTAGCACATCAAAGCTGCCAAGAGTTACAAACTATTGTATTTTTCAAATATCACTGAAAGCAGTTTATCTTTCTAAATGTAACCTGTGGAATGGCAAATTAAGATTCAAAATGCAATCAAAAGGTGTTCTATGGACAACACCCACATGAGTTTAACTAATGAGATTTCTCCAAAGAAGCATTAAGCAAATGGCTGGGTCATGCTGGTTTGTTTGTAGAAGTGGAAGGCTTTATGATAGCAATTCAAGATCAAATCGTTACTGCCAGAAATTACAAAAATGTTATTCTAAAGCATTAGAACTCACTGATTTTGAACTTACCAATAAGCACAAATTATGTGATGAAGTGGTAGAAATTCTATAAAATATTACTGCAGGTAATAAATATTTAGCATCTACTACATACTTTGAAAGATATGATCGATTGATTGAAGTGACGTAGCAGAAACTTTCAATTTTTTATAAACTAAAGATGATAAATCTCCATACTAAAAATACAATCCCCAACTAGATCATCATTATACATAATGTGCATACAACTCTGGACTTAACATTGACCCTTAAAATTTGAGAAAAACATTTTAGTAAAGATCACCCTCCTTATAATCTTGAAAATATATGGAATGAAAAGCTTTTAAAATATAGAGACCCACCACGACAAAACTAAAAACCATATGGAAATAGGATACAGTATGTGTTGTCCTTTGTCATTCTGTCTGTTATAAGTTATTCTGAAGATGCTTTCAGTGTTGCCACAGAAAATGAATATATGTTTGAATACTCTAGTTGAATTACAAAAGACACTTGTACAATGATCTGTAAAACATTAAGTATAAAGGATAAAAGCAAGATAAGATCTATCGAATCACTACTTCTAGGTGAACGACATCAAAATATGAGAATAAGGTGAATAATAATAATCATACACTCTAATAGGAGGGAATCAGTCTCAAAGTCAAGAAGTCATAGTTTCAATTCCCATATCTGAAAATCTTTCAGGGGCAGATAGTTCTCTGTAACTATAAGATACATTTGATGATGTACATTTATGGAAAGTTTCCGCGTTAGGAATTCCCTGTGCTGTTAAAAATCACAGGTTTGGAACCAAAAAAAAATGTCTATAATTCTTTCTGGAACTAAATAAAAACTAACAAGTCTTAATTACTACCAATAAAATAGGTTAGTATGGTTTTCTAAATGAGATCTAGATAGTTCCACTCATTTGCAACAGTGTTTTGTTACAAAACAAGCCAGAACTCAAGAGATCCTTCATGGTACATGATTTCATTACTAAGACTCAAACTGATTCATTTCCCCCTTCATACAACTAAATCCATACTTACAAAAATTAATATCTATTATGGAATAATTTATGCATAGCTCATTACCATTCCTCTAATCTTCCAGTAGATACCACCATAAGTTCTATGACAGTAATAACATCAATTTTCCTTGGACTGATTTAAAAAAAAAAAGATTTCTGCTAACTTGAAAGATTCCTTGTTGGAATACAGGTTTAATTACAATATAGCAGAAAGTTTATATTCTGTAACATTTCCCACAATAAAAACATCATGGTTCATGTTACTCTAGAGATATGTACATATGCCTTTTATGTTTATAATAAATTTGCTGGAAAATGTTCTTGAATCTTTAGTATAAATGGTTCAAAAAGTAATTCTGCTTCCATGGACTATATAACTAATCATGGGATATCTAGTTTCACTTTCTTGATGAAATCTTTCATTCACTCCACTAATCCTATTTTCATGACAAAATAAAGAATATCTTTGTGTTTTGGAATATGGTAAGGGCTGCTTGCTTCCATAGAGCTTACAGTCTTGTAAGGAAATGTGCTAAAAACACAAATATAAAAGTGGCAGGTGTAATCTGGAGAAGCCCCTTTTTAATTAAATGTCTGACCCACCACCTTTGTCAGAAGAAAAGAGATGCAGGCTTCTTACTGAGGAACATGTGCCATGCTGGGTAGACACAGTAACATTCCTGATCAGTCCCCAGTGAGAAGGGCTGTATTGAAGATGTTTGATGACTCAAAGTCATGGGGAACAAACATGTGAGAAATTCCCATGCTTTGTGGTGTACAAGAATAAATCATGGAAGTATCATTACTTCTTTGGATATGGCAGTATCATTACTTTTGGTAGTCTTTGTGAGCATTTTTCCTCTCTCAGATTCCTATATCAGAATGTTGCAAGGAGAAGAGGGTATTTCTACCCTGTTCCTCAGAATCAATGGTAATTTATAGCATGAGCATATGGTAATGGGAGACATGTGCTAGCCCAGATGAACCTGTGATTAGGGTCACAGTTATTTCTGCCTTCTGATGTTTTCTTTCTTTTATGAGCATTGTTCAGTGACTAGTGT
The DNA here is from genome assembly GCF_902635505.1 of Sarcophilus harrisii. Taxonomy (NCBI): domain Eukaryota; kingdom Metazoa; phylum Chordata; class Mammalia; order Dasyuromorphia; family Dasyuridae; genus Sarcophilus; species Sarcophilus harrisii. Next base: position 216,415,978 of record NC_045429.1, read on the forward strand.
TCTTGAGAAAATATTGTTTCCAGATTTAAGGATTACTTAATGGGTAATCCTTAGTTTAGAAATTCTTGAACTCTAGAATTGAAGATTGGTTAACAATAGGGAAAAGATTTCCTTAATAGTATGCTTTCTGGAAGAAAAGAGAACCTATTTGTATAAAATACTTATAGCAGCTCTTTTTTTGGTGGCTAAGAATCAGAGATCAAAGAGATGCCCATCAGTTAATCAAGATGTGGTATATGATTGTAATGGAATGTTATTGGGGTATAAAAAATGATAAGCAGGATAATTTCAGAAAAACCTGGAAAGACACGCAAACTAATGCATAGTAAAGTTAATAGAACCAAGAGAAAGTTGTATGTAATAACAGCAATATTGTTTGATGAAGAACTGTGAATGATTTGATTATTCTAAGCAATACAATAATCCAAGACAATCCCAAAGAACTAATGAGGAAGAATATTATCTGCTTGTAGAGGATCACAGACAGTGGGGAAATTCTGAGTGAGGTATAAGACCCTTCAGCCCAGAGGGAACCTGCTGACAATGTCTGGTTTGGCTCCCCATCTCCCCTAAGGGCTCTCAGCCTTCCTGAGAAGTCAGGGGGCAGTGACAACCTGTGTTGTGATTTAAGCAGAGTGATACCAGGTGGCAAACTACATACAATAGCAAGCTGTTTATGTGGTCCCACATGCACAGTATATACCTGGCGCATGTCCAGTGTTGTTTTTGTTACATAAGGGTATATAAGGATGAAAGAACTGGGAATAAAAAGAATCCATATTTTCACCATCCTTGGGAGTCCTGCCTCACCACTTCTCCACTAAGATGGTACGTTTTAATTACCTTGGCATGGGGGCTTTAAAAAGCAAGTATGTTTTGTCATCCCAACTTGGGGGCTCTAGAAAGCAGGACGCAACATCTGCCTCCAGAAAAAGAATTGATATCATTTGGATATAGACTAAAGGATGTTATTTTTTCATTCATTTCTTTCCCTTTTTTAATACAAGTCTTCTTGTACAAAATGACTAATGTAGAAATGTTTTACTTGATTGTACATGTATAACCTATATTTGATTGCTTGCTATCTCAGAGGAAGAAAGGGAAGAAGTATAGAATTTGAAACTCAAAACTTAAAAATTTTTTTTAAATGGTTTTAGCATGTAATTGCGGGAAAATAAAAAAGCACAAAAATTTGTATATATGTGTAGATGGACATATATAGTATAGATATAAAACAGTATGTTTTCTGGAGGAGAAGATATTTAATAAACCTAATCTGCAGATAGAGTATTAAAACTATGTTATGAGGGGCCAGGAGATCTGGATTTTGCCAGTCTTACATATAATTGCTGTGAGTCATTTGGAAAGTTGAAGTCCAGAGTAAATAAGAAATACTCTTTAGCAGTTCCAAAAAGAATCATAGGGCAAGCATTATAAATGGATTCTTTGAGTTTTTTTATGTTTCTGCATTTTGATGCACATCTTATATAAAATTTAAGTGGTGAAAGAAACAAAATTTTATTCCATACTCAATACTCATATTGTACACTGAATATCTTTGAAGGGAGAAATCTTGTTGTAAGAGAGGTGCTCTATACCCCTATCTCAATAATTATGGTGGGAGAAAGAATTTTCAATTGAATCAATCAATGAGAGGTATGAATTAAATGCGAACAAGTCCTTTTTCTATTGAATCAACCAAACAGATCTAAGTATTTAATGGAATAGAGATCATTGGATATAATGAAATGATGCTACATCAGGTATAAAGTGGCATTGGTTGTGAAATCACAACCCATGGGGATTATATGAAAAGAATAAACTGGTTCTGAATTGAGCATGAGGCTTCATGAAGAGAGAGCAGTTCTAGCCAATATGTTGAAAAGGAATTCCTTGGGGGTGAGGGTAGGGGAATGAGAAGAAGACATTTTATAACCTCCCATTTCTCTTGATCATAGGAAGTCCTTGTGAACTTCAAAATATCTAAATTTTGGACTTCCCATGAGCATCTTAGCAACATCCCTGGAAGAAATTATGACAGTGTCTTCACTAGGAGCCACGAACAAACTGGGCACACAAAAGAAAGGCTGCTTCAGGTCTTGAAAATAAACATGCCCAAAAGTTACACTGTATCAAAGGGGAATTTCTTCAGGGTCCCATAAAAGGAAGAAAAGGACTTCCAGCAAAATGGACTTTCAGGAACTGTGAGCTATGCCCTTTACTTCTTCACATGACCTAATCGCAAGTCCACTTTTCCTTGGCCTCTATAGATATTTGTGCATACGTCCCTGATTGGGGATAGAAGAATGTCTTATACTGACTGGTACTAACTGGTATCAATTATAGCATATGTACTATCTTAATAAATATCAATTTCTAGAAATTGAAATAAATCTGATTGGTAAATTGAATATTATTTGTTAGTCATTGTGGAAATATATACCCATGGGGGCTTAAGAACAATAGTCTAGAAAACATTTCTAGCTCCATAGGTCCCCTAGAAGAAGTAGCAGTTGTCCACTGGGGAATTCAAACTTCCAATGCAAGTGGAAATATAGAAAATGAACATGTACTATCTTTGCATTTGGAGAGAATCTAGGCATGAGGCATTCTTAAGCTTTATTTTAGAGATTTTTCCCAAAAGAATCTAGGGGAGATCAATAATGAATTAGAAAGTGATTTTTGCCTTTTTATGGGTCCAAACCATAAGGGTCAAACCTGAATTGATATAAGCCCTGAGTCCTTTGTGAGGCTTCCTAGATCAGGGTTTCTTAAACTTTTCCATTTATAATCCCTTTTTGCCTGAGAAGTTTTTATATGATCCTGGGTATATAGGAATATAAAATAGTTATACAAATCAAACATTCTCTGAAAATAAATCATAATTTAATGACCCCCCCCATTTAGTGAGACCCCATATGGGGTCATGAACCATAATTTAAGAAGCTGGGCTCTAAACCACAAAGAATATGCCCTGAGGCACATCACTTCATGTTCTTTTTTCACTATTGCTCACCCTGTAACCACACTATTCCCTCTTGTCTATGCCAGTGCTGATGTAAGCTTGTTCCCACAGCCTTCACTATGGCAGAGTAACAAACTTTGTAGTGTTCTCACAATGCACACCAATACTAAGAACATAATTTAATTAGCCAGGTTGTCACCTCATTTTATTGACATCAATTCCTTGCCATCTACCCCCCCTCCCTGATATGATAGCACAAAGCAAAAAGACTACTGTTTTGTTTTCCCTTTAGGACCAAATTTTTTACAAGTGTACTTTAGGGAATTTAACTCCAACAGAGCTCACTATCTTTTAACATATTGAGTCTTAATTCAAATATTATGATATCATGATTGGGTTATTGAAATTCAAGTCTTTGAGAAGGTGGGAAAAAGCTAAAGAGGAGGATGTAAATACATATATACACACAGAATTACTCTTAATATTTTTACCATAGAACAATGAGATATCTATTCAAAAGAAGATCATCATATCACTGGAAAAGACATCTCAGTAACTTCCTTTGAACAACTAGCATAGATCAAGTCAATGCATATTATGAAAGTAATGCCTACTATGGAAACTACTTTAGTGTCAGCAAGGACAGGTCCAAGGTTACCTATTAAAGTTAAACTGTTAAACAAATTAAATTAAAGTACAGTGATCAACACTCAAAGGGCAATAACTCATCCATTTAAATAGATACATAATATTTGTCAAAATCATGAAATGTTGCTATTCTCCACATGTTTTTTTTCCTATCAACATGTGGATGACAATGTTAATATGATTTAATATTTGTAAAGCATTTTAAATTCTTACTAAGAAAGGCACGAGGGAAGGCAGAGGAGTATTTTGGTGACATTGATAATCATTACTTACCTGCAGATCTTTTCACGAATTATTCAAATAAACATGTCACTAGAAAAATTTGGACTTAAGACATAAGAAAAGATTCCAGATAACCTGAAGAAGAAAGAATGCTGAGTTTGAAGACCTTTGTTTTGATCCCAGTTCTGCTACTCTCAGCTTCTATTTACTTTGCTTACAACCTGTATATCTTATTTGTGAACTTGTTGAATCTCCCTAGTAGAACATAAATTTCTTGAGTGTAGAACTGTCTTCTTTATTTGTAGACAGAACCAAGTACAGTGTTTGACACATGGGTACAATTTAATAAATGCTGATTGACTGATCATTTGATTGTGTGATCTTGGGTAAGTCATTTAACAACCCTGTGTCTTAGTTTTCTCATTCATAAAATGACTATAAATCAAAGCTTCTTAAATTGTGGGTCTCTACCCTATATAGGGTTGTGTAACTGAATGTGGTAGTCAAGAAAAATTCGGAAACAGAAAAAGGCTTCTGAATGCAACAACCAAAAATTAATTTACGATCAAAGAGATAATGAAACAGCATGTTTCTGGCGGTGTTTACCCTGTGTTGCCTCATGCAGCTTTATTGCAGTTTTGGTTCTGATCATACAATATGCATACTTTTCACTGCACATGCATAAATGCTGCCAGAACCATCTTAGCTCAGTTTTGCAATGGAATTGCATAAAAATTTCTTGGGTGAAAAGGAGTTGTGCGTGGAAAAAATTTAAGAAGTCTTGAATTAGATGACCATATATAGATGACTACTACCTAGTGCACTTAAGAGTTCAAGATTGAAGTGGAGAAGAGAAAAAAGACACTGAGTAAGTGATGATCATCAGTTTTGTAAGTTTCATTGTTGGGTATCAAGTCATCACAACAAAAACAACAGCATCTCCCATTTGTGAACACTTTAAATTTTGCAAAGTTCTTTCCTTGCAATAATCAATTAGGTAGAGCAAGTGTTATTAACTTCATTTTATAAACTAATAAATAGGAGTCTCTAAGAAGTGACTAGCCCATAATTATATATCTAATAAGTATCTGAAGCCAGATCTGGACCTAGAACTCCAAACATCATGTCAGAAAAAACTGATAACTGTTTGACAAAAGAGTTATTATTTGATAAAAGTTACTTTTGCTACTCCCCTGTATTCATGGGCAATCTAAGAAGTAGTCACCCAAATGTACATATCTCTCTCTTTTTTTTTTCACCTGCTCCCATTCTGGATCAACTGAAGCTACATTTTTCCAAGTCATCCACCATTTATCTGGGTTAAGTTCATAGCAAGGGCTCAAGTTACCACAAACAGAGACTCTAAGGTTGAACAAATAGGACTGAGTCCTGAACATTCCAAATCCATTAACATATTCAAGACTCAGATCAACTAAGTTAGACAGTAGAAGTATAGGATAGATCTTAGAAGATAGAAAGAAGAAGATTGGAAAAGTAAGTGGAAGAGAAAAAAGAAAATGAAGGAATTTTAGAAGGAAAAGAAAAAAAGAGACTAAATTTTCAATCTAGGATATTTTTAGTAGTTCAGAAGAAATATAATGAAATAAAAATCATTCAAAAATAGCTGAATGAATGCCCCTACATTCCACTGCATTTCAAGAATTGATGCTACAAATGTTAAGCTAAATGTACATTCCCCAGTCAATTTCCTTATGCCCACTAAAATGCCTTATCTGAAGAAAGTTACACATTCTGAAATCTAGTAAATGACCCTTATTTTTGGTCTGGACAAAAAGAGTCACTTAACTACTTCCTGAAAAGATAACAAAGAAAATCTTAGATTCTATGTCAGCTATAAAGTTTTAAAATTTCTCACTTTGGGAAAACTTATATTGAGAATTTCTCCTGCTTTCTAACATCAACTAGTGTTTTAATTATCATCCATCTGGTATCCAGACAAACTGTTGCTAAGACCAAGAATTTACTTGGTAATGGCTATTTTTACTACTATCATCATTGAATTTCAGGATTTCTCAATATATGTGGACCATTACTGATATGGTTACTGTAGTTAAGTTTCATTGTTGACTTTAGGTCTGGTATAGTTGAGGTTGATTTTCCAAATGGTTCGTGACAGAGAATTGTATCTCTTGTCCTAAAAACTTCAGATCATCAGAGGTGTGACACTGATAATAAAGTCCTTGAGAAAGGATTGGTAGGGTAGGCATTAGAACAGTAGAATTACCAAACAGAGCTAGGAATAGAAGGCCACTGGTAGTTGCTTTCTGTTTCCCACTGGAATAGATAAATCACCAGGAAGGAGATATAGTTTGGAGAGCTACTAATAAATAGATATATTCCACAATGGGGAGTTAGTGAGTGTGTGTGTGTGTGTGTGTGTGTGTGTGTGTGAAAGAGAGGGAGACAGAGACAGAAAGAAAGGAAAGGAGTAGAGGGGGAGAGAGAGAGAGAGAGAGAGAGAGAGAGAGAGAGAGAGAGAGAGAGAGAGAGAAAAAGAGAGAGACAGGAGAAAGAGAGAGAGAGAAAAAGAGAGAGAGAGGAGAAAGAGAGAGAAAAAGAGAGAAGGAGAGGAGAGAGAAAGAGAGAGAGAGAGAGAGAGTTACTCATCAAGCTAAAACTATCTGAACTACATTTTCCAGAAGAATATGCAGGTGCCTGCTACGGTGACATCACCAATTGCATACTTTTGATGAGGTGAGGAACACTGCCAGGATATGAAGGAATTTTTTTTAAGGCTATAGGTGTTTTGGGGAACTAGTTTGTGGTAGAAATCTAGGCATTAGGAGGAGACAAAGAAAGGGACATGGGTATCATTGACCTGGGCATAACATTCTATAATTTGACCATCTTGTATAAAAAATGATGAGACTTACAAGATCTGAATTAATCTTATTCCCAAGACATTAGGTCCCTCTATGCTGAGAAAAATCAACATCCTCTAGTTGTTAGAACAAGATTAGAAGAGAAGTGCTTAAACAGAATAGTTTCAGAGTCTAACCTTCAACAATCTGACTACATCCCGCTCCCATAATGTTGGGCTCCCAAGAAATTAAGTGGTGGCTTTAGGAGAAAAAAAGATTAAGAACTTGGGAAACTACAAAAAATAATGTAAATAATAATGTTTTTGCCATTGTCTAAACTCATAGTTTTATAAACACAAGTAAATCAGAAAAAGGAGTAGCAGACCTGCAGCATGATCATGCCAGAAAACTTCAATCCACTACACAAGCAGGGAACACAGGTTACCACATAAAAGACTAAAATTTTGAGCACATATTGAATCATACAGTCAATTTCCCTGTCAATCCCTTGATTATTATTTATTTATATAGTGCTTGAAGATTTACAAAGTATTTTCCTCACAACATTGCTATGAGAAATATATTGCAAATATTGTTAAAGATTTTACAGAAGAAACTTAGGGTCATAACAGTTAAGTGACTTACTATCATCACATAGCCAGTTGGTGAGCATCGGAACTAAGATTTGAACCCAGAATTCTTGATATCACATCTAGTATTCTTTCTATTATCTCATGTTAGTCCTCATCTCAGTTAATTCTATCCTAACCTTCTGGTTTCAATCTCCTCTTCTGAAACTAGTTTCACTTTAGTTTCTCTCATTTCAGTTCCCTGGGTTTTGGGAACCCCAAAGAAGCTCTTAGGCCAACCCACTTGGGTTTTTGGTTTATATTTAATTTTTATGTCAAACTCCATCATTCCTCCTAAGCTAAGATCACCCTTCCCTTGCCCTAGAGTTTACCTAATCATTGGCCAGTATTGGCTGGCTCTTCTCTAAATAGTATCTGGTATTGTGAAGTGAATCCCACAGATAAAGTTTCCTTTCCTATTTATCCCTCCTCTCACACCTAGAAAATACATGGGCCTACAGAAAAGAGACACCAAGAATTAATTTATTCATAATCCAAAAAAAATTTTAATGTGCTTGCTATGTATTCAATCATATGAACCTGGATTACAATATCACAGGGAACACAGAGTGACCTCTAGTTCTATCCCCTCATTTTATAGATGAGGAAGCAAAGCCCTAGATAGGATATATTATTTGATGAATATCACTGCAGTAGTAAGTAACACAATTGGAAATAGGTAAAGATTAAAGAAGGAGAAAATATCTTTAAATTTCAGCTAATTCAATTTACCAAACATTGATTGTTTATTTATTACAAGGCATTATGGTAGGTGTTGTGAAGGAAGTAAGCACTAAGATGACATGCTTGCCAGGAGGTAGAGCCCTAAGGTGAAAGATAAATATCTTGTCATCCAACAATGAAATTTGGGGGAAAAAATAAAATTGGAGAGAAAAAAAAATGTCATTTTTTGTCCCCTTCTGTCCAGGATGGGTCATCTCAACAAGCTAAAATTCATTTCAGTGGAAAATTATGGTGAATTAATGCAAAAGCATTCATTTCAGGTCTGTTTCATAGCTTTGAGTATAGTTAAACATGAATGAGTCAGTTCACCAGATCTTGAAAGAGAGGTAACTATGCTGAGTACCAGCCTTGAGGCATGCCTTATAAGTCATACCACCAATCCACCACTAACTTTTCCAGCTTTCAAAAAAGAGTAAGGGACAGTCACTCTTTCAAATCTATCTGGTCCATAATAATAATAGCATTCAGGCATTCTAGGAGGATTCAGTAGAATCACAATAAATGTTTTCCTTCTCAATATATTCCATCCATCCTTGAGTTAACTGAAGACCTAATTCAAGCCCTGACATGTATTAACTGGATTCATGTACTCTTCTAACAACTGAAATGTAGTATGGTGAGTTCCTCTATGGATAGGATATAAAAATATGTTTAAGGCATAACCCAGTTGAAAGATCATTTCTCAGAAAAAGCTGATGGGTCATACTTGGCCCAAATCTTCCATCGTTTGCACAAGCAGTTGCCATTGGCTTCAGGATGTGTTATACACAAGTAATGACATGAGAGCCAGGTTGGCTGAAAATAAGAGCTGTTGACAGTGTTTAGGGTGGATTTCTCTGGATAATAATATATCCCCAAAAAGAGTTTTAGAAAGTAGATTGGGAAATCTGAGTACAGAGTCATCAGTTATATTAAAGAAAACTTTTGTTGTTAGCTAACTCAACTTGGTGTACTTCTGAAAGGGTATAAGATGGGTCCAGGAAATGAATTCAGCTAGTAGGGTCTTAGAGTTAAAAAAAAAAATCCCAAAGTCCTAACTTGGATTTCTTTTGAAATTGCTATTTAGAATTGTCTGATGAATCCAGATCCAACTAAATTTATTTAAATTTTCAATAAGCAACAAGTGGCTGTGGTTATTACTATATAGAGAGGATATAATTGGCTAGGGGAAGCTAGTATGGAAGTGGATAAAGTGTAAAGCTTAGAATAAAAAAGACTCGTATTCAAATCTGGTCTCAGACACTTACTAGTTGTGTGACTCTGGGAAAGTCATGCAACCTTGTTTGCCTCAGTTTCCTCATCTCGTAAAATGAACTGTAGAAAGAAATAGAGAACCATTCCAGTATCCCTACCAAGAAAACTCCAAAGGGGTCACAAAGTCAGATAGGACTTAAAACAATTTAATAATTAGTTAGTTAACCCAATCCCTTTGTTTTGAGAAATTTAATCAGCCATACCTTGCTATAACAATAAGTTCGTTTTTTTTTAACCTACAGAAAATAAAATGGACTCTTACATCCACCTAGCTCCCTCTTTGCCTGTTTCATTGAATTTATATCAATGAAAAGTTAGGAAATACAACCCCAATAACTCAGAATCTCTAGCTAGAAAAATTCCAAACATTAAAGCAGAATGGCCCTCTACACTAATTTAAATTTTTGTTTATTTCTTACTAATCCTTAACTGCTTTATGTTTGAAACAAAAATTGGTACATAAAAACTATTTTGGTAAAGGAATTAAATTTAAAAGCATTTACTAAGTGCCTTCATACTAGTCGTTCATTGGTTTTTTAAAAATAGTATCTCATTTGATTTTCAGAACAACCTAGGGAGATAAATACTGTTATTATCTTCATTTTACAAATAAGGAAAGTGAGGCTGCCTCAAGAGATTACTCAACTTGCCTAGGATCACACAGCTGTTATCTAGGGTTAAATTTTAATCTAGGTCTTCCTGACTCCAAATTCAGAATTGTCTACTGCCTCACCCAGCTACCTTTATCAATTAATTAATAATGTAAGCATTATTTACTGTAATAGAGAGGAAAAGTTGGAGAAAGATATTCTTTTGGAACTTTTATCATTCCTTGAAGGAATTAATAATACCAGTCATCCCTCTTGACTTTTCTTCACTGATATACCTATAGAGACCCAATGATCTTCTTTAACTCTCCCTTCTTTGTTATAGCTCAACCCCGCTTTCATTTTCTCATTTCAGTCTCTCCTTTCAGTTTCTCCCTTTGCCTTCTTGTCCCTAGACTGCCATTTCTGGCTCATCTCATTAAGTTCTGGATAAGATTGAGAAGGTTGATCTTATTTCTTCTACTGATTAGCTCTTGAGGTTCTTCCTCCTTCTAGATTATATATGTCCCTTTAAGAAGTCCTATACACTATTGAAGTTCATCTTCTGGCTCCAAGTTTATTATAGTTACAAACTGTTCTCAGGGCTAAGAGGGAATGCTTGGCTTTCTAAACCATGTATTCCAGAATGCTAGTCATTTCCCAAACCTCTCACTTTTTAGAGGAGGAAGTAGGAGAACAAAATGAGGTGGAGAGGAGTAATAGTCTACAAAATTAATGAGATGATATACACTCAGAGTTTATCAAGCACAGTATCTTTATACCCATAGTCAAAAGCATACCTAACTTGTGAGGACTTAACAGACCTTGAACTATCCATGTTATCCTTTGATGAACTCAGTAGCCTCCACACTATAGAGAAACATCAGTGTGGAACTTTGGTGATAATTTGCATATAATATTTGTTTTAACTTTTCCTCTTAGAAATCTAGCTCCCGGCTCTATTTCTATAGATAACATGATGAGAATGGCTTCACTCTTGAAGTATTATTTTCAAAATTCCTTCATTTTTAGATATTTCAAAATCCCAAAAGACAAATTAGGATAAGATTTTAAAGAAATGGATGATTTGAAGAATGCTAGATTTCCCTGAGAAATATAATTATAGGGAGATTAAGGGTCCACTGAACAAAATATGGCACTGAAGTACTAAGGTTTTGCTATTAATTGATAAGTATATAAAGATAAGAATTTGGATTAGATAGAGATAAATGATCTTGCTTTTTTAATTTATCTTTTGTTCTACCTCAAATTCATATTAGCTAAGCCAGAGAGAACTTGGGAATTTGTCTGAATTTTTAAACTCTATATAAATCATATAGTATGAATAAGAACAGGAGATTCTGAACACCAGTTCAGTCATAGGAATTCAGGGAGACATGGGATCATAGACTTAAAAAAGTAAAGGCCCTTAAATCTAACGTCTTTAATTTATTTATTAAAAAATAGAGGCTGAGAAAACTTAAGTGACTTGCTCAGAATCGGACAGCTAGCAAACATCTAAAGTGGAATTTGCACTTATCTATTTGTCTAAGCCACACTATGCCATGCTATGAAAGGTAAACTGAGGAATAGGGTTACTGATAGTATCCCTAATGAAGTATAGTATTGGTTGACCAGTCTTTTCTCTTCGCTCTTTCCTGCTAGATAGGGACAAAGATGACTCCTTCACAGGTCTTCTCTTTCTCCTTCCAGGAAGGAGGAAGGTAAGGCAAAATTTACATTGTAGAAATCTTGGGGTTTTTTTTCATTTTTACCATTTTCTACTCCTTTTCACCTTTCTTCCTTTAGTTTAATTAGCCCCATACTGTTAAAAACAATTAAATCGGTTTTGTTTGTTTGTTTGTTTTTAGCTTATTCAGCCTTCAGGTCTAACTGATCTCCTTTATAGTCTTATAAAGTTTAGAGCAAATCAAAAGTTAGTAGTACAATCGCAATAACTCCGAGCCTCCAGGTAAGAAAACTCCAATATTGAGGTCCTAATTTAATAATTTTTAAACTAGTTTATACTTGGTCTCTTTATGTTTGGTGAAAAAAAAAAAGTAGTACACTTCCATGTTAAAAGAAGCATTCAGAATGTTACATATCTTTTACTGAATTTGTACAGGAAAGATTTTTGGAAACTATTTTTGGAATTTCCTTATCTTTGAAGTGGTGGGTATAACCAATAGCTTTTTTATCTGAATCCTGGCTGAAAGATACTGGGAAGGGAGAAGGGGGACACCAATGGCTCTTCTTGATCTACTACTGCTCAATCCTACCTTTGATGAAATTTCACCTGTTTCCATCACCTATAACTACTGATTCTTCTTATCTTACCTCTTTTAGTCCTAGGTAAACCTTGGGACACTGTCTTTCTACTACTGCCCAGGTCTTTTAAAATCCCCACCTAATCTAAGCTTGGGGATATTCTACTTGGATTTTGTTTGCTGTCTATGGTGTTCATGACTAAGGAATTCTCCACTCTGTCTTTTCTAGGGAGAGCTTTTAGTGACTAGATAAAAGAGATAGCTAAGCTGACCTTGAAGAAATGAACATACCAGTAAAAACAAGAACTGTTAAGCCCAGAAAAGCAATGTGCTTAATGAGGAACAGGTCAAGCAAAGATCCTGTAGCCAGCAAGAAACAGGTCTATCCAGCAAGTCCAGTAAAGTCTGCAAAATGCTAAGTAAAAAGTGGGTCTCCTTATAGCAATGTGATGATATCATCAGAAGATATCCGGGATCCTGTATCACTGGAGTTAAAATCAAATTTAATACTAATCCAGTGTTTTAAGGTTTGCAAAGAACTTTGTCTATGTTACTTCATTTGATCTTAATTATACACTTACAGGGTAGATACTATGAATATTCCTATTTTACAGATGAGGAAATTGAAGGTGAAAGAAGTTAAATGATATATCTATATAGATATAGATATATAGATTCACACGGCTAGCAAGTTTCACCGGCAGAATTGGAACTTGGATCCTCCTGACTTTAAGTCCAGTTCTATATTCACTATACCACCTTGCTGCTATTCTATTTCCACGTGGGACTTTCATTTGTAATCCTATGCATGCTAACTCACATTACTGGTACTATATATATATATTTGTGGGAAAGAGTATATAAGATTTATGGAGGGAACTTTCTATTGCAAATCTTCATACTAGGTTATTTCATTAAATATTCTTGCTTTATACTGTGTCCTCTAGCTGATTAAAGCAAATGCAAATAAATTGGTAGGGGGCTTGTGGTGAACTTGGGTCCACAGATTTTTTACTTGGAATAGCTATTCTGGAAACCACATGTGAAAGAGAAGTGCTATAAGTATTATATATTCAACAGAGCTGCTGCATATAGGGGCTTCCGAAAGTGAGTATAGATATCAATAAAAATTTCATTGAAGTGGTTAATTCAGGAGTCCTACCAACTCCAGATTAAAAGTTTCAAAGTCAAATCATCCAAGATTACATGCAATAGAAAGCACATCCTCTTATTGCTGCAATCAAGAACTCCATCACCATTTATCACTATTTGAATTCATTCTAGCTTTCAGGAGGACTTCCTGTCTAGATTATCAGATATGGGTACTACTGAATTACTTTAAGAAATGTGTTTTAGGAATAAGATTTTAAATGTAGCTGTTTTCATACTAAAAGCAAGAATAATATTGGTTCTAGGGAGATGAAGGGTCAGGATTAGGGATCAAAGGAAAATTCTGAAGAATTTGCAAATGGTAAAAAAAAATAAAAATAAAAAAAATCTTAGATTACATTGGATATCAATACTTTTATTAAGTCAGATTCTCATTCTTTTGCATAATATAAAGCAATCTCTTTGATTCCATCCATCTCAGAATCAAATATAGTGATATTAAATCCTGTTCTCTATCTATAATATCAAAAAAAATCTACATTTTTGAGGAAGTGTGGAAAAAGACCTGGACTGTGAGTCTGGGGACATGTATTTGATTCCTGACTCTGCCCTTGGAAAATGATGTAGACTTGACCAATACACTTCTTCTCTCTGGCCTCAGTTTCCTCATCTGTAAAATGAAAGTAATGGCCAAGATAATAGGGTACATTATTTCCCATAGTATTATTCTCCTTTAAGTCTTTTTCTCAGGACATTTATGCATTTTAAGTGGAAATATCCTAGACAAAGTCCTTTATTCATCTGGAAAAGATATTTTAAAATTACATCCTTATTTGAAGAATGTTAAATAAAACCTTTCTGTCGATATTTTTTTAAATTTCCCATATAATATTTCACTGTTTCCTCAGCATACATTGGTACCTATTTAGTTGTAGGAATTTATGTTCCTTCTCTATCCAGTGTGACTCAGTTTTATAATATTCATTAAAAATCAATACCACCAGTAATAATACAGAATACTACACGTACACAAGGGGGCAAAGTTACTGCTGTTTAGGGAAACGCTGAATTTCCTGACTTTGGCAGGGTAAAGTTGCAGCCACCGATCCTGTACTAACATAACTTTATTTTATTGCAAATTTATTTTCATTTTGAGTCGTAATTACTCCCTTTAAAATCTTAAACCACCATCAAGGTTTGCTCTGGCAATCGAGCACCAAAAACACTTGGAAGTCAAATTACACCACCCTGGCAGCCACCAGTCGTGAAAGGAATAGAAAAACCTCCCGGATACACCTTCTTGCAATGAAGTGGAGGCTGGTGCCGAGGATGTTTAATTTAGGCTAAGGTTTAATTTATGTTCCACGTCTCATCAAAAAATCCTGGAAAAGGAGAGTCCCAGGTTAGGTAGAGAGTTTCTCAGTTACTCTCGGGGACGCGCTGAATTAAAAACAAACACACCCACAGGTAATTGTATTTGGGACAACCTGAGGCTTAGCTTGGAGTCATTTCTCTTTCCAGGCTGAGAACGTTAAAAGGTGCTCAGCTGGACTCTCCAGGCATAAATGGGCTTGCCCGGGTAGCACTGGGACAGATCAGCGATACGCTGAGACTCTGGTACTGTGCAGCAGCATCTTTCTTCCTCATCCAGGTGCCTCTCGGCCAGGTCGGGTTCCTGGTCCCCCAGTCCCCTCCTTTCCCCACGAGCTGCAGGGAACGCTTTGAGCTCTCTTTTCCGCACACCGCGCAGGAACGCACCTACAGAAACCCAGACACACTGACTGACATTCACACCTCCCACACACCCCCGAATTCCGCTGGCCAAAGAGATTTCGGAGCTGCGGTAGAACACCGGGCTGCAGCTTCGTGAGCCCGGGAACGATCCGGCAGCGCGCGGACCCGGCTGCTGCAGAGCTCCCCAAAGCTGCAGGGAAACCCCGCGCCAGTAGGACAAAGCGCAAGCTGGCGGGAGCAATAGGGCGGCCGCTGCACGCGGGGAAGGAAAGCGGCTGCGAGCGGCCGCGGCAGCAGGCGGCGCCGTGAAGCGCGCGCCACCTCGAGCGAGCCAGCGGAGTGCGCGCGCCCGGGGCCCTCCCCCCTCCTCTTCCCTTTCGCTCGGGCTCCCCCCCTCCTCCTTTCTCCCATTTCCCCCCTCCCCCTCCCTCGCCCGAACCCGGAGCGCTATTCGCGGAGCGGCTTACGCTAGTTTCTGAGCGTACGGTACCCCAGCGGCTGGAGAGGCTGCGCTACCCGAATCCCGTAAAGTTATTGTGAATGGGGAGTGGGGTGACGTCAGCCCCCGAATGTCAACAATGTAGCGATTGAGAGTGTGGGCGTTCCGTAGAGAGAGCGCGAGCCAGGGAGAGCGAGTAACAAACAGAACCGAGGAGCCGCCTGCCTGAGCCGCCGCCGCCGCCGCCGCCGGAGCAGCAGCAGCAGCAGCAGCAGCAGCAGCCGTCGCAGCAGCAGCAGCAGCAGCAGCAGCCGCCGCCGCCGCGCACGCCGGGGCTGCGAGAACCACCGCCGCCGCCGCCGCAGCAGCAGCAGCAGCAGCAGCCGCCGCCGTCGGACGACCCAGCTTACAACCGCCACTGCCTCCTGCAAACAGCAGCATTGAACAGTATAAGCCCACGGCGGAGCTCGATTCGTGTGTGACACCGATTCTTCCCCGCCAGCCAAACACCCTCACTCCCGGCCCCCTGCAGCCGCCTACCTCCTCCACCCGCTCTCTAGTCTCTCCCTCGCCCCTTCCCTTGTTACATTTCCCCTCTACTCCCCTCCCTTTCCCTACGGACTTGGGGGGGTTGGGAACGAGCTGCCATGTGATGCCTGTCTGGCCGGGTTTCACTCGGTAACCCCCGAACCGAAAGCCACACACCGGCTGGCCGGCCGAAGCCGGGGCCGGGGGGTGGGCGGGGGGTGCTCGCCAGCCTGAGGACGGCAAGAGAGAGAGGAGGGAAAGGCGCAAAGTTCCTGGAAAAGGTGAGTCCTCTTTTCTCTTTGCAAGCTTGCCTTTTCCCGGGCGCTTGGGTGACGGGGGAAGTTTTCGGCGTGGCTGACCTTAAGGGAGGGGACGAACCCTTTCCAAAGTGGGAAAAGAGACATTGGGGGAGAGGGAGGGGGACGGAGAAAGGGCTGAATGGAGAGGGGACTGGAGCTGAAGAGGATTGTGTGGTTCTGGGGAGAAAGAAAGGGGAGGGCGAGGCGAAGAGAGGCAGGCGTAACCGGAGTGGGAAAGGAAAGATCTCTTGGGGTCCGTCCGGCTCGCTGAGTGTGCAGCGAGCGATTCTTTGCAAAGCACCCTCCTCTTGGGCTTTTATGACATTTTCTGGGAATGGGGAAGGAAATGGGAGGTCTTCCCCCACGGACACTGGCTGTGTGTGTGTGTGTGTGTGTGTGTGTGTGTAATCGTCTTGTCGTTTGTAGTCGGGGAAAATCTTTATTATATTCTGCATGTGTCGATGGGTGTTTTGGAACAGCAGGGGAGGAGGAGCGGAGGGTAATAAGTCAGGCGTGCGAGAGGGTTCAGGGAGGTGTTGGAGAGAGAGGTTTTTGTTTTGTGCCAGCAGAGCAAAGCAGCTGTCAGATCTGCAGGCCTTTTAACCCGAGCTGGGAGCGGTGGGATGGAGTGGCCAAGATCGCCACACCACCTATTCTCCATCCCTTTACCCGGTCTTTTTCCTCCCTTCCCCAGCCACCACCTTCCCTTTTCCCTTCGCCGCGCTTAAACCCATGGCTCGAAGTCCGTTGGCCAAGACTCGGCCCCCTCCGAGCAGTTTTTGCGTCAGCTGTCATCTATCTGCTGCCGCCGCCGGTCAGCTTGGACTCCAGCCGCCGCAGGCGTGGGGAGAATGCACAAGTTCGGTGTTGGGGAGGGAGAAAGAATTGGAGTCACCCGCAGCAAATTCTGGCCTTTGGGGGTGGTGGTGGCAGGAATGGGGGATGGGGAAGAGTACCCAAATTAGTCTCAGGGAGAATGCTGTTTGTGAGTGTTCGTTTGGCATCTCGACTGGAGTGAGCTCTTTCGAGAGGGATTTCCTTTTAAACATCCTGCATAAAAGTGTCATTACTCTCTCGCCCAGCTCCGCCGTGCTTCCCGCCCCGAAATCCTAAGCTTCTCTCTGCTGCAGAAGAATTTTTATTAAAGATTTACGCCTCCCATCCGCAGGCCAGGGAATTGTCAATCAAAAGTGTTCTGAATCCCTCAGCGTGCCTTATCCTCCCTCTTCTCCCGCCCGCCCTTCCCCCCCCCCCCCCCCCAATCTGTGACACTGGCCAGAGTCGTCAGTGGAAGCTGGAGTTTGAAAGGAGATGTTGTTTTTGCAATTCATAAATCACCCATCCAGCCAAAATCTTAGGAGAGGGAAACCAAAAGAGCATCTTGGTGACCCAGTCTCACTCTGAATTCGAACCTTACCTTGCCAAAGAAGTGCTGACTCCCAAGGAAGTGTTAATAATATTGAGGATGTCCACTCATGTTGGGTAGTGATATGTTTATATTCCCCTGTTGTAGATGATGTTTGGTGTCTTGCACTTAGTTGTCTTTTAGATGATTTTTACAACTTAGATGAAGTTGACCTGGATTGAGATACTTAGATGACTTTTAATTTCTTTGCTGGGTATTCAAAAACCCAGCCTGCCAGCCAGCTCTTTCCAGACTGGTAGTGTGCCAGGAGTAGAACCATCTATTAAATGGTCCATCACGGAAAACCTCAGATCGGAACAGTGCTCCGTGGTTAGAAATTGCATTTCTTAGACATCACCTTTGGTGATGAATTTCTCACGCTCTGTGTAAATTTCATCTGTTGAGTGTATTTAACTAAAAAGGGTAATTACTTCAAATAAAAATCCTTTCCTGCCTAGTGGGAACCCTGGTGAAGATGATGCTTAATGAGATATTTTGCTTTTGTCTGTTTAGAGTAAAATTAGAGATGTTAACTCTGATAACGATTTTCTCAGATCATTAAAATGTAACATGTAGGAAAGGCAGTTTGCTGCAGAGGCTCGGGCTGTCATGAAAGAAACTAAGTGTGAAATCATGCTTCTTTCCTTTTGTAGAACAGGCTATTTTTGTAATCCAGAGGGTGTCTTTCTTAAAAAATGCTTTGGTTATTGTGAGATCACCCTACCCTGATTACAGAAATCCTGGCAGTTCTGGAGTAAACTGCATTTTTCATTCTTTCAGGTGAAAATGTGAGTCAAAAAATGACATCTTATTAGATTCAGTCTTTAGTATGTAAGAAAGATTGCTAAATTACAGTGTTGTTATTCAGGCTGTTATAGTTAAAGGTATGTCAGCATTTTCATTAAAAATTCAGTTTTTCAATAGTTTATAATTTCACCATAAAACTTTTAGTGGAAAAAGTGTTTTTCACTTGGAAGATCCTTGCTTAAAGCATTCTGATTTTTTTAAGTGGATTGTTTACTTTGTTTCTTTTAGTGCTTTCAGAATTTAGATAGCATTTTAAAAATGGTCTCATAGAGATGGAATTCAAGTGTTAACTGCAACACCATAGAATAATTGCTTTCAATACTGAGAGAGAAAAAAATAAGTTGGAGGTTTTATTCAAACAGACTTTTCATGTTAGATATTAGAATGTTTCATATTTGTTATTTGATTCCTTAGCAATGAGTGTTTATTTCTGAAATTTTGACTGTTTTCCGTATTCAAAGATGAAAATGTCATTTATTGTATACATTGATATTATATGTACAGAATATTCTTCATACACATCTTGAATCTAACCAAACTTAATGGCACAATTTTCTGATAGTTTTACAGTGTCAAAAAAAAAAAATGAAAGAAGGGGGAGGGGGTGAATAAGAGATACAGATAGGTAGGGGGAAAGGTCTGTTTCTAATAGTGCTTGTTACTGCTCAGAAATCATTTATCATCGTTTTCTTGAACTCAATATGGCAATTTCCTAGCCTTGCTTCACCTCTTGAGCCCTTTGTGTGGGGCTTAATTATTTGCAAAATGCTTTGAAATCCCCAGATGAAAGGCAGCATATAAGTGCAAAAAAGTATTGTTATTCAGATATGGATGTTAATGAGCCATTACAGTTCTTCAGAAAAATGTCTGTTCAAAAATGGTAGGAAACATATCCACCTGATAATAACTGCTTAAGAAGAGGTTCAGATTACTGATGAGATAATTCACTCCAACCATGTCCTCTTCAATTTGTTGCAATTCATTTTGTGATCAAAGTGAGTTACATAGAGCCAGATGGTCAGGTTCATGTTCACATCTATGCTGAGCCAGTACTTCACTTCTGGACCTCTTTAGCAACTCTCTATAGAGCTAGAGGGAGTGAGTTATTCATTTGCATTTGTGATGATCACATCAGAGAGCCTCCTATGAAGCCAACAAAAGGTTTTAGATCAATTTTCATTGTTGGCAATTATTTCATTCTAGCTGAATTTCACTGGTATGGACTCAGACTCAAATGGGCAGGTAACCCAGCATGTATCAAGTTTTTATTTTAGGAAATGCAACATACATCCGGCTCTGGCTTCAGTTTTTATCAGGGATACTTTTACTTCTAGGAGGTCAATAGAATTGAAAGGGAGATAAACAAAGTTGACTGACTTATACTTGCATCCCTATTAGCTTTTGCGTATATTTTGTGAATTAATGGGAATAAATATTAATAAATTGTACCAGGGACACAGATGAAATTTGAGAAGAAATACATTCTATTTTAATAATATGATTACATCTGTCTTTTGCTTGTTATGGATTAAATATAATAAAAATCGGTGGCATAGTGGAGAGAGCAGTCATCCTGAACTCAGAAAGATCTGAGTTCAAAGACAGCCTTAGACATTTCCTAACTTTGTGATCCCAGACAAATTATTTAACTTTTCTGGGGCTCAGATTCATCTATAAAATATGGAAATAAATAATAGCACTTCCCAGGTTTTTTTGAGAATAAAATTAGATTATACTTGTAAAATGCTTTGAAGATCTTTAAAATACTATATGAATGCTAGTTATTATGATTATGTGACTTTGGGATATCTGAAGGCCTTAAGTACTTATTTATTCAGAAAGCCTTTATTAAGAATCTGCTACATGAAGTGTAATAATATATTAGGTACTGAAAACATTACTAAGATGAACAAGACATTGCTTCCTGACCTTAGAGAATTTAAGGTTTAATAAAGTGGTAATAATAATAGTAACTAAAAACAGTAGCCAGCTTTTATCTTGGTTTGTTAAATGCTTTACGAATATATCATTTCATTTGATCTTCATAATAACCCTAGGAAGTAGGTTCCATGTACAATAAATGTAAATGCATGAGACAGTGCATGTTTGAAGGTAGAAAAGTTACTAAGAGTGCTAGATAAGAAGTCTAACTGATTTGAGAACTGGCTTGTGATATTTTTCCCCCAAGTGATTCCTTCCACAAATTGAAAATTGAATTTTATGTGCAAAGAATTTGATCCTTCCAGTTCTCTTCAGACTCGATATGGCTTCTGTGAAACCTTCCCTAAACCACTTAATTATTTCAGCTCTCATCCTCCTCAAGAATCTTGTTTATGTTGATTTTCTCTATTCATATTATGTTCTTGCCATCATTCTTACCCCTCAGAAAATGTAAGCTGCTTGAAGGTAGAGCCTGCCTTTTTGTCTTTGAAGCTCTAGGACCTAACACAGTGCCTTATACTTGGTAGCTTGCTTAATAAATATTTGTTGAATTTGTATAAAAAGAAACTAGGCTTAGATCAGAGCAATTTGAGGTCAGAGTAGTCACACTGAAGCCTGAGGAATAAGTCAGACATAAATTTAGGGTGATAGTTCAGCATGCTAAATTCAATTTAACAAACACTTATTAATCACTTAACAGTGAATTACTGGGATAAAGACAAAGTCGAACATAATAGAATTATATACAATCAGTAAGTTAGTGGCAGTTGAAAACTGGATTGCAAGGAAGCATGCCTGAAATTTTGGGCAATTTAAGTAGTTATCTAGCTAATTTGCCTTGATTTTTAAATTGATTTTTTTTTCAATTAACAAGCATTTTATACAGCTAATTTGTATAATGTCAAACTATCTCCAAACTGAATTTAGTATTTTAATACTGCTAGCCAAAACTGATTCAGAAGATCAGATCAGTTCTTACCTTACATGTCTTTGTCTAGGGTGCAAATGTATTACAAAACATGAATTTTGGGTGATGGAAGTGAGTCAGTATGGTATAATTGAAAAAGCATTGGCCTTCAAATCAAAAGAGCCTGTATCTGAATTCTGGCCCTGACAAATCAGGAACTGTGTACCCTCAAATTTCTAATATTGAAAAATGAAGGTGTTTCCTCATCTCTTGAATTATGGGATTGTAATAGGTACATTCTAAAGTCCCTTCACTTGTTAAACCTAGTTTACAAAAATAATCTTATGTAGTGTTTTGTTGACAAGTCAGCTATAGTTATTTTAACTTATAAAATTCAAAAGAAAGTCAAGGCTAGCCAGAAACTTAGACTTATTATTTGGTACTAGATTTTAGTAAAAAGTTGGCTTATAATCATGCTATATCATGTTGTATCTATACAACAGTATTCTCTCTAATGACCATATTATTTCTAAATACTATGTAAATTGCTCCATTGCTCCAAATTGCTCCAACTTAATGGTATTGCTGAAAGATATAGGCAGCAATTCACTCTTTTTTCTCCTTAGGTTTTCTTCCAAAACAATAAATCACTTCACTCTGAAAGCTCTTGTCATTTCTCATCCATGCCACTGGAATCAGTGCCAAAATATCTTTCAGCCTTCCCAAGTGACTTTGCAATCAAGGTTCAGGCAGTATGTAATCCCTTGGTAATGTTTCCTTTGTATCTTATCCTCATAATAAATTGGCCTTTGGGTCTGTGATCAGTCCTTTTCCTTTCTATATCTCTCTAACAGATTATTTTCTTCCTCTGCTGACCACCCTGTTCTCTTGGAAATCTTAAGAGAAACAACAGCTACTATAATCTTTGGGGGGAAGGGGAAATAAAGAAAAGAAATATCTTTGCCAGTCACATCCCTCTCTTTTCATTTCCTTCTTACTTTCCTTTTTTAAAAAGTTATTTATTCCTTTACTTTTGAGCCCTGTCATATCTCCTTTTTCTCTCCTTTCTTCTTGTTCTAAGCCTTTGACTGCCACATGACAAACTCTGACTGTCAGCAGAAGAAAACATTTCTAGTCCCTTGACAGTTGCTGATTCCAGTCTGTGACATATTACTGAATTTCTTCTTTATGGTCCTTTTCAAATTCTTCTCCCTGACCTTTTTCCCCTAGTTATTGCTATAGAAGCTTTTTTCAGTTTTTCTTTCTTATCTCCCACAGACCATCTTAACTTTTACATAATATAAGTCCTCATAATATCCTCATAAAGTAAAGCATAGCTGGGTTATCTTTATTCTTTTTCCATTTTACATGTAAGGAAACCAGAATTAATGTAGTTTGCCCAAGGTTACTGAATGAGTCAGTAGTGGAATTGGAAAATTGGCGATCATCATAACTGCTCCATTGTTCCACCTATTAGCCCACATTCCTCTTGTTTTCAAGATATCTCTTTAGAAGTTTGGCAATTTTATCAATGTGGGTGCTCCCTTCAACAGTGTGGATCATCATGTATTCTTTCGCACATTATCAGAGAGCTTCATGAGTTGTTATGACCAAAAAAGTCATAATCATCATTATAAGTGGCTGTCTGCTAGTAATGAACTTATCTCAATTTAACTAGGCTGGAACTCTGAAGTCAGACCCCCATATAATCAGTGGGCCCAAATTTGGAGCTTGGAGTAGGAGCTGCCTGAGTTTGTGTTCTATGGGAATAGCTTAGAGGGCTCCCAGTCACGTCGTCACCATGGTCGGGCATCAGAGTAGGACATTACTGAAAGCCCTTCCCTATATGTAGAATTTACTTACAGAATGTTCACTTTTACTCCCATGTGTCCAAAAACATTCATTACCTTTTCAGACTTGTCAGCATGTATATGTATCCTCACCAAATGGGTTAGGGCTGCAGAAATATCTCTCTGTTGAGACAGCGCGTCACTTTATCAAACTTGCCACTCTGAAACAAGTGCCTCTCCCTCTTTCTTTGTGGCAACATAATGAGAAAAAAGTGTTCCATCTGCAGTTGGGGGGACCAGAGTTTGAATCCTGTCTTTGTTGGTTATTATCTGTGTGACTTCAAGCAGATTGCTTAATCTCCCTTGATTCCTATTTCCTCATCTGTGAAATTAAAATGTTGGATTAAATGGTCTTTAAATTCCCTTCTAGCTCTAACTTTGTAGACTTAGTTCTTCTAGCTCTATTAATCATCTCCCATCTCAGGAATCTTTTCACTCTCTGTGGCCCTGGAGGTTGCTTTGTCCACTTTGCCTTATCATAATGTGCCTGAAAGAGGGCCCAGAATTTCATTGCTAAAATTTAATTGTATCTCTTTGACAATTGGAAGTAAAGTTGTAATTTTTTTTAATTAAAAATTTTGAAAATAATCAGTTGCCATCCTGGGGATGGAAGAGAACAAACCATATTCTTTTAAAAATATGTATATATTTTAATTTATTTCATTTCCAATTGTATGCAAAATTTTTTTATTCTTTTTAGATTTCGAGTTTCAAATTCTCTCTCACTCTTCCCTCTCCCTCATCCTTTGAGAAGACATAGAAATATAATATTATCTATATGAAATCATGTAAAACATTTCCAAATTAGCCACATAGCAAAAGAAAACACACAAAAATCCCAAGAAAAATAAAATTCAAAAGAAGTATGTTTCAAGCAGCACTCAGAGTTCATTAGTTATTTCTCTGAAGGTAGCTAGCATTTTTTATCATGGCTGATAAATTAGAGTATTGGAATTAGAGTAGCTAACTTTCACAGCTGATCATTTTTACAATACTGTTGTTACTGTACAATGTTCTAGTTCTGCTCACTTTATTTTGCATCAATTCATATAAACCTTCCCAGGTTTTTTCTGTAACTATCCTGTTCATCATTTTTATTAGCTCAATAGTATTCCATCACAATCATATACCACAACTTGTTCAGTCATTCCCCATTTGATAGTAGCCCCTCAATTTCCAATTCTTTGGCACTACCTCTATATTTTTGAACATCTGAGTCCTTTTCCCTTTTTTGTGTGTGATCTCTTTAAGATACAGGGTTACAGTGGTTATAGATCATATTTTTGATGTGTGTCTACTCCTATTTTGATAATTTAAAATATTTTGATCATTTTTACATGATAAGAAATTAAATAGCAAAAATCAAGTGATTTTTTAAAATCTCTTTTCCAAGCTTGGTTCTGTAATGACAGTTTTAATCCAAAGCAGTGTAACTGTCCCTGGAACAGAGTGTTTGAGAGCCATTGCATGCCTCATTATCCAAGACACTTGAATGAAGAACTTGTAGTAAATTATTAACTTCTAACGTCAATGAATCTGTGATCTCATCAATGTGAGTTTTTGCACCAGATGCACACCTTTTTATCCTGGGTGACTCTTATCCCTTTACTCCTATAAATCTTATTTAACACAGGGTTTCTATCCAATATTTTGGGGCCTTCCTCTCAGTGTCTTAACAATAAAAAAGATACCAGGGTTGCTTTTAGACTTTTCTGATATCCCTTACTCTAGATACCTTCTTTTCCAGACATCTTTGTCTTTGAAAGTATCTTCTTTATATATTCCTTCTTGTGAAGTATCATAGTCTTTGAAGAATCACAATTGCAGGTGGGCAAGAGAGATGCAGGGTAGACATAAATAGGCCACAGCATATATTACCAAAGACTAATTGTATATTCTATTAATATACTACTCCTATTATCTATCTTTACTTTAAAAGATTGTTTTTTGAATATAGTATATTTTTAAAATTCTGAAAAATGGTTGTAATTTGATCACCTGGTGATATTAAGAAATGATTTATTTTTATGCAAAGGATGAAATTTCAAAAAAATTTATTTGTGAACTGTTTTTTTGCATTTTGTTTTTCATTTAGGGCCTAGCTTCTTAAACTATGGTTTGTTGATCACATATGAAGACTTGTAACTAAATGTGGGGGCTGCAAAATTATGATTTGTTATAAGGAAATGTTTTATTTGTATACCAGTTTTATATACCTATATATCTGGAATCATGTAATAATTTCTCCTGAGGAAAAAGGTTGTGAGTGGAAAAATTTAAGAAGCCCTGATTTAGAGGATAAAGAATAAGAATTACAGGATGGTAGAGGAATATCTCATTTTAGTGTTTTAGATGGAAGAAAGTGAAGTCAACAATTCACCCAACTGGCATATTAATATTCTGAGGAAGAAAACTTGATTTAGACATAATCATTTTAAAGCACACTATTATAAATATTGGCTTCCAGTAACAGATAAAAGTAGGTGACCTTTATTCTTGTTATAGTCCATTTCAGGAAAATATTATCTTTACAGATTAATGTGTTGCAACTCTTTACTAAAGGTTTGAATGGATTTTTAAAGAACTAGACTGGGGTAGTTCAGTGGGCAATGACCCTCTGGTTACCTGAGGTTTTCAGGGTTACTGTTCAGAATGCTTTCTCAATGTTCTGTCCATTCTGGTTACCATTTCTTCATTTTCAACTAAAAGATATTCCCTGGCAGCTGTCTAAATATTAAGTTCACATTTGAAGTTCTAACTGAGGAACTATAAAATGTCTGAAAGTAGTAGCCTCATTTTTGCTATTTAGTTGAATTGGAATCTTTGTAGTTAGCTGAATAGTGATACTTAGTGCATCACTGTTGGGGGCTTTATGTGATTTTTAAAAAATCAAGTAGATGAGTGCATACAGATTTCTATGCAAACAATGATGAGCTTAAATTAAAGCTGCTGATTTACTAAGAGAATTACTTGCATTGATTTGAAGAATGTCTATATAGGTTCAAGATTCCATATCATGCAAATCAGTGAACACTGAAGAGTCAGACTGTGAAACATGAAATTAAATATGCCGCATCCTATTGCTTATTCAGGAAAGAAAAATGTAGGTATTGGGAAATTATTCTCTATTTTCCAATCATCTGATTTGAAGAGGCCAAAGTCTCAGCTGTCCCTAGGAAAAATTATAATTCAAAAAATTGAAAGAGGGGTGTTTTATTTTTTCCTGTACCTTTCACCTCTTTTTTTTATTGACCTCCCTTCACAATCCATTACCCTTTACCTGGTTTCATCAAATACTTTTCTCTCTTGCTTCCCCACTTGTTCAAAACAAGCTCTCAAAAGAAGAAACATTTGATATAGATGAAAGGGCATCAAATTTGGAGGCAGAAGAGGTGGGTTTGAGTCCTTGTTTGCTACTTGTACCATATGTAATCTTGTGCCCATCACATAACTGTCTGGGCCTTATTTTCAATATCTGTACAATGAGAAGTTTGGATTAGATCATCCTCTTAAAGCCCCTTTTACCAAATTCAGGAATCTGATGAGAACTCATGTGCATTTAGGTGTAAAAAGATTTTTATTTAGTACATTATTTCTCATCAGGGTGTTTGCATTTTAATAGCTGACAGCTGAATTATTCCAAAGAGTTGAATACTTGACTGGTCAACTTTTAAATATCAACTGGTTGGTGGTGAAGGGCATTTTGGGAAGTAGAGAGGGCTCTTGTGGTAAGCATTGCCTGCTCAAATTCTGTTCCTGGTCAGAGTAATCTAACTTTACAGATTAGAAGATAATAACTGTTTTGGTATATAAAGGAAAAATGGCTTTTCTTTCATGTTATAATAAACTTGACAGGGAGCACCAATCTTCCCTATATTCTTTCAAATACTGGACTTGGAAGCATGCACATTTTAGCAAGTCACTCTTTTATTTGACTTTTAAACTAAAGCCTCAGGCGGAAGTCACCAGGTCTATAATTAGGAATTCTTGTCACTTATCAGTGGTAGTGACCCTGAAATTCTCTATTATTCTTGAATATTTAATTTTAATTGAAAAAATATCAGTGCCATTGTTTTTCAGATTTTTTTCTTTAAGTTCTTTACAAATCACTCCCTAGCACTTTTTTTCAAAGCTGTTATAAGAGGCAGTATTATTTATTTTATAAACAAGAGGCAGCTTATGAACATTAAGGAACCATATTCTTGTGGGTAATGGGATTATTTAGATTGAAACACTTTGTCCACTTATAAATATCCTGAATGTATTAATGGTTGCTGCATACTCCTAATTCCCTTTCCCCACCCTCCCACCCCCAACAAAACAAAAACCAAGCTGTCCTGGACCCATTGTACCATCTACTGGCTAGTGTGGGGAATTTCCCCTAACCTCTTTCTTTCTTTTTTTTTTTTTTTCTCAGAAGTATGGTATATTATATCTTGATTGCTTTACCTATTTTCCACTGGCCAGAACTTGGACAATTCTACTTCAGGAATTCTCTTCACACAAGCATCTAACCTTTGCTTAGTTAAGTTAGGAAAACTTTTATCTTTCTCCTTATGTTTATAAGACAGAAGATGACCTTAATAATAATGGATGAAAGTAAGAAGATGATAGCAATATATATACATACGTTAAGGAAAGGATAAACTATATATTTTTAAGTGAAATTAGATATAACCAATACCATCCATCCTAAGGGCCTGGAAACAGTCTAGACGTCACCTTCAGAATTTTCACAGATGTTTCTGTGTATCTTCTTCATCTCTTCTAATTAAATCTGCCTTTCCTCAGGCATCAGCATTCAATAGAAATAAAAAGCTATTTCTTATTCAGTTTTACCCCCATTTTCCTTAATTACTAGTACTGAAACATTTTCTGCTAATTTTAACTGCAGGTGTATAGTATTCTAGTCCTATTATGGCATGTGGGGGGATAGACTAGAATCTTTACCGACGTTTATAGCATTATTTCTTAAGGGAAAAAAAAAAAGTTTGATAATTCATATAGGCAATTTACACAAGAGCTTTTGGGGCAGCACACTGCCCATTATATCGTAGTGAAGATGCCTTCTTTCAGGTATAACTCTCCCAAGCAATGATAAACACAAACTTTCCACTTGTTTTCAGTGTTTCAGTATTGTGGGTCTGAGAATAGTCCCCCCCCTGTGAAAAACAGGAACTGTGCTTGTCTGTTACCGGTTCTTGTGGTCTATATGGCAACTATTTTGCTTTTTCAGAAGGGAGGGAAACATATTTAAAACTAATTGAATAAAAGCAGCTAAAACGGAGTGACCCTTGAGACGTGAGTACAGCTGCTCATCTCAGCGTAGCATGGAGAGTGAGTTGTTGTTTTATTATCATTTATTTAGCAGTGGTACAGATTTATTTAGCTCTAAACTGGGAAAACAGGAACTGTAACTGTTGAGGTGTTTCTCTTCATTAATTTGCATGTGCCCTGTTTGTATTTAGTGGGGAGGTGTGTGCACAATATGTATGCAAGGGTAATTTAGCACGTCAGCTATTTCCTACAAGTAGCTCTTGCTGACTCACTAGTCTGCTGCAGCTCTCAGCTGGCCTCACTGTAAACTGCCCACAAGGGAAGACCAAGACTTCAAGAACTCTGAGTGCCATGGAGTTGCTCAGGGGTTATTTTCAGTTCTGTGGTCACTGGTCGGCCGGCTTCTCTTCCTCTTCCAACAGCCAAAACACAGTCTTTTGGTTGAATAGTAGAACATCAGACTGTTGCCTATATTTCAGGCCATTTGTGAAAAATTATTAAGAAAACTGATTCTTGCCTCATCTTATTTTTCTTGGGATCCTGGAAGAAGAGGAAGGGGTGTGTATGTGTGTGTGTGTGTGTGTGTTTTCTCTGTGTCTGTGTCTGTTAGGGGGATGGGGAAGAGAGGGAGAGAAGAGGGATAGTTAGAACGGATACAGATGGTTTTCTTGCCTTTTCCTTATAGATTGACTGTGACTCTTACACATTAACGCCAGAAGGAACTTCCCAAAGCTATTCATTAGCTTATGTTTTCCTGGTGTGACACCTGACCCAAATCTTCCATCCCTGAAGGCAGGGCTCTCCCATTAGGAATACACAGAGGTGGTTCATTCATCTGCCAGCAGAGGTTATTTTGTGTTGTAGAAGTCTTTGAATAATGATAGGGTTAGATTATATCCGTGGTATTTAATGGGGGTAAAATAAGCTGACCCCAGTATCGGTCCATAGCTACTATTTGTTTTTAGTATTGCTTTCACTGTTATGTTTTCTGAGTTAAATGTTGGTTGGCTTGTTTTCATTGGAAAGTGTGAAATGTAGCTTCTTTGAGGTTTCCATGCAAATTTCCTCTTGTCCCTACAGATACATTCCATATCAGCCTAAACTATATTCAGATAAACGATTAGGTGAGATCAGTTAGCCCGAGACTGTATTTAGCTCAGAGGCGAATCCCTGGATCTTGTTTTGGTAGTTTTGATAAGCTTTTCTATAGCAGTTTTGACCAGTAATAAAGAGAAAAACCACACTGCGTGCTGTGTAACAAAGATGATGGGAGTTCTTGGTTTCCGCCAATAGAAATGACTCATCAGTATCAATAGAATTGTGACTTCTAATAATAACCCAGTTCAAGACCTTTAAAATGTGGTTTTAGCCCCTGCTGTTAGTGAAAGGTTGGAAAATATTAGTTTGTCTTTTTTTTTTTAATTCTTTGCGTCTCCTGATTTCACCCAAGTATAAAGTTGTTTTTTAAAATGGTAATTATCACACCACTGTTTTTCATCTTACTGTTTTTAGTTTCATTATGACCAAATAACCAAGCCCTGATCTTTTCATCGGTTAGAAATCTGTGCACCAAGCATCTCCCGATTGTTAAGGAAGTATTCTGAAGGAAATGTAGCTGAAAAGCAGGTCCTCTCTGAACCCAGAAAGAAAACAAAGGGCACACATCATCTGCCTCCTACTCTCCTTTTCCGTTTAGCTTGTCCTGGAGGCCCCTTAAGTAATGCTAACTGGTCTCTATCACCGTTTGAGTCATTGTCAAAGGATTCCTGGGGGAAGATTAACAGAAAATAAGAGTCAGAGAGGAAACGATAGTAAATAGAGCAATTATTAACCTTGGAAGAAATTTGCAGTTTTCTCTCTAATAGAACAATTAATACTTAGAAATATTGGAGTGTGTGTATATAGTGTAGTTCCATATAATGTCTGGTTTTTATTAAAGGTAGTTTTCTGAATATGTACTAAGTAATTTTCCAGAAATCACAAAATTTCAGGGTTGGAAGGAAGCTTAGAGTTATGTAATTCAGAAATCCTTAACCTTTTTGTGTCATAGATACACCTTTGGCAGTCTGCTGAAGTCTATGGACTCATTCTCAGAATAATGTATTTAAACACCTAAATATGTAGGATTACAAATTAAACCAGTTCTATTGAAATACAATGATTAAAACATTAAAAAAAAAAAACACATTCATGGACTCTACTTGAAGAAGAATCTCCTCTCTAGCTTAGCCAGCAAGTTGTCATTCAGTCTTTGCTTGATGAACTCTAGTGAAGAAGGGCACCTACTACCTCCCTGGACAATTTATTAAATTGTACACAATTCCAATTGCCACTTGGTAAATTTTTCTGCTTTGAGATCAAGTCTACTTGCAGCACTTATCATGAGCCCCCTACACACTGGGAGTCCCCCTTTTGAGATCATAGATTTAAAGTTGGAAGGTACTTTGGAGGCCCTTTCGTCTAATTCCCTCATTTTGTAAATGATAAACTGAATCCCAGGGAAGTTAAATTATTCTCATAAGATTACAGAGCGAGCATTTGAATTCAGGTTCCTCTGACTCCAGACCCAGTGCACATTCCACTGTACCATTTGGAGAATTCTAAATCTATCCCTTGATCTCATATCATAGTGAGAAAAAGAATGATTTATTTTTTAAAATATTGTAATATCAGTAAAGTCCATCAGTAGCAAACACTTAAATTATTTGTAGTCCTAAAACAACTCCTTCATTTTCTTACCCCTCCTTACTAATGAAAAGTCACAAATCTAACCTATTTCTAAGGTCTATCTAGGGAAGCAAGATATAGTGGATTACTAGATTGTCCCTCTGATTACCAAGAAAGGCATTACGTCTCAATGGCTAGTTTTCTGTTGCTTTTCACATCAGGAATTTCCAAGAGATCAAGAATTAACTGTTGCTATTTGTATCACCCACTGGGGAAGCCCCCCTCTCCAGGATCTGAAAAAAATATTACTATATTGACTCCCAACACAGGCTTGGAGTCAGAACATATCTGAATTGTGTCTCCATTATCAGAAGTCTATATTTCAAGGGAAAAGATAAATTCTCACTGTTTCAAACCCTTTAGGGCAATAATTGGAACAGCTTGGGGAGAAGTTCTTTATGTGAGTAGCCATTTTTGCATTTTGCCTCCTCTTCTTTTCATGTTCATATACTAGGTGTGTATGAGAAATGTGGGCAAAACAGTGAAGTGCTAACCTCATCTGTTCTACTATATGTATGACCTTGGACAAGTCACTATTCCTGTGTCTCAGTTTCCTTGTTTGCAAAATGAGTACTAGACATGACCATTGAAAAGCTTTCTAGTTCTAGAGCTAGGTTCTATGATTTTGATCCCTAATAAACTATTTTTAAAATCTAATTGTCTATAAGCTTTTTTTTTTTTTTTTTTTTTTTTTTTTACATTGAGATGAAAGCTGTCTCAGTAACCTCACTGGGGTCAAGCAGAGCCAGTTAAATTCCTTTGAAATACTGGAACAGCTTCCTTTCTCCCTCCTTCCTCTTCTCCCCTCCCCTCCTTTCTTTTCATTATTCTAAATAGCACCTGTTCTTAACGTTTATTTTCAAGTGGCAGAATATCTAGACTTTTGACCATTCTGTTCACCTTTCCCAAGATACTTCAATATTTCTATCTAGTTTAGCTGATAGTACAGAAGTTTCCATTCTATAATAGTGATGTTACCTTATTATCTTTAGGCCTCATCTCTTATTTATACATTTTTACCTGGTACATTTAAAGCAAGTTGACAATTTCAGGAGACATAGAACCTACAGACTTTTTTTTTCCATTGCAAATCCTCCACCTTTCAAAACCATTAATATTTTACTATCTTGGTTATGGACTGTTAAAGTCAGAATACTTTTCACTTTGCTTCTAGTATGCCTATTGAACTGGACAACAATATCTTGTGGGTATATATATATGTGTGTGTGTATATCTATATATAATATATATATTTGTTTCTTTATGTATGTATGTATATACATATTATGTATATAATATGTATAATATGTTCCTTTTTACCAGGTAGATGGAAGATGGTGCTGCATTTAGGGTCCCAGCACCTGAGTAAGAATCTAAACTCTGCTAGTTCCTTCCTGCTTGACCTAAGACAAATCATTTACCAATTTGTGCCTCAGTTTCCCCATCTGTAAAATGAAGGGTGATTGGTCTAGAAGACCAAAATTTGTTTTCTATATCTATGACCCTATGAACATAGTATATTTTAAATACATGTTTGTTAGATTGAATGAGGAGACAAATTATTCCAGAGTATGTCTCAAAATTAGAATTTATTACTTGAAATTTTGTGTTGATCTTACTATATTTTTTAAGCTTAAAGTCCCAACTAAAATTGGGGCTTTGTTTCATTCTGTTCTATAGAAAGTCTTTCCAATCCTTCTTAATTTTACTGGTTTTCTTCTGTTAATTTTTTTCTTATTTATCCTATCCAAAACTTATATGTACATATTTGTTTCCTTATCCTTTTGCTTCTTTTTGCATCCCCAGCATTTAGCACAGTGCCTGGCATATATTGTTGTTGTACAGGTACCAATGTTCAGTGCTTAGGGTGCTAAACGTGGATTCAAGAAGATGTGAGTTCAGATTTGGTTTCAAACACTTACTAGCTCTGTGACCCTAGGCAAATCACTTAAACCTATTTGCTCAGTTTCCTTATCTGCAGAATAAGCTGGAGAAGGAAATGGCAAATTGTTCCATTATCTTTGTCAGGAAAACCCCAAAAGGGGTCACAAGTTGTCCAACACAACTGAACAACTAGAACTTAATAAATGTTGTATTGATTGTCAGGCTATATACTCTATTTCATTCACACATCATTATATAAACCAGTGGTTCTCAAAGTATGGTCTAAAGAATCCTGGGGATCTCTGAAATTCTTTTAGAGTCTACAAATTCAAAAATAGTTTTTATTTCCAATATGGTAAATGTCTATAAATATAATCCAGATAAACAAAAACGCTTTGGAGAGATT
Organism: Sarcophilus harrisii; assembly: GCF_902635505.1. Taxonomy (NCBI): domain Eukaryota; kingdom Metazoa; phylum Chordata; class Mammalia; order Dasyuromorphia; family Dasyuridae; genus Sarcophilus; species Sarcophilus harrisii. The sequence goes on from NC_045429.1 coordinate 216,449,430, forward strand.
CAATAATTTTTAATAGGATAAAGATACTGAAAACAAAAGTTTGAGAACCACTGATATAAACCCTCAGTCTTGTGTTCCTTATACAAGCCTCAGTCTCCAATATATGGTTTTTTGTTGTTGTTTATGCATTTACACAAAGTAAGAGTTCTCTCCTTCCTTTTTTTTGGTCTATCTCAAGTTTCTGTGGGGTTTTTTTCTTCCTCTATCACAGATTTATATAATGTTAGATCTAAAAAGGCCTTAGATATTGCTTAGTTTACTTCCCTCACCCCACCCCCATTTCACAGGTGAGGAAACTGAGGTCAGGGGAGATGAGTAGTCAGCCCAAAGTCACTAAGTCTCAATGATGTGACAAAATGCAACATAACCAAACATGGTTAGTTTTCCTGTTTTTTAATTACTTACAGTGTCATAAAAGAGTACACTTGATTTGATGAGAGGAGTGGTGTTATAATATATTTCGGGGAGGCCAAAATTTAGACCATAAAAGTTTTTAGAACTTATGTTGATAATTTTTATAATGGCAATACCCACTTCTTCCTGCATTTAATTGCTTTCTTCCCCTCCTCAGTGACTCAGAAGACTCAGAGGTATTTTGCCAGATAGGCAGGGCAGGGATGAAGGAGAGCTGCCACAATACACCCCTTCTGACTATAAAAGCCCACAGGGTAGAGAGGAAGGGTATAGAAAGCTCTTTTTATCTTGTATTGGTCTCTAAAGCCTACAGGAAGGTCCAAGAATGCATCTGTTTGTTGGGAGGGAGGAAAAGAAACATAGAGTAGGCAGGGTGAATGGGGGTCACCCTAGGTCTCCGGAGTCACAGGCCACAGGGGTTATTTGTTCAAGCTATGAACAAAAAATCTCTCTAGAATATCTAATTCAACCCTTTGCCCAGAGACCTCCAGGGATAGGAAATTTATTTTCTTCTGCCTTTATCCATTGCCTCTTTACACTTCTCTAATTTTTGAAAGTTTTCCTTTTATTTATCTATTATCTGATAACTGCTTCTCAACTCATTCCTCCTCTTCTTTATTGAAAACCCAGGTTTGAGAATTATCTTCATAGGCTTGATCCTGGGCAAGAATGCATTTAAATACTCCTAATCTCAATTTCCTAATCAGCAAATTTAGGGGAATGCTACTTGTTCTATCTTACAGAATCATGAAGAAAACACTTTGCAAACCACGAAGCTTCACATAAAAGAAAAGTTATTGTTAGCCTGCTTAATTCTAAAGCTCTCTTGAAAAGCAAACACTTCCAGCACCTGTATTTTAATAGTTATTATTTTAACAATGGACCCTGATGAGACAATTGGCCTTGATAAAGCAATCCTTAGTAACTATATAATCTTTAAAAATGGGAGTTTAACTATTTTTAATTCTTTAGGGTGAACATATCTTAAGCAGCTCTGTCACTTACATCATCATCAGACAGCCATGTTGGACACTGTCCAATTCTCTGAAGTGTTTTGCCATTTCCCCCCCACAATTGTTTATGGATTAAGGAAACAAAACCAAAAGAACTGCCACAGAAAGCCAGAATCTAGAGGGCTTTTTAAAAAGTCAGTCCTGAAAAAGGAGGGACCAAACAAAGCAAAAATAAAATACCCAATTCAAGTGCATGCACACACCAGATCACATCAGAATCTGCTTTTAAGTCTAATTCCTCTGGGCTGTTTGCCAAAAGAAAACAGACTTGGAGATGTGAATTAGCCAGTGCAATGACCAAATAACTCTCTGTTGCTGCAAATAACTCTTTGTTGCAAAGAGCAATGACATTTCAGATTATTTTCTACAAGCGTTTGGGCTCTCACTAAAGCACATTTCTAATCACTATAGGTTTTTACTGTAGAATTTAGCAAATATGGCATTAAGTTTGAAGTATTCTGTGGATATCATATGAAAAATTATATATCCTGGATTGAGTAAGATTGCCCCAAAGCTAAGAATTTCAGGTCATTAAGAGCATGAAAGTTTGGATCCAAGAGAAGTATCACTTACACAAAGAATAAATCTTTATACTCCAACAATAAGTCAAGAGACCACTCTTAATTGTGTGATGGTGGCACTATACTTGACATTGAGGGATACTGAGAAAAATATAAGATATACTCTCTGCCCTCAAAGATTTTACAGTCTTTTTGTGGAGACAGCCCAAATATGTGAAAAAATAAGTCATAATAGGAGAGATAATACTAAGTAAAATAGTTTAAGAAGCATTGAAAGTCAAAAGCCTTCTATTTTGTATTTTCTCAGACTTCCATTGGAATCTTTGAAATTTTTTGCCATAAAAAAGAAGTCTTCATCCTTGGCAAGGTTGGGAACTACTGGGGTGGACAATAAAGGTTATAGGGTTTCAAACGAGGGAAAGACTTCTGTAAAATTGGATGACTCCACAGAGGAGAGGTTTATAGAAAGGGTTAAGTTTTGAATAGAATTAATGGAGTGAAGGGGCTTTCTAAAGAGATTAATATGACATGAGTAAGAGCCCCACCTTGGAAAAAGTACAAAATGTGGGAAACAAGTTTATTTTAAGGGACAATTTTAAGAAGATTTCATCTTGCAGAGAAATTGAAATCTTTATTTGGAATCTTAAAAAAAATATATTGATGTTTTACAAAGCAGTGAGCAATGTCCTTTTAGTGATATCTTGCATTACAAAATGATTAGAAGAGAGCTTGTCCTAGGAGGGACACAAAGGTTATGTCTTTATCAGAAAACTGCCCAAATAGTACAGTCATTTTAGAATCTTATTTCAGTACATGAAAGCTGTTTTTGAAAAAGCAGTTGATATAAATAGATATTGCTGGAATTAGACACATTTAGCTTTTTTTTTTTTAAAGCTAATACTTTAAATTTTTACTTTTTAAACAATGGAGATTTTTGTAAGAAAATTTTATGGAGAGAGTGATGATTTAAAAAAAGATCCTAAGTCTTCAAGAAATTTGTGGACTTTTCAATAGGTAATATTATCCAAATATTTAAAATAAAGGACTACACCTTCTCATAGTACAACAAGGAATTTATCTGTTAAAAATATGCAAGTCCACAAATTGTAACAGTACATCTCCAATTCTAAAGATCGTTTTAGTCGTTTGTCTTTCTGTAAATACAGTTCCTGCTGATAGATGGCTGTGGAAGGCTGATAGGAAGTTGAATGAAAGAGAAGCTTTTAAAGATTCTAACCAACTATGAATGACTAGGGGTAATTTTTTAGTTAATGAGGAGGGGTTTGGAATTGAGGGGAGAAAGATGAAATTTAAAATTTTAATATTAAAACTACTTTTGGGGGAACTTTGTTAAACTTTCTCTTGTATCTGACTTTATTTAGGGTTATTTTCAGGCATTGAAATGTGCATTTTTACGGAGGAAACAATTGAAGATTTCTTTGTCTGCTTTTAGACATTTAAATTAGACTGGTATATTGAGGGACAAGCTTGGAGAACTTATCTAATGACAACTCATACTTTTTAGAAATAATGGTTTGGGAGAAAAGATTATTTAGATTTGAAGGAATTTTGCAACTAGACTAGAAGTGAAATAAGGTGCCAAGATATACCTATTCTAGAACAACTCTCTCTGATGCAATTTCTCTAATTGTAAATTAGAATAAAACTCTTTAATAGTGCATTTAGCCTGTGACCTCAATGTAAAAAAGAACAATATTGTCATTAATACATTTAAATGATGTCTATAATTCAAAGTCTTATGTCAAAGTTATAACAGCATTAACCCTATTTTTCTTTTTCTTCTTTTCTTTCTTTTTTTTTCTGGTATGGGGTGGGGAGGATCTGAGTCTGAGATGTCATGGTGTGGGAAAACTAGGTAAAATTCCCACCACTCAAGAATACCTGCAACTGATCCATAATGCATAATCTTAGAGATTTACCTGGGAGCTCTCAGCAACTAAGTGTCTTGTTTGGAGTTATATGGCTAGTATATGTCAGAGATAAGTTTTAAATGCAGTGGTCCACATTCTGACTTTTTATCTACTGTGCCACATAACCTCTATTTATAAATATCTGAATTGGGTTTATATGTGTATATGTAGAAATAAATAATATTGGAATATTAAGGAATATTCTTGGTCTCTAAATACAAAATTCATTTTTCCTTATGAGAAAATTACTTTGAAAAAACCCACATTTTCCTATAATACCAATTGAATATATATTAAAGGAAATGAATTATAGACATGTGAGCTTAATCCAATTTTAGTTCATTCCATCCAAATTAAGTATAAAATTAGAGTGTCTAGAGGGGAAAACACACCAAATTTTTTTAAGCCATATTTAAAAGAGCAGGTGTCCCTGACAATGATTTGCTTTGCAGGTGCTGTTTTATTTAACTGCTTAAAATAGTGATTAAAAATTATTCGGGTGAAACATAAAGCAAAGTTACAAAAATGACTTGTAAACACTTATTCTCATTTTTTTCTCTTTTCTTTCTGCTTGATTTAAGTCATTTGAAATTCTGAAACAACTCCACTTTCCCAATTGCCCCCACCACAAACAAACAAGTTTTAAGCCTGTGTGAGGTTTTACATTCAACAAACTGCAGCCTTTTTCTTTGTAGGGTAATTCAAGATCATGGGGATCTGACTCCTCCAAACCTGATTCTAAGGAGATGGAAAGTATTCGCTGCTTTTGGATCTGCAGTAATCACAGAATATAGAACTGGAAGAAACCCTACCAGTATTGACTTGAGCTCCTTAATTTGACAGCTGAGAAAGCTGAGAGGTGAAGTACCCTATTACCGAAGGTCACCCATGTAGTAAGAGCTAGTATGTTAACTCCCAAAGCCCACTCCACCGCACTATAATTATGGTTAAATTTGCCATCAAATAATGGAATTGGGATTCTTTGAATCAATTAAACTGTTCTCCATATAAGATCCCCACAAACTTAGAATCCATGAAAATTGACTCAGTGACGCTCAGAACAGGTATAAAGTTCTGCAACTTCAGCCCTTTAAATGCCTGCTTCTGTATAAGGAGATTTTTTCATCTTAAGATGCAGAGGTCATGTCCTTGGTCCGCAGCAGTTTCCAGGGATTTGTGGGTACATTTGTGAAGGGGGGACATCTACCCTTACCTATGCTGCAGGTTTTAAGGGCAGTTTTTAAATAGCATGGGTTAACTTCAAGAAGAGGTTTTTCCCACTGCTCTTTCTCCTCCTTAGGTTGATGTTTCTGATACATTTTTTTATACGTTAGCCGATTGTGTGTGCGTACTTTGTGGCTGGGGAGATGCAGCTGGAAAGTGTGTGGGGGATTGTCTGCTTCCTCTGAGACTGATACAGGTGGTCAGGGGGGTGGGGAGGGGAGAGGCCATGAAAAAGGTATGACACCCACTTCCTTTGGCGTATGTTGTGATGTACTCTCAACCCACCATCCCCTACTCTAGTCACACTTGAACAGGATTTTCTTGTGGTAGTTTTTTCTTTCGTTGCTACTGATTTGCCTATTGGAGGTTTATGACTAAGGCTGTGGTCAAAGATTCCCTATTTAGTTATGAAAAATCTTTCAAATTATCTTGTGTTGCTTTTCCTTTTTCTTTTTGCTTGTGGCTTTTTTTGCTCTTCATATTTTCTATAATATGCAAAAACTTTCCATAATGCTAATAAAAATAATAATAATCTAGAAGTGCTAGTCTCAGATTGGTAATAAAGATAATATAGAAATAATAAATGAACTGATAACATGGAATCCCCCCCCCCCCAATCAGTTTCTTTTTAGACAGATTCCATTTGACCAAATGTAATATATGATTAAAATCATTGATAATTATTCAGAATTGACACAGGAAAGTCTGGCTTCTTTGAATATTGCCATGTGGCTGTCAGGTTTGGAAGGTTACTCATTTATTCAATCATTCTTTCAGTGATTGTTTATTAACATTTACCATGTAGTGTGCACTTGAGACATTACACTATGTTGGATCTCCTGCTTCTCTTACCATTCCTTTTCTGTTTCCCTGGCTATTTATTTCCCCTCCTTCTTCCCATTCCGCGCACCAATCTTTCACTGTGTACATTTCCTAAAGTCCCATCTTGCTCATTTGCTTCTGTAATTACCACTACCATCTCAAAATTGATAATTCCCAGGGCTGCATCTCCAGACTTGACTTCTCTTATAACCACATTCCCATATTTCTAACTTTCCAAGTTTTCCTTTTTTCCTAAGATTTAAAATAGGACTCATCATCCTTACTTATGTAATTCTGCTCCCTGTCCCAAGTGACTTACCTTTCTTTCAACTTATAGTAATGACAGATCTTTTTCTAGTCACATAGGCCCTAAACCTTAAAGTTACCTTTGTATCCTCCCTCTTCTTTAATCTATCAATTCAATCAATCACCAAGCCTTTCTAATTATTTCTCTGCAATCTCTCATTTCCATCCTTTTCTTTCTACTCTTCTTCCTGCAGCCTAATCCTGGAGTTTATTATTTTGTATCTGGATTATTGTAATAGTCTCCTTTTTCCAATTCTAGTTTCTCCCCCTACACCAAAAACTGATTTTTTTTTTGGTTCATAGTTAAGTGATAACTGAAAAGGAACTAGCAAAGGAAATGGTAATAAGAGGAGGAGAATGAAGCTACATAGTGACATAACACAGAGAGAGAAAAAATTCTTAAGAAGGAGAAAATACTCAGTAGTATTGTATAGTACATTAGAGTGACTGAAGAGTGAAGACTCAGAAAAGATTATTGCATTTGAAAGTTAAAAAGTCATTTCCAATTTTTCAGAATGTGGCAGAACTTGAGCAATGGCTCTGTAAGCCAGATTACTCAGGTTTAAAGAGAGAATGGGAGTCATTTAGCTGATCTACTTTAATGGATTTGAGCCACACCTTTCTAGAAAAGCTAAATTTTCTATTTAGTTCATTTAAAAGATCACACTTTGAAGAATCCAAAATTTGTAACCTTTCACTGGCATATATCAAAATCTTTTCACATCTTAGTTAAGTTTGTAATTTTTTGTGTGTCATGGATCCCCTTTGTTGTCTGGTAAAGTCTGTAGACCTTTTCTCAGAATAACATTTTAAAATACATAACATAAAATACATAGAATTACAAAGTAAACCAATTATGTTGAAATGTATGTATCAAAATATTTTTTAAAATAATATCTTTCAGATCCCAGGTTAAAGAACCCTTGCCCTGGTTAATATTTCTTGTTGATTTGCTGTGGTCATAGCATCTCATCACCTCTTGGCCAATCTTGTGGCAAAGAGACTCTCTAGACTGGATAGGCTGGTCTGGGAAGGACAAGTTCACAGTTTGTCCTAGGTCCTCTACTTGAAGCTTTTCCAGCTTGATGTATCACCTGCCTGAACTTGCTTCATCTGTCATGATCTTTAAGAATCTGGTGCTACCTCCACACCATGATGAAGTCATCCAGTGGATCTGTAGTAGAGAATAACTTAAGCATATGAACATCGTTTAATACATGTCCAGTAGTGGATTGTAGGATGTTGTTTGGTCCCTTGCTGATCTATACCTATGATTTCACTGGTATTAGTAACTCCAGGTGAGGAAACTCCTATTATCAAAGAAGGTCTGGAACCTTCTCTGCAACCCACGCTCTTAGAGAACTATCTGGTGTACTGAGAGAAATTAAGTGACTTGTTCAGAGTCACACATGCAGGATGTCCAAAGCAGAACTCGTCAGTTCTTCCTGACAAGGAAGTCAGCTGTCTTGCCAAGATACCATCACTGCAGGAATCATATTCTTTTTCCTTTCTTCATATCCCTAGGTCTTAGCAAAGTTCTTAATAAAATACTTCTTGGCTTGAATAAATGAATGAACATTTATTAAGCACTTACTATGTGCCAAGCACTGTTATAAGTAAAAGAGATAAAAATGCAAAAGCAAAAATGTTGTCACTTGTTGAATGCATCAGATTATGCCCTCATATTTTAGCACTTTCAGCCCCAAATTGATGCATACTCCCTAGAACAGGTGGTTGAGGGGGATCAGGAAGGAATTATAAGTCATATACATTCACAGCATGACCCCAGATGGTGACATTAGTTCATCCTTTATTTCCCTTTTGATATAGTGAAACCCTTTTCAATATGTTGAGTTTTAGAAATGAATTAAGGCAGAACCACACATTAGCACTATGCCCAGTGTCATCAGTCTTCACCTGAATTCCAGTGAAAGCAAGGATATAAATGAGGAACTTTCAAACTTAAGTAAAATGTTTATTCATTGATTAATGGATTCATGATTGCATTGATATTAGTATCCCTCCACATAGGCAAAGTGAAAGTTATGCAAGTGTTGTGATCTAAATGCAAAAATAAATTAATTGTTAAAGATTTTTCACTTCCTTCTTAGGAATCTAGTAAAAATGCATGATTTCCTTGCTTCTATTTCCTATCTTTGTAAATTGTGAAGATTTTCATTCACAATATTCTAGTCACAATTATGTATTTCAGTTTACAAATTTGAAAATGAAGCTTTCTATAGCAGTAGTTAAAATTTACATATAGAAAAAAATTGTATTTACAAATATTAGTCTTCTTATCCCACCTTCCGACTACCTGCTTTTCATATTATTTATCTTATCCAGTCTTGTTCCTTAATGATTAGTGCAGGTTAGTGATCTAATCATTTTAAAAAACTGATTCCAAATTTGAATCGCCACCCTCAAGACAGAAATTGATTGCTAAATTTAATCTGAGACTTAAAATACTCCATGATCACAGGGCTGAGAAATGCTTAGTAAAATGAAAATTGAGTCCACTACTGTTATTCAGGCCCATATCTTCTTTTTCTTTCCTACTTTTTGTTGCTTTTGGCTGTTTTTCCTATTCATCAGTTCTTTTATCAGCACTTAAGCTAAGAAAGAGAGAAATGATAAAAGTCAAAACTTTTTTTGCTTCTAATGAACACTTTAGCAAAAGTTAAATTGGCATTCTTGAAAACACTGACAAATAGGATTTTGTGTATTCAGGATTAAATGACTTATCCAGGGTCATACAGCTAAGGGGTCTGAGGTCAAATTTGAACTTAAGTCTTCTTGGCTGCAGGATTGGTATGCTATCCACTGAGCTTCCCCATCCTCTTTTTGTTCTTAAGAAAATTCTAGAGGTAGTCTTTCTCACTCACCTAATACCCTCTTGGACTCAAGTTCAAATCATAGTATTTTGCTCCTCCCCTCACCAAGTTGGAAAGTAAGAACTTCTAAGATCCAAACCTTCTAAAATGTAAAGCCCCCCCCTCTAAATTTCTAATTTGTAATCATATTTAAGCAGACCCCAGGTAGAAAAAAGTATTGAAACAGCAAAACATTGAATCAAGACTAAAACAACTACTAAAGTAACTGGGAAATAATATTATGAATATTTCTGAGCAAATACAGTCTGATCTGCCTTGTCCCCTGAATAATAAGGGAAAAGTTCACCTGGGAAATAAACCCTTCTAAACTCACTACTCTGATAGGAAAGACAGATAAATTTCCTCTTCACCAAAATGAAGGGTGGGCAGTTTTGAATATGCAACTTCATGGATTTTTGAAATTTTGCCATATCTCCTATGTCTTCTTTCCCTGTCCCATTGAGTCATAGCCATTTTCCATGTTTCCTGGAGCATGCCTGAATACTACCAATGTAATTTCTAATATCTCTCAGATTTGTTTTAGGTTGGTCCAATCTTGGAAGAAACTTCATTTTAAAATCTTGGCTTCTTCAGAGAAATCTTCTCATTCTAATTTCCAACAGCACTATCAGTAACATGGCCTCATGGGAAAAGAATCCCTGGAAGCTTATCCAATGAGTTTGGCATGCAATGTGCAAAGCCACTCTGAGATATAGTCCTACTAGGATCTACTTATTTCATAAAATTAGTTATTTACATAGAGGATACAATGAGCTATTTATCTAGAATAGTTAGCAAGTAGAATTAAATAAAAATCAGCACGTATTTCCAATTGGAATGATCAATTTTTGGAGGATTAGAATATTTTAAAAATGTTTCACCTGAAAACTCCACTTAATTTTTCTCTGATGATCTAGAAAGTATTTTTAGTGACTTACAGTACTTCCTGATTATTATTAATATCAGTTTTCATTATACAGTGCTAAATATGTAGGTGCTATTGAATATTGCAGCTGAATCAAACTGACCTTATCACTAACTCGGGAAGTTAATTTTTTTTTTGGAGGCACCACAGATAAGGGCATATTTGCATTTCTGAGGCATGTGGAGAATTCTTTTTAATTAAAATAGAATATAAGAAAAATAAATTATTATTTGATATTTTTGGTTATTTGAGTTTAGGATAAATGGAGATCAATTCAATCCTACTCACATTTATTAAGCATCACAAAATACTGTACTGAGCCTATGCTCAGGATACAAAGTTAATAACTAGCTCTGCTCTCAAAGGATTTAAGATCTTACAGTCTAATTAGTCAATTAACATTTATTAAATACCTATTATGTACAAACACACAGGTATATACGCAGCACCTGTGTATCAGGGGCTGTGCTACAACATTAGTACAACAATCCCTACTTGTAAGTTGCTTACAATCTAAAGAACAAAGAGTAAAACAAGTACATGGGTGTGTATATATCAAAAAAGCAATTATATATAAATATACATACATACATATATACGTATAATATGAACAGATAGTAATTAAATACAAAAAACAAGAGATAAAGAGTTAGAGGTGGGTCATGGGGAAAGACAAGGACTCAAATAACCATTATACAAGAGAAAGTGAAATAAGTACAAAGGTGTGGTCCAGGTAAAACGCTATGAGAAATTTGACAATGAAGACAGATGAGCATTTACTGGCTTACTGTATTAGGTAGTCTTTCAAGTTATGGGGTGTGTGTGTGTGTGTGTGTGTGTGTGTGTGTGTGTGTGTGTGTGTTTTCAGGGGTAAAGAGAGTGGGAGAGGAAGTGTTTGGGGGTTTTCGTATTTTTTAGCCTTCATTTTCTTTCTACAGTGTTTCTTTCTAAAAGATCAGCTTGCTTACAGGAAACCAGTCTCTGTGTTCTTGAGCATAATACAGCAAAAAGAGGTAGGGTGGGGCACCTTCATTGTGGGGTATACTGTACCTTCTGTGAAGGTTGTCAGAGATGTTATATTTAAACCACAAGTTAGTCACTGAGAGATGAAGGGAAGGAAAGGTGTTGGCCCAGGGAAAATGACTTTAGGAGGTATTTCTCTTCCTCGTGTGTATTCTGTGCTTTAGAGAATAACAGAATCGGAGTAGAAAGTGGACATCTGGGCCACCTTACACTGAGAAACAATTGCCTAATAGATGGTTGCTCAACATTTGCTTAAAGACCTCCAGCGAGGGTGCTTCCACTCACTCCCAAAGCAACCCATTTCCATTGCTGATTGTTAAAGGGGGAGGAGCAGCTAGATGGCGCAGTGGGTAGAGTGCCAGGCCCAGAGTCAGAAGATTCCTCTTCCTGAGGTCCATTGTGGCCTCAGACACTTATGAGCTGTGTGTCCCTAGACAAGTCTTTCATTCCTGTTTGCCTTGGTTTCCTCATCTGTAAAATAAGTTGGTGCCTTAAGGAAATGGCAAACCATTCCAGTACCTCTGCCAAGAAAACCCCAAATGGTTTCTTAAAGAGTCAGACACAAATGAAAAACAATTGAACAATAACAAAATTGTTGGGAAGTTTTTTTTTTCTGTTTTCTGGGACTAAATAAAAGAAATCTAATCCTTCTATCATATTCAACCAGTACCTTTTCTTCTTTCGTGTACATGAATATGAAGCCTTTCTCTGTACTGGTTACCGTACAAAGGACAAGATGCTCTCTAGCTTAATAAGCCTTTGTTGCATTCCATTGTATTGAATTAAATAAATTGATCACTTGGCAAGGAAGAGAACTCGTTACACTTAATATATTGTGAGAAGATGTCTTCCATTCAGAAATCCTCAGAACCAACTAGTGGCTCAGTGAGTAGAGTACTTGGTCTCTATTCAGGAAGACCTGAGTTCACACCTAGCCTCAGGTACTTATAGCTGTGTGACCCTGGCTAAGTCCCCTAATCTTGTTTGCCCTGTAATATGAGCTGGAGAAGAAAATGGCAAATCATTCCAGTATCTTTGCCAGGAAAACCCCAAAGGGTGGCACAAAGAGTCACACAGAACTGAAAATCAACCAAACAACGACAGCAACAATCTTTTTTGAACCAATTATTGTTAAGTTAGGAGAAAACATGTTTTAAAAAGAAAGAGTATTCTCTGAATCTCCAGACAGAAGGATCACTGTTTGAGGCTTGTTTCCGACACTTCTGAACATTTCACTTTTCTAAGTCTTGATCTCCAAATGTGTGTAAAGGTGAAATGTTGATTGATTAAATCCTCCATGTCATCCCAGCTCACTAGTCTAGGGTTTCTTAAACTTTTTTCACTTGCAACTCTTTTTCACCTGAGAAATTTTCACATGACTCCAGATACATAGGTGTATATACCTGGGAGAGATGTCACCCTTGGCCTCTATTTAAGTCTCTCCTCATGTCCTTCCCTCCAAACCCTTTTGACTAGAGAGGGTCTACTTGTGAGCTTTAAATGGTTACAGGACTCCTCAAACCACGCCCCCAGGCCAGATGCAGCTGCTGAGGACGTTTATCCCCCTCACCCAGGGCTATGAAGTTTCTTTATTTAAAGGCCCGCGAAACAAAGTTTTTGTTTTTACTATAGTCAGGCCCTCCAACAGTCTGAGGGACAGTGAACTGGCCCCCTATTTAAAAAGTTTGAGGACCCCTGGAGAAGTTTTGGAACTTCAGTGACTTGGGTAATTTTGAGAATCAGATGAGATAATGTATATTAAATGCTTTGCAAATAACAATGTCCTAAATGAATGTGAGCTGTTATTGTTAGTAAGTTATTATTAATAAGGTATTATATGTCATATATATGTTGTTATTATATATGTTATATATGTTATTAATAAGATATTTTTACCTTTGTGGATGTTATTGGTGGCCATATTAACTGAATTAATCACATCAATATTAATATAGTAGCTTGGTTTTTAGTCAAGATCTTAAAATGCAAGGAACTAATATATTAGCATGTTAACACAAACTAAGCAGAAAATTTTCTTTACATCAGATATTCCAGCTTCTAAACACAATGTGGTATGGACAAGAAGCACACCTCTGTCCCTTTGAGATGATTATCCTGGAAGCATTGCTACTGCCAGGGTAATCATTACATTTCAGGAAATCTTTCTTGATCCAACCCTTAGTTTTATCAGAATTGTCTCTTCTCAAACTTGCCCTGTATTTATTTGTCTCAGTATATATTTTATCTTCTCAGTGGAATTCAAGCTCCTTGAGGACAAGGGCAGTTTTACCTTTGTCTTTATATTCATTGCAGCCAGCAGTTCTGGAACATCAGAGAGGCTTAAGAAATATTTGTTGCATTGATTGTTGAACTTGAAAGTTGTTTTGTAGTGTGTAGGGGAGTAGGTAACCATTCTCTGCTACCTTTGCATAGCATAACAAACACATTTATAAAAATGAAGTAGATGAACCAGACTTTTCCCCAGACACCAGGAAATTCCTCAAATGCTTTCTTGTCATATGTGCCAATAACATAATTAAGAGTTATTTTTAAAAAGATAGTAAGGTCATCCATATTCTTTCAAAAATCAAGTAGAGCTATAATCTGTTTTTCTCACCATATCAGGCCTGTTATGAAGACTAAAAAAAGAAGACTACTTTTACTGAGATTTTGTCTGTAAATACTTGTTTAACTATCATAGAGTTCCCTTGGATGATAGTATGAACTTTTTCTAAGTATTTTTTTAGCACTAACATTTTGCATTAAAACAACTATTTGGCATTCAGAGCTCTTCGCAACCCAGACTCTTGCTACCTTTATAATCTTATTTATTCATTTCTCCCCTCTATATGCTCTGTAGTATAGCCATGCCAGGTCTTTTTGCTCCATCTCCCACTCTATCTTTGCTTTGGAGACCTTTGTGCCTTGAGTTCTTCTCTTTCTTGCCCCTCAGTGGTTGGAATTCCTGGTTTCCTTCAAGTCTCAGCTCACATACCACCTTGCATAGGAGATGCCTTGCTTCCTTATCTACAGCTTCTAATGCTATCCCCTTTAAAGTTCCTTTATACATTCTGGAATAGAGAAATAAATCGTGTCTGTATCAATATATGTACATGTCTCTGTCATTGGTATATGGGCTCCTTGAGAGGAGGGATTGTTTTGTGTTTGCCCTTGTATGTCCAGTATGTAGCTCAATACCTAGTGCTGAACAGATGCTTCATAAATATTTGTTGATTGATTGGTTGATTGAGTTGCTGCCATCTCATTCCACAAACACTGTATTTGGAATTTGAAGACCTGGGTTTGAATCCTAGCCTTGTCAATATCTGTATGAGCTTTACCTCTCTGCCTCAGTTTCTCCATCTGTAAAATAAAGTGGTGAACTAAATGACTTTACTTTTTTCCAACTCTATGATCCCACACCTCTTAGCATCCAGGACCTTGTAAGTTCTCTCTTAGGTGACACTATTAAGTGCACTAATCCTGAGAAAAGGGGGTCAGTGGAAGAGGACATAGATGGAAAGGAGGATATCTGCCAACGCTCTAGAGAACTATTTAATAGGCAGGGTCTCTCCCTACCTTCCAGTGTGATATGCATCAATGGGGAAATTTTTTATCATTTCCTCCAAGATCAAGCCAGTTTTAGCATTATCACATGTAATTTTGGTAAATGGAATTTGCATCAGGGTTAAATCTTCAGAAGAAAGGAAAACATTTATTTTGGTGGCAGATGTGCCACTATTGCAGTTTGTGTCTTCGCAAAAGGATTTGTTTTAGATTCATGATGCTGAAAAATTCATTTACAGAACTGTCTGATTGAAAACCTAGTGCCTGTAATATAGAGCTGCCCTTTCTACTGTTTGGACCCAGTGGAAATTACAGAGAGAAAGGGAACAGAGAGAAAGGCAAAGAATGAGGGTTAGCATAGGAATTGAATTGGAAAAGGGCAAAAAGGAAAACCATAGGGACACAATGGCAATTCTTTCTTAGTCCCATCAGGGATGGATTTTAACTGAATGTTAATTTCTTTTAGCTTGTGTCTACACTCACAGATTAGTAGCCACTTAATATTTTAACTTGTATCAGCATTAGACTCCTATTCCAGATACAAAAGAGTTGGTAAGCCTTCAGAGGGAATCTGCTAGTGAAAATTGCATTAAAGAACATGAGACATTCACTTTTTATAGCATATGATTTTTATTAATAAATTGTCTGATGAAGCTTTTTGAGATTTTTTCTGGCATTTTATTTTTGTTTCAGTACATTATATATGGGTAGAAATAGTTATATTGCCTATATTTCACAAGTAATTTTGTCTGCTGGAAAAATTTTAGAAATTATTTTTGCCTCCATAGTAGATTTTTCATGTTTTATTCTCATTATTAAATGTAGGGCACTTCTACACAAAATCTCAATAATAGGGACAGGTTCAAATATATGTGACATGTTTCATCTGTTATTTTAGTTTTTATGATGCCCTCAGCCTATTGAACATTAATTTGCTTACATAACTTGAAAGCTTTCTTTGTCATTTCCCCCTGAAAACAACAATCTTGGGCAGGATTTCACTTCCATTTCACTCATTCTTTCATTCCAAAGAGCAAACATCTTTTGAGCACCCACTATAAACAAGGCGCATTGTGTTACATATTAGATGGGATTTGAATCAGTAAACCAGCAAGCATTTATTAAATTCCTGCTACAGACCAGTACAAGAATGAAGTCATACCTTAATGGAAGGGTTTTTACCTTAAAAGATAAATAAAGCACAGTCCCAGCCCTCAAGAAAAAGAAGTTCAAATGTATTTTTCAAAGTTTAAAAAAAAAGGTGGTTTTTTTTTCAGTGCAGCTTTGGAATGGGAAATATATTGACCTGTCTGAATAAGTACATGATATGATGATATGTCAATATGTCGAGAGTGAGGGGAGGAAAGTTTCTTAAAGGCAATAGAAGGTATGTGGAGTTGATTTGGTTTTTTCAAAAACGTATATATTTGGCTCATCATTTTCTGATAGGTATGGGATAGGTGTGTGTGTGTGTGTTTGTGTGTTTGTATATGTATGTGTGTGTTATTTCCCTACAAAATTTTGGGTTTAACCAAAATTTTGAATATGTTAACTGTTTTTTTCTGATCCCTCTGAAATAAGATTAGATATGCATTGAGTTTTATTTTGTTGCAGTTTTGCTTATTAATATTGAATTTTTATCATTTTAATTTTCCTGTTCACATATCATATTTACAAACACTAATATTAAAATATTACTTTTACCTTATGGAGTTCTATAAGAACAGAAAATAGGAAATAACATGAATAAGACATAACATCTATACCTATAGACATGTATATGTGTGTATTGTGGTGGCGGTGGCTGATTTGACAGTTCGTTGTCATGTTTACATGTGAGATTAGTTTATTAGGCAGTTAGGTGGTACAGTGGGTTAGGGATCAGGAAAACCTGAGTTCTAATCATGCCTTGATATTTACAGCTGGGTAGCCTTAGACAAGTCTCAGTCTCCCTTACCTCATCTATGAAATGGGAATAATAATAGCAACTGCCTTATAGAATTGCTGTAAAGAATTATGAGATAGTGTACAGAATAAATGCTTTGCAAATCTCAAAATACCATATTGCCAAAATACCAGTTATTATTATCATTATTATTTTAAATAGAGCACAATCTCAAAGATTTTCTCAGATTGCTTCTGGGTTAGGATTATTTCAAAACTGAGTTATTTATAAAAGGACTGAGGAAGCAAAGTCTTAATTTTTGTTACTTTCCCCAAGTTTTTTTTTACATATCAGATCAATTATCTTATATTAATTACCATTAGGTAATTATTTTGAGATACAATCTCAAATAGCCATATTGCACTTTTCTGCAGTACTAGCATATCTGAATTATTCCTCATTTCTCAATGATACTTTTTTGTCCTAAAGATCTTTGCTCATGCTATCCCATATTCCTGAAATAACTCCCAGCACTTATGCCCTTCCCCAAACTACCAAAATCTTATTTGAGGCCCAAGTTTTATGTCTTCCTCCAATACAGTGACTTCCCTCTTCAGTAAGCTGTATCAGGGGGCAACTAGATGATGCAATATCCATTGCACCACTCCTGGAGTCAGGAAGAACTGAGTTCAAATCTAGCCTCAGATACTTAATATTTACTAGCTGTGTGACCATGAGCAAGTCACTTAACCTCAATTGCCTTGCAAAATAAAATAAAATAAGTTATGTCAGTAGATCTATGGTATTCCCTCCAACAGCACAGAATTAATCTTATTCATCCATTCTTAACCTGTATAATTCTTCTTTCTCTGCTTCCACAAATCCTTCAGAAAGGAGCTACTCAGTGAGATGGAGGCTTTACCCCCTCAGTCTTTTAATATTTTTAGATCCAGTATAATACTTGAGTTCTCTGTTATCATTTCCTCTCACATATTCACCCTTTTCTGGCCAATTACTTATTTTAAATGATAACTTTTGAGCCTTATCCACTTTGATTCTGTGTAGATATTAAATATTTGCAATCATTCGTATTATGAAAGAATATATTAGGATGGTTGGAAGCATTATCCTATTTTTCAAATGTTTTATCCCAATTTTTTTCCTATGTAATTCTAGACTTGTTTCATTGTCATTCTTGAATTTCTGTCCAAAAATATATGCACACATATACCCACACAGAAACATACACACATGCAAACATATTATATTTAATAGACTAACTCAATGGACTACCATCTAACTGCATGTCAAAATCTGTGCAATATGTATTCTTCATTTATTTTTTTCCTGTATGGATTCCTTATTCATTAGAAATGATTGCTACTTCTACACTCATATCACAATTTGATTATATCAATCATGTGACACATGACATATAGCTTTGTATTGTAGATATTTGTAACCTATCTTATCTCTCCTACTGGATTACAAACTTGACTGTGGAGACTGAGTATTATGCAACTTCATATATCACACAGTGCCTAGCAGATAGTAGGTCATTAATAATTGCTTGAGTGAATGAATGAACGAAACAGTATGAAATGCATTAACAGGTACAGAGAAGTCTAGTCCTTGAAATCATGACTATTTAACCATAAATCAAAGGAAATTAGTCTGAAAAACTCCATAGATAATGCACATGATAGAGTAGTAGAATGGTCCTTAGTGATTTCTTGAATTATAAATGACCAATACTGTTGTATGTTTTTATAAACTTGAGGGCTATTTAGGGCACAATTTATATCAATTATGAGAGATCAAACAAAGGAATGTCTTGGAGCTTTCTTATTTTGTATTTTATCTCAAAAGTTCTGCTTTTACTTACATGAAGATAGGATGTAGAATTTGCAAAGTTGCCCATCTTTGAGGGATCTTTCTAGGTCCAAACCAAAAAAAAAAAATTAGAAAAAAAATAGTGGGATGAGAGCCTAGCCCATCCCAGACAGAGATTGTAACCAGAGTTGGGTAAGTAGAGATGCTTATTACCTATAAGAATAGCTATTGAGATGTGGAACATGTGAATAGAAACCACTGATAATTAGCTTCACAGTAAAAATGCTTGTAGAGCAAAGTGGAAATCATCCTTTTTCTAATTGTATAAAGGGCTTATATTAAAAAAAAAAATAGGGATGGAAAGTATAATGCCAGTGATCTACTGAAGACAGCTTTTAATTATTTACTGCATCATGTTTCATAAGATAGATTAGTTCTGATCTAACCAGTAATGTAAAATATATGTTCCACTTCTTCCCAATCCCTTCTGTATTTTTTAGATCAAACTTGTTTAAAGTATGACTCTTTAGAAGTGGGCAACTCCTCAGTGAAAAATGATCTACAGTCACTTTGCCAGTTGCCCTGGGCATTCTGCCTTTGGTTAATTTTTTCATTATCAATAATGATCTATGTGTTCTTCAGTCAGAATTCCCGTGGGCCAAACATCCAGTCTTTTCTAGATATTTTACTAGTGCTTTTATAACCAATTTTGCTTTTGGATTTTGGGGATTATTTTCAAGTAATTGAAACAAACTCTTGTCTAGATAGACCTGCTTGTTGGTCATTTTTTGCAGTGTTGATATTTACTAAATTGAAATCTCTAATTTCTTATGTTCACTCTAAGTTCATGATTGATTTCCATATTTTTCTGCTAACATCTTGCCATTTCAACCTGATTTTTCTGGCCCAATACTTCATTTTTTTAGTTAAATAAACATTAAATTCCATGAAACCACTTGCAGTTTATCAACTTAATTTTAAAAGTTTGTCCTTACATTTTAAAGCTTATTACAAAACTTTAGTTTAACCTCTCTAAAGGAATATAGATGTTTTGAAAATGGTTTATTTTGATAAGGGATTGTGAACAGTAAGACAAAATAAAGATATATTGCATAACTGTGTACAAAAGGTACTTTGGAACAAGAATTCTTTGTGTGTTAAAAAGCAGTTTGTGCAATAATGGCTTTTAAAAATGATTTGGCAGTGATACCTTTGTTTCTGTATACCTTTCCTTTTTTATTTTACTTTGTAATTTTTATCATGAATATTATTATTCACATTATCTATCTAATTACCTATCTAATATTTAATGAGAGCTGCTATATTTTGTATTCTAACCTTAAATGCAGAATGAGAAAAGAAAAAAAAACATACTGTTATGTGCACAACAAAGCATGAGAGGATATAAAGCAATAAATTTCCATTTCAAGAAAGCAAAATAATAAATATTATATATTGTGTCCAGTGCTGTCCATCTTTTCTTTGCTTTGTTGTAGATTTTCTTTTGTTCATTTTTTTACTTTATTCCCCTTTCCTCCAAGGCTACAATTAAGCTCAGGAGTGTATGGGAGGGGGAAGATGTGTGTGTGTGTGTGTGTGTGTTTGTATGGGTGTGTTATATTTTCTCTTTAATCTTGATGTTTTAGAATTTTGCTATGATATTCCTGTAGGTTTTCCTCATAGTATCTCTTGCAGGTGGTGATTGGTGGAATTTTTCTATTTCAACTTCTCCCCTGATGTTCTAATACTTCAGGATAATTTTCAAGATTTATTTCTTGTATTATTGTATCAAGATTCTTTTTTTTAATCATCACTTTCAAGTAGACCGATTATTCTTACGTTTTCTCTTCTTGATCTGTCCTTCAGATGAGTTGTTTTTCTTATGAGATGTTTCACAGAAACATATTCTATTTTCTCTTTCCTTATATTTTGTTTTATTATTTCTTGGTCTGTTATAATTTTGCTGGTTTCCCCTTACCCAATCCTAATTTTCAAGCAGTTATTTTCTTAAGATTCTGGATCTCCTTTTCAACTTAATTGACTTTCTTTTCATAACCTTGTTTTTCTTGGATTGTTCTCTTTAAAAAACAATTTCTTCAATCTTTATTATTTTATTTTTAAAATCTTTTTTGAATCCTTTTATGAATTCCTTTTAGGCAGGTGACCATTTGATGTTATTCTTTGGGGTAGGAAATGCTTTTTTTACTTCAGTATCTTCTGAAAATGAACCCTGGTCTTCTCTGCTCTGATAGTAACTATGGTTGCATTCTTTCTCCTTTGTCTGCTTTTATTTTTTAAATTTAAAGTAGTCTTTTATTAAAGTCGCCTCTAGTTCAGGGGTATGGGGAATAGTGGCTCTGGTCTCAGGTCCTTCTTACTGTTATTTTTTGAGCTTTGTCCTGGGTCCAACCTCTATACTCCGTTCTCCTCAAAGCCACAGCTAGGGCCCCCAGGTATACTATGCTGGAAATGTTCTTGTTCCCCAAGAACCCTCCAGTGGCTATGACTTTCAGTTCTCCCCTCTAGCCTGTAACAGAAAACAAGAATTTTGCTATCCTGCCCACTGCTTCTGTATTCACTGGTATGTGCTGCTTCCTTCTCACCCAGGGCTGCTTCTCAGCAACACAACTGGGCATGATGTTCCTTGCCAGCAGAGGTTCCCTTAATTATCCTTCCACTCAGATGCTCATATCCCCATACTGTTGGGGAGGTGAAAATTCCTGGGGCTGAGGGCAAGGCTCACTGCTTGCTCTTTCAGAGGAGCTAATCTGGAGGTGTTTATACTTCACTCAGGCTAAATTTCAATCCTGGCATCTTTCTTCAGATCTTTGATGGTCTCAAGAGAACCACTGTTGTGCCCCGATTCTTGCTTATTTTTGCTGCTCTACATTTACGCTAATGTGCTAGTTTGTCTTGTTTGTGAAGGAAATCTGAAAAAATTGGAATTTTTTAACCTACTCTGGCATCTTCCCAGAATCCTCTTAGCTTTTATAGTTTTGAATAGATTTTAATAACTATAAAGGACATATTAAAAATACATTCATGTCATTAGTCAAGATTATACTCATATTCTTCAAGAAAGATAGAATTTCCCAAATCTAGGCTGTGCCATATCCATGATAACATTTAGCTGCCCAGATCACAGAAGAGGAAGTATCCTAATTCTGCCTTATGGCTAATCCTTCTATGTATTGATCCCATTTCCCTCCACTATTGCTTTCACATGTCTTCAATCTCTTGATTCACTCCTCCTCATCTTTCTAAAGATATTTTTGAGTAATATGGCCAGTGCTACAAGCCTATTTATGTGCAAACCTTCCAGTTCCAAGATCTGTGATTCTGTCTCTTACTGCACCGTCTTCCTCTGTCTTTATTTCTTTTTCTCAGAGTAGAATGTAAGTTACATGAGGGCAAAGACTATGTACTTTGTTTTGTTCTGTTTTTCCTAATTTGCTTCTTCCATATCACATAATGTTCTGAACACAGGAGGTATTTGTGGAATTGATTTGAATTACAAAAAAAAAGATTTTAGTATTTTTTTGCCATGGAAACTGATGAAAAAATTTGTTGATTTAGCCCCAGGCCTATTCTGTAGTGCTTTGTAAAAGTAGCAAAGACAGACAGTACTTTGTTCTTTTAAAGAGAATTGTGGAATCCTCAACATGGGAAGCAATCTTTTCATCTGGGTCAGCCTCCTACCCAGTACAGGAAAAGCCTCTCTGTCAGGTGCCCATCTAATTTCTGCTTGAAGAATTTCAATGACAGGGAGCTTACTACTTCATAAAGCGTTCCTATTCCATCTTTGAATACTTCTAATATTAGAATGTTTTTCCTTTATGTTCAATGTGAGAGTCTCTCCTTGTTATCTTCCAGCCCTTGGAAACAGAATAAGTTTACTTTCTCTTTTTGAAAATAGTTATCATATCTTCTCTGAGTCTTATATCTCCCATAATCATCATTCTTAGTTTCTTAAATTATATCTAACTAGTTTCATAAATTTAATCATAACAGTGAACTATAGTTTCTACATCTTTTACCAACCAGGTTGATTTTCTCCAGATATTATTAAGTTTTTTTAGTATTCCCCTTAAAATGGGATGAGCAGAACCAAAGACAATATTCCATATTTGGCCTTTTCACTAAAATTTGTTTTTCATTCTTATAATAATTCTACTCTTCTATTAATGTATTCTAAGCTTTGGTGGCTACAATATCACACTTGCTTCACAGTGAGTTTGAAAATCTTGACTTCTTCAAGTAAACTAATTCTTCTAATTCTTGTGCTGATAGCAAATTTTTTTTAACCTATGTCCACCCAATTTTTAAATGATAGTTTTAGAGTAAGTGAGATATACTGACCCTTTATATCTTAAGATTATATGATTATGAGTTTGTCTGACCATAGCAAATTTTACTTTATCATATTTTTCCGATATGTCAATTGGTTGAGATCGTAAAAAAAAAAAACAAAACAAAACAATGATAATTAGCATTTTTATAAGAGTACTTCCAAATTAGCAAAATGTTTTACCTATTTTATCTCATTTGATATAACTTTCTAAGGTAATTACTATTATTATCCCCATTTTATAGATTAGCCAAACTAAGGTAAAGAAGTTAAATGACTTGCCCAGGGTTATACAACTAATAAGTATCTGAGAAAGAATTTAACTCAGATTTTCCTGACATGAGGTTCAGCATTCTCCATCCATTACACAATTTGCCCATCCAAACAGAATTTATGTATCCTGATTCTTTAATTCATAGATTTGGAACTGGCTATCAGAAGTATGTATGAGTCCCATGGCCTTTGACTCCATTAAGAGAGAAAATGATTTTTCCATTGTACCACATTTCTCTTTGAACAGGAAGGCAAAAATGTACTCCAATGGTTTTATCCTACCTAATGACAATTTTTGGAACTCAATTTTTCTAATTTTCAAAGAGTTAGGTCTTTCTTTTTCTCTTCTCTTTTCTTTTCTTTTTTTCTTTTTCTTTTGTGACAAAAACAATCATGTAGTTAAAATGCTAACTATTATTGCAAAAGTCCATATCAGCAAACTGGTGGATCCCTCCCCTCCCCACATCCCATGTGATTTGTTGTCCTAAGGAGAAATTGGCATCTTCCTTAAATACCCATGACCTAGTCCAGGTGTTCTCTTCTAAGTTAGGGAGACAGAGCTCAGCCTAGTACAAAAGCCACCACAGAAACATTTGGTTTTTAAGGGGGGGAAATGAAAGCATTTTTTCATATATACATACATACATACACATACATATATATACATATACTAGCAAATAGTGTTGATTAAGAAGAGTCAAGCAGGTGCTGGGTATGTGCTAAAATATTTAATGGCTTTTCAAATACTGGGTGTCTATTTTTAAATGTTTCTGTATTATTCTCAGCCAAGCTTCTGGATGAAAAGTACTAAGAGCTAAAAATATTTACAGTTGCAATAATGTCTTTGTTTCAGAAGAAACCAAACCATCTATTTTTTTTTAAATAATTTTTTAGAAAAATAATATTACTACTAAGAAAATGGCAGCTCAAAGCAATTTGTATTTCAGTTTTTAGGAGGAATAGTAGTCAAGGGACAACAACAAGTCAGGCTATAAAGTCTAAGATGTAGCTCCTTTAAAAGGGAAGTAAAGAATAAATAAAGGACTGTAACAAGGAGTAGATAAAAGGGAATCTTTTTTTTTTACTTCCAAGTATTGGATGCCTATTAAATTATCCAACATCAAAGCATTTTATTTACAGTGTACATTTGTTAGTAAGTCAAGGATTTGTGATTTCATGACTGTCACAGCTGGTTTAAAAACTTGTAGATTTATAACTTAGTAAATATATCTTAGAAATTCACCTAAGCTCCAGAGATTTCTCAAGCTTACTATTGGACTTAATCTTTAAAATGAAAAAGTTAGATGAGATGATACCCTAGGATTATAATTGTAGTTTTGGAGAGTACCATAGAGACTAAATAGTCCTACTCTTCACTTTTTCACTCCATTTTATAAATAAACTGAAGCCCACAGGAGTTAATTGACTTTGCCCAACAAAAGTAACAAATGTCAAAGTTGAGATTTGAAACCAGAGCCTCTGACTAGAAATCCACGATGTCATGCTGCCTCTTTTATAAGTTCCTTACATGCCTTAAAATTCTGAAAACTGACAAACACATATTTAGGCCCACCTTTACCTGCTGGGGTATTTATGAATTCTGATTCTATCACTCAGTAGATTGTTACCATTCCCAATTTTGTGTCATCTGTACATTGTTTAGTTTACCTTTTAAAATCTCCATTCAAGTCAGGAATCTGAAAATGCTGAAAGGAACCAAACTCTATTTCACTGTATTAGAGACCTCTCAAGACTGATACTATTCTTCAAAGCAGTGCTTTGAATTTTTGGTCTATTACTCTGATTTTTTTTAAATCATCTGGAATATAGATTTTTATGCAATTAAAGGACCTAGAAATGGCATCAGAAGTAAAGAATAAGAGACTGGCAAGAGACAGGGGAGTGGAGGAGAGAAACTTCATTAAGGAGATTAGATGATTGAGAAGGTCACTATCCAAAAGGATCCTGCTACTGAGTTCTTCAGACTCTAGGCTTCTGCATCAGTCCTGTGAAAACAAAGCCCTTTTAATACAACTAGTCTAAACTGAAGACATATTTGCAACACCAAAAAAATCTCTGTAATAATAGCTTGCATTTACATAATATTTTAAGATTTGAAAAGCACTTTACTGATGAGATCTCATTTAATTTTTACCATAATCTACAATTTCCATTTTGCAAATGGAGAAACCAAGGCTCAGAAAAATTCTTAATCATAACTAAGATAACACACCTAATAAGTGTCAGAGGCAAGATTTGGACACGGATCGTTCTGACTTTGGCACTCTTATCATTTACACCACGTTGGTTTTCTTTGTGTGTGTGTGTATGTGTGTATACATACTCCCATGTGTACTCTATGATCTCCTCCTTAGGTTATTTGAAATTAATTATATTACTTTTACAGAGAAATTAGATTTCTAAAAAAAAGTTTTCAATTTTTTTGTTTTCTAAATTGACTTTTGCTAAATGCATTAAAGGTGAAAGCAGCAAGGAAAAGATTCACTAGGCCTGGTCTCTGTTTTTTATTGATATGGGCATTGGTTAATATAAAACAAGTCACTTACTCTCTATGAGCATCAATTTCCTGATTAGTTTAAAAATGAGCATAATATTTTGTGTGAATAATATACTGTAGTACAGATTATTATGTTTTAAAGCTGAGCATTATTCAAGTTAAGACAGAAGTTTGAGAGTGTAAACTACAGGGAAGCCTTCCCCAAAGTTTAAAAAAAAAAAAAATTTCCTGTACCCAAAACTCTCAGCTTTTTAAAACTTGAAATTGTAGAGCACACTTGTATTTCCTCTTTATAGAAGGGAAATTGAGGCAGAGAAGGTAACTAGTGCTTCCAAGCATCCTCTTGGGCAGAGTTAGCATTAGGCATAAAATAGAATTATTTTTTAATCATATTAACCCATCAAATCTACTTTTTCACTAGGGTGTACATGATTCATGTTTTCCTTTCTTTCAGAAATCAGAGGTTTGGGACATTTATCACCATTTATATCCATCAGTAGGATGCATTCTTTCCATTGAAAAATGACTATCAGCTAATTTTTCATCTTCTTTAAAAAGCCTCCTCTGCTGGCTGAATGTCACCTGGCAATGTCTTGTCTTGAAGAGAGGAGGTTAGAAGAGGGACAAAGAAGGAAGAAATGTTTCTCTTTGATTATAATGACAGAAATGAAAGGCATCATGATGTAGTATAGTGGAAAGAGTGCTTGATGTAGAGTGGGAGAATCTAGATTCAGAATCCCAGTTCTGTCAGACTGCTTGTGTGGGCTTAGGAAAAGTCACTTAATTTCCCTGGGTCTCCGTTCCCTCATCTGTGAAATAAGGGGATAGAACTAGATGGTCTCTAAGGTCCCTTCCAGCTCTATGTTCTGATAATAGCTAATAGTTATGTGGCACTTTATGATTTCTAGAATGCTTTTCATATGTTATTTCCTTTAAACCTCACAAAAACCTTGTGAAATAGGTAATGCAAACACACCTATTTTCATTTTAGTGCTGAGGAAGCTGATTTTTCCCAATGTTAATATATCAAGTAAGAAGCAGAGCTAAAATTTGAACCCTAGTCATTTCAAATTCAGAGCATGGAATCTCTAATAATTCTGCCATTTAAATTAAATTTTATTTCTTAATCTGTAACATTTCCATCTAGCTTTTGTTCTCTTTCTCTGTCTGTCTCTGTCTGTCTGTCTGTCTGTCTGTCTGCCTGTCTCTCTTTTCCCCCTCCCCTTCCTGTGTTTTTCTCCCTCCCCCTTTTATACAGCTTTATTGTTGGTTGATGTTGCAAAAGGTGTGTAGATTTTGGTTTTAGGAATTTTTTAACAAACTCATGAATTTTTGCTTTTTTTCTAAACATTGTATTTTATTTAAGTAGTATTCCTATAAAGCAGTTAGAAGTTTTGTGACTTTTGAAAAAACAAGTTACAAGCTATATGACAATAACTTTTGCTTTGTTTTCAAGGTAAGTGAACAAAAGATTAGAATTCGAATGTTTTTTTTTTCTAAATTTGGGATTGAACTATTGTTTAGGTACTTGATTTGTTGCCAGGAGTAAGAATATATCTACCTTCTCAGATTGAATTTGGCAAATTGTTGGTATTCCAGTTTCTATAATGGAGCCTCCTAGAGTCATTTTCAAACTGCTTTTGACACAATTTTATGAAATTGTTGGTATTTTCCATCAGTATATTACACTCAAAGATGGGAAGATCTGAGTTCAAATTCTGTCTCAGCTTCAGTTTTTTCATCTGCAAAATTGGTGTAATAGTAGAACTGTCTTATAGGTTAAAACTTAGCTTCTACATGTTCTCAGGACTTAACTACTTGTTGTTTGTCCTTCCTTCTCAAAGAAGACCCTGACATCAGGGAGGTAATTTCTTGATTATGCAAGTGAATTGGATTTAAGTGAGGGAGGGTTGTGTAGGTCACTTACCTCACTTTCCCCTCCAGAGCCATCTGAGTCCAATTAGAGAAATTATATCTGAATGAGAGAGGGAGTTTCCACTGTAGGAGTTCCCTAACCTGATATAATCACAAATTCTTTACGTACTTTTTGTCATATTTCAAAAGAGCATATATAGTCATCAGATTTAAAAAAAAAAAAATCAATGGATCAGAATGCCTTTTTTTCCCCACTTAAAATCTACAATATATTTCTAGATAGGGAATTTGAATTGGATGTTTTATAGATGAACAATGTGTCCTACAGTATTATACCTAAAGAGGAACAGGTGCCCTTATTTATTTCTGTAGCGCTTCAGCTGTAATTTATTCTTATTGGTTTGTTTATATCTACTTTTTGTAGCTTCAAAATTTTCAAAACCTGTTTTAGACCCAAACAGTATTTTTACAGTTGTTATCTTTTTGAAGATGCTGTGATTTTTGTCATTTTTTTTACTTTTATTATTTTTTTATTTTTTATTTTGTTATTCAGTGCCCTTTAGCTGAAAAATCTCAGCATATTTTGTAAAAAAAAAAAAACAACTGATTGATAAATCTTCTAAAATTCTAGATAGGTCATGAGTCCTATGTCATCAATGACATGAAATATAACTATAGTGTTTTTTTTAATCTATTACTTGTTAAGTCTCAAAGTATATGTAATATAACTATCTTACTCTCCAATATAGAAGATACCAAAATGTCTTCTGTATGAGGTAAGATTCTTCTTGGACCATCTAAGGGTGGTAAATTAATAGAGTACTAAAATGACCTCCTTAGGAAGTGATCTCAAATATAAGGCAGTCCCATGGAATGGGCCCTGAAAAAAAAGGTAGTAATGAAATTCTGATTTCTCTCAGAGGGAAACCCTTCTCACCTTCTCCATCTTCTCAAATGCAGATTGTAGAAGGCATACTTAATTCTTAAGGATTTACAATCTTTGCAGGAGAAGCAAAAAAAATCTGACACAGAATTTTGACACTAAATACTAAATAGTCTTTTAATGTACATAGAGAGAGGTAACTGAAGGTTTTGAAAGTAAAAGGGCTTTTGCTTAAGTCAGTATATCTTAATTCCTGATGCATATGCGTATCACAGTCAACAGGCATTTGTTAAACACTTGTGTGAGGTACTGTGCTAAATTCTGAGAATACATAAGCAGAAAAAGAAATCTAATGAGGGAAAATATATAAAATGGAGATGAAAAGAAGTGGGGCTGACTTTAGGGGGCATAGTTAGGAAAAATCTAGAGTGCATTCTGAAGAAAAATGAGACATGGCTGTTCAGGATGCTCTCCTCAAGTAAGGTTCTGAGAGAAATCATCCTTTCAGAGGAAAAGGCCAGAGTGGGAAGAGTACTTCCAGTGTGGAATTCCAGGGCTGGTGTGAGCAATCCAGGAAGAATTGTTTTCTCTGAGGCTTGGTCACAAGTCTGCAGAGCAGTCTGGAGAGGAAGAGGGACAAGAAACCTTAGTGTATCATGCTGCTGAATATCTGCATAAAAGGTGAAGTTGCTTTGAGAGCTAATTTAGTTCCAAACATTTTTTGAGAGACATGTAAAAAGACTTTGGAAGTTGCACACTTGGAAGGAAAGCAGGTTTTTTGCTATATCCCTGATTTCTAACTTGCTTCTCTGAAACTTTGAAAAGAGAATCCCCCCCTCCCTGGATGAAATAAGGGCTTCCCTTTTAGTTTGAGCTAAGATCTTAGTTTTGCAAAGAATTAATTCACTCTTGTGTATTTTTTGGTATAATCTAATTTGTAAAACTCCAGTTTCTCGTTGCTGTTTATTTGATGAATGGATTTACTCACTAGTGTTGTAATCAGCATTTAATGGAAAGGAATTAAGTTAGCTAAGGACTAGTCAACATGGAAGAAGCTTTTGTTCGGAAACAAACTCATACCCCTAAACCAAAAAGGTTTAAATGGGGGTGGCAGAGTAGAGAGAGATTTAATTCTGCCCTAATGCTCCTCCTGGAAATAGATTGCTAGTTGGAATCCTTCTCAAGGTTCACCTGGTTCCTGCAATTTGCATTTAGATAGCCTGTATGGATATACATATCTTACATGGGGCCACCTACACCCAATATCAAGATTTTGCATTATTTTCAGAAAAATCAATAATAGCATCATTAATTAGTAATACTGATTTTGGTGTCTGTAAATTATTGGGTATATTAATGCTACAAGTGATGTGCAAGACCAACTTAAGTATTCCTGTAGCAGTGTCATTAAAGCAGGAATATATTCTTATGTAATCATCTGGTATGTGTGTGCAAATATGGAGAAATAGACATATGTATACATACTCCTGTGTATATACATCCTAAAAGTGAGTGATTTATGTAAATAGTTATCTGAGCCCTGGGTTTCTTGCTTATATAATAAAAAACACGTTTTTACAGTGATCTGGCATTTAAGACATTTTTCAGATTTGTGACATTGAGAACTTGAATTGCTATCAGGTATCCTAAGCTGACAAGTTTCTGTAGGCAGAGCTAACATTTAATGAGTGATGAAAAGATGAGACCTTTAAGGAAATGGATGTGCATGTGCCTTTCAACACTTCCATATTCTGAATTTTAGTCATTTTTGGTGCATATTCTGGTTTTTCCTGATTAGATTTTAATTTTAATTTCCCACTGGATGTTAGAATAGCAATAGGCCATTACTTTCTGCAGTAGATATATTGTTCCTGAGAAGTGTGATACAAATTCAGCTTTTATGTATCAAAAGATAATATGTATGTATTGGAAGGGTTATATAGTATTTACTATGTGTCAAGCACTGTACTAAGTACTTTACAATTATTATATCATTTAATCCTCACAACAATCCTGGGAGGTTGGTGCTATTATTATCCACACTTTATAGAAGAGATTTGAAACTGAAGGAAAATTGTGACTTGGCCAGGGTCACACAGCTAGTAAGTGACTATGACCATATTTGAACTGACTCCAGGCTTGGTGCTCTAATCTCTTTATAACAACAAATTATCTTAATTTACATTATTATATAACTTTCATAAAAAGTTGGCGTGCTCCTCTGAAGAATAAAGCAATTGTTTTTTTTTTCCTTGTTGGCATTTAAAAAAATATATATGTTCTTATTTTGTCCTAGTAGGATATATATCCTTTATAGTATCATTCAAATGCACTGACTCAAAGCAGAGTAGTTGAGGATGGGGGGAGGAATTGACATTAAAGTAATCAATTCCATCCTTTCTAGAGAAGCTTGCTATAGCAATGCTTGTCCTGAAGCATTCTGAACTGAAATTGAAGGATAAACCTCAAGTTCAGGAAATATCATTTTGGTTAAGTTTTTTAAAACAAAGTCTTTCTGTTATTAACCACTACCATAACAGTGAAAAGTTGTATTTAAAATATGTTACTATCTTTTTCAGAAGCTGTTCATCTTCCATTTATATACATAAAGGTAATGAAAAAATATTCTAATTTGTCATAATTTCAAATCTATTGTACACAGATGATAAATGTACAGAAAGAATTACACTATGCCCTTTGTATGATAAACAAGGCTGCTAAAATTGCTTTTGATGTGGTAAACTTTTTTTGGTAGGGTCCAGAACTTTGGGGTAACATAATTTGGATTTTGGCATAAAGGGGGTAAAATATAAAGGATTTTCAAAGCTTCTGTACTTTTGCAGGTAGTAACAATGTTGAGTTTAGCACCAGGTTAGCAAGAGGTGAGGATGTTAATCAGATGGCCTTGCATCTTAGCTCTAATGATCAAATCTCCCTTTCCGACCTATTAGCTCATCCCTACTCTGAGCTCCTTCACCCAATGGCAGCAAACACAGTAGTTGCTTTGCCATATTTGAAGTTCTCTGTCTATGGCAGCTGTTTTCCAAGGGTGTGAATTCTCCCCTCTACCTTTTTCCCTTCCTCCTGATGAATCTGTCTCAGTCAACTATTTGTGAAGTGTGTGGTTAATATGTGCCAGTCACTATACTAAATAATGGGGATACAAGGAAAGACAAAAACATGGTCCCTGCCTTCAAGAAGTTCATATTATAATGGAGACAATGTACAGATAACAGTATATCGCTATAGTGTACAAATGGAAGATTAGTGCCTTCTCAGAGGGAAGGCACTAATTTTGGGGATAAGGGGAAATCTAGGCTAGTCTTTAAAAGTTCAGTTAATAATAGTTTCTTTTGTGATTTTTCCCCCATATTTGTGAAGCTTGCCCCATCATTGAACTTGCTCTTTATGTCTCTAGCCAGGACAGTAACTTATCTTTCTTCTTCCCTAATGTCTAGCAGAGCCTTCGACACATAGTAGGCATTTAATCCACAGAATGAAGAAAGGGAAAGAACATAAAACTCAGTCTGGCTAGTGAACTGAGACATTTTGGCTAATGTTACTATGGAGAGCCATTCAGTTTCTTTATAGCCCAGATGTTAAGGATTCAGCCTCTGCTTCTCCTCTGACTACAACTTAATTTCCTCTATCATTTCCTTTCTCCAGTTAGTCTGCTAATTTGTCTAGTTCTCAACCACCTCACCAGCTTGTCTTCAGTCACACAGCTCTTGCTAGTCCTTTGCTAGTCCTTAGCACATGTTCCAGAAGAAGAGTCTGAAGTTTTTTCATCCTCTCCCTATTCCCTCTTTTCTTTTTCCTTTAACCTCCCCCACCAAGCCAGCACTGCCAAAAAAAAAGAAAGAAAAGAAAAGACCAGTTATACTTTCACCTAATGTAGTTAATTGGTTCCATTTAAACAAGATGTTGGGTGAAACAATGTTTCAAGGGGAACTTAATTCCAGAGGAACTCGTTATAACTGTGAAGTAAGTTCCTGGGCTGCCAAAATATAGACTATAAAAACTTGAATTAGGTCTTTCCAGAGACTGGAGACAATATAATCTTTATAATGGTAACATTGACTCCCCCTTCTGTCAGCTTCCACCTTCCTCCTCATTGGATTCTCAGATTTCATACCTGTCAGGCAGGGCAAATGGAATGCCAGTTCTTAAAACATGCCTTCAGTATCTGTTGGATACAAAGCAATAAGGTGATAGGCAACAAGGGGTTGCCCTGATATTTTTCCAGCTATCTGAACACCTTCTTCCTTCCCCAGTGCTTACTATAATCACTTGGGCAAGAAACCATTTCCAAATCCCAGCTCTCTCTGCTCAAAGAGATCTATATGGCTAGGGTGGGGGAAAGAAGTAGAGGAGCTTGAACTATGAGGGTTGGTGTACTTTATGATTTACTGTTTAAGGTCTCAGTAGCTCTTTTCTGATTGACTTGAGTATTAAAGAATCCTAGGTGGTTTACTCTCTGTTATCCACCAATTAGAGGGTAGAAAGAATTTGTATCTCTAGAGATCAACTGCCATTTTACATAAAGGCAGTTTTCTAATGTTGTATAGCAGTGATGAGTTAACATATCATTGCAAAACAACATTGGTTAGAGTGACATTATGTGGGTATATGTCTGTGCTGTGAAACTTTATTAATGTAAATTTGACTAATTTGGAGTGTGTGCTAATGAGCTTAAAGTCAGGACTGAGGTTTATTTTTCTATAATACTAAGAAACTAACATCTTAAGCAAAAGAATAGTGTAAGCAAGATTAAAAAGAAAATTATCTATTTGATGAGATCAAGTTGCTTTCAGGCAATTTAGAAATAACAGTTAATTTTTTTAAAAATGTAATGATGTAAGCAAGAGGCTAGTACTTTGATAAGTTTATTACAAATTATTCATATCTGTTCGTTGAAGCAAGGCATCTATTATGGAAATACTTGGTTAGCCACACAACTATTATGGGCACATTTTACATACAAGTCTTTAAAAGATGTCACTGATGTATGTGAAATAAACAAAACAATACCAAATAGGGTATCTTGTGTTGTAAGCATTTCCTAAATATTTGCTGAATTGAATTGAATTTTTAAACCTGTAAAAATAAGAGGTTTTTTTAAAACAATTTAGGCAGGTCTTTCTGCTATTTCATGTGTGAGTCTAAATTGAACAAGTCCTTTTTTTCGTATCTAGAAAATATGGGTTCTGTTAGCCCTCAGCAAATATTTCATATGCATGGTGCATCATCCTTGGTATATAGCCAATACAAAGAAGAAAAAACAATGCTTCCTCTTTAGATAATCCAGAAAGATAACCTTTTTCTGTTAAGCAGTAATTTCTTGAAATATTTTGGAAGGGATATGAGGCACATATACATGGACTGTATGTACTGGGCAGGAGATTATTCCAATTTCAAGAAAGATGATGTTTTCATTCTTGTTACCAGCATACAACCTCTGTAATGAAAAAGCCTCAATAAACTCAGCACTATCTTATCACTTAATTTTGTTCCCAAAAAATTTGAAGAGTAGTTTGAGGTCTCGGCTCCGAGGTTGAAAGTGAAAATTAGTCAAACTGGTTATTTGAACACATGAAAACAGAAAAAAAAATCCCAGTTTTTTTTTTTTTACTACACATTCAGGATATATTAATTATTAAGAGAATTTCATCAATGTAGGTACAGACTAAATTTTAATTGTCCTTTTAAGTAGATTTAAAAAACTATACACTAATTGAGAACTCAGACATTTCAGACTATAAATTTTATAACAATATCTGGCAAGTGATTTTTTTATCTCAAAGTGACAGTTTCTAATAATTATTAGTTTTTTTGTTTTAAAATAGTGGGGGGGGGGAATCCTAAAAGCAAATAGTAAAAACCCCCTAGGTAAAACAATCATACGAGATTGGAGATTTGTTTGTTTGTTTGGGGTATTTAAAAAAAATTTTTTTCTACTTAGTTTTTTCAGTTTGGACATCAAATTTAGGTTGCTTCATTGTATCAGTTTTAACTCACTATGGGTAAAGTTTTATTTTTGTTTGAAGTTTACATATCTATTGCTTGAAAACATTTTTTAAAAAAGATTCCTCTCTAGTTAGTTTATGTACTCGACTTCAGGAGACCAAAATTAACTGTAGTAAAATTGCACTAGTACCTAAAATAACCAACATCCATTCTATCCTAGGGCTTGTTAGATGCTTTGCCCTTGCCATTGGGCAGATGGATTCTAGGGTTGAAAATATAGTCTGATATGGCTGTTGTCATGAGCAACTCTCTCTTAACTCTTTAGAACATGAGGATCCTATAGAGGAGCATGTTCTTTTGCCTTCCCTTTCCCCTCTTTCTCTGCCTCTCCATATTCCTTGTCCTTTTCTCTTAGGTAGTATGAATTTTTATACTTGTAGTCAATTGTTACTTCTGATGGTGGGCCAGAACAGAGGTATAGATAATTAAAATATAATTTATATTTAGCTTTGAAATCAGAATGCTTTTTTATGTATTACTTTAATCATTTATAATAAATTTCTCCTCTTTTTGAATTAAATTATTACTTTTTGTATGTAATAGCTTTCTGGGAAGGGAAGGGAAGGGAAGGGAGAGGGATACTAGGAGAAACTAGGGGGATGTAAAAAATATATATACCAGTCAAACTTACTTAAGAGATTTTAAAAGAATTACATAATTTGAAGACAGTTTTTTTGTAATGGTGGTCTTTTTTTGGAGGGAGGATACAGCTTAGCCATTGTGATTATGCTTAGGATCTGGTCAAATTATTCTGGTATTTAGAAACTGAGACCACTGGCTTTGAAATTGGAGGACCTGGGTTCAAATGGCATCTCTGATACTTACTACTTCTCTGACAGGGCAGCTAAGTGGTACAGTAGCTAGAGTGCTGGGTCTGAAGTCAGGAAGACTCCTTGAGTTCAAATTTGGCCCATACATTTACTAACTGTGTGACCCTGGGCAAGTCACTTAACCTGTTTGCCTCAGTAGAAAAGGAAATGTCAAACCAGTCCAGTATCTCTGCCAAGAAAACCTGAAATGGGGTGACAAAGAATTGGGCATGACTGAAATAAATGAACAGCAACTTTTATGATCTTGGACAAATCATTAAACCTTTCTAGATTTCATTTTCCTCATCTGTAAAATAATGCTGTTATACCAAATGACCTCTGAGGTTTCTTACAAATACAAATCTAGGATCCTCTGATGGCAGAGGAAAGCAACAAGGGAGCATGGTAATGGGCAGTGGAGGAAACTTATAAATTATTAATGATCACCTCCAGGGAATTGACAGTTATCCTATAGAAGTTATAGTGAAAAGTCTCACAGGTGTGGGTATGTTAAGATCATCATTGAAAGGAACACAAAATTTGTGTTTTAAAAAATTAAAATTTTAATGGCGAGAAGGGGAAGGAAATAAGCATTTATATAATACCTACTATGTGCTAGGTAATGGGCTATCAGTGGTCCTCAGACTTTTTAAATAGGGGGACAGTTCACTGTCCCTCAGACTGTTGGAGGGCCTGACTATAGTAAAAACAAAAACTTTGTTTCGCGGGCTTTTAAATAAAGAAACTTCATAGCCCTGGGTGAGGGGGATAATCGTCCTCAGCTGCCACATCTGGCCCGCGGGCTGTAGTTTGAGGACCCCTGGAAGTGCTTTACAAACACTGTTGTGATTGTCACAATAACAATGTGAGAGGTACTCTTATCATCCCCATTTTACAGTTGAGGAAACTGAGAAATACAGATTAAGTTACTTGCCTAGAGTCAATATACCTAAGAAGTTTGAACTCAGATTTTCTTAATTCCAGGCTCAGCCCTCTCTCTACTTTATCACCTCGCTGCCTCAGTTGTTCACAACTTTAAAGTGTGGCTTGTTTTTCATCTGTATTAAAATGATTTTGAATTATTTTACAAGCTGTATTTGCCTAAATTGATATGACTTTTCACCTATTAATTAATTAATTGAATCTGAAACTTTAGAAAGTTGGGTGATATCTGGGATCTGCAAAACAAATTTGGCATCTTCTTCATACTTGAAGAGTCTGAAATGAATCCTTTGGGATTCATTTACAATTCAACAAGCAACCAGATGATAGATTGGGTAAATTGCTGAATTTAGATTTAGGAATATGTGAGGACAAATCCTTCCTCATGCATGACAGACTGTTTGACTTTGGACAAGTCACTTATTCTCTCTGTCTCTCAGTTTCCTCAACTGTAAGAGAAGGTTTAGACTTAATGGCCTCCAAGGTCTCTTTCAGCTATAAATTCATTGAATATTTAAATGTCTTTTATATGAAAGTCTCTGAGGTTTTCAAAATTATGTAGTATAGATTTTAGATTAATTCGATGAATTTCCCCCTACCCCCAATTGTGCTCCAGAAGTTTGAAATCTATTAGGGGTGGTGGTGGAAGGAGGCAAAAGAGAGAAAGGAAGGGGAAGGGAAAATAAGTATTTATATAATTATGTTATAAGGGAAAGTAAGATAAGTGTAATGCTGAATGAGAGTCAAGCAAAGGGCTTTGAGAAATTTAAAGAAGCATTTACTTAGGGGAAGGGTTGGTCAAAGAAGCTTCAAAGAAGAGGTAAGATTTGATATGGACCTGGAGGGAAGAGAAGGACATAAATAGCTAGAAAATAATGGGGTAGAAGTTAGTTCTACTGATGCTGATGTTTCTTTGCTTTTGTGACATTCATGCCAATATCTAACTACTCCTCATATAGTGACTCTGGGAATTATTTTTTCATCTTTTATTTGGGTCCTGACAAAATGGTAGTCGGGATCTGGTCAGCATGAAAGGTTAAAGTCTCCCCATGGAATTTTTAGTTGGTCTTTCCCCTGTTTTCTTCCTTGCTTGACCTTCTAACTGGAAGTTCATAATCTTATCCCAACAGTTAATGTGTTTTAACTACCTTGAGTTCTCATGTCTGGGAAGTTAGGACTGTTGGACTAGACTCAATACCTCATAATAGGATTACGATTCTTGGTTTCATGCCAGATACCTACCAAGTGTTAGAATACAAAATTCACCAACCCCAACTCCTGATATCTGGGCTTAATGGTCAGTGAGCATCGTGGGAGGCAGGTAAATTAATCATACTGCTTTTCAGGGTGTATATTCTTGTGGGGGTAAATCCAGTGGTTCTAAGGCAGTGTATATTACTAAAGAGCACTAAGTACAGATTCCATCTTATCAGCTAGAAAAAAAATTAGTGTAGCAACTTGCTTTTCCTATACTGTAAGGAAAGTATTTGAGTAAGCTAGTCCACTCTTGCTGAGCTTTTGCATTTCTAGTTCTGTGGTGAAATAGATGCTTTTTCTTAATTTTCAAAACTGAAAGTGCAGCATGTCCTTTTAGGGTTGCAAGCCTGGCAGAAAGAAAGTATACTATTAAATAGAGGTAAGTGAGAAGGAGACAGAACCTGATGAGCTATACACTTTATAATATTAAGATGCTCTGCCTCCCAGAAAAAAAATGTAATTGTTTCTTACATCCTGTGAATAAGAGCTGTCTTTTCAAAGAAACGCAAAATGGGTATACAATTTTAATTAGAAAAAAATTGCTAGAGTTGTTATAGTCTGCTTAATTGACCTTGATAACATCATCACCAATGGTTTATCTTTTTATCTTAGTAATTGGAAACCCATCCATAAAACCTCTCTTAAGCAAGTCTAAGCTATTTTCCTCTTCTCATACTTTGCACCTCAGCTCTTTGCCATCATTACCCTCACCTTGGCTTCTTCCCCAGATGAAACAGTTGGAAAGTAGAGGATTAAAAAAAAAATCCATCTATTAAAAATGATTTATTTCTTCTTTGTTAATTTTAGTTAAATAAAGTAGAACCACTTTAAAGGTTTTTGAGACCTACCACACATTTCCTGGTGGTCACCAGCAATTGTGGTATTATGTGCATATGCAAATAACAAGTGGAATTTAATATTTTATGGAATTGCACAACTCCAAAAATGAAGCCTACCAACTTGTTTCCATGGTAACCACTATTGAAATGTGCCTGGCCAACCTGTACCTTTCCTTAATTTTTTCTGCAAGAGTTTCAGGGAATTAAATTCACTTTTCAATATTCTTTTTGGTTGTTGTTCCTAGGGAGTAGATGGTACTATTATAGAATTATCTTAGATACTTCTTGAGTGTGAATTCATATTTAGTAGAAATGAATTTTAACTAAGGGACAGATCTATTGTTTTATGTTTTTAGTCTGATTAAGTAATGAACTTGGGTGAGCAAAATTAATTTCTTGTGAGAGCAATGGTTATCTCAATATAGAATGACAAAAGAAAAATAAAATGCCATGAAAACAGAAAATCATTCTGTAAAGAAAGCTTCAGCACATAAAAGTTCTATGACAAAGGATCTTTTAAAAAAGAAAATTTGTTCATCTACATAAGAAAACTAATAGAAAGATGTTAGAATTTCTTATACTTTTATCATCATAGTTTTCCTAGGTGTGTGTGTGTGTGTGTGTGTAGTGCTCTTCCACTGTACCATTTAGCTGTCCCTATTATGGATATCTTCAAAATAAAACCTTCAACTGAGAAATTTTTCTATAGTTCTTACTTGTGTCTGCCTCTCGACATTATAAACAGAAGGCAGCCGCAGGAAACTGGTGTTTTTGTTACCAGGAATTTTAACATCACTCACCAATTTAGTGGTCTTCAGGATCTTAAGAATGTTTATAAAGCTACCAATGAAGGAGATTTAGTGGTTGATGAAGAATGATGGTGATGACTGCTGGGACCTCAGCTCTGAGTGTCAAGTGATTATTGTACTTTTAGTCCTATAGCTTATATATCCCTTACAACTCAGGTTTATAAGTAAGATAGTATAATTATATGGGCTCTCATTCAATTAAAAATATTTTGAATTGACAGATTATTTATTCCATTTAGTCTAAATGCCCTTCAAATTGTTTCACAAAATAATCTCCAAGTTAATTTAATGAATGAAGGAAAAATTACAAATTAAAGGATCAGTCCATTTAGTTATGGGGGAAGGGGGTGAGATATAGCATTCTTTTTGGAATCCAGGAGCTGAGAAATACCATTTATGCCATATTGCCTTGTTATGGTGCCATGAGCTCTGTCCACAAGCATGTGTTAAAATATCACTGGAAATAAAGTTACTATTTTTGCAGTATAGACCAAAGGACATGGATGCACAAGATTGCAATGCATGTCTCTTTTTGAAAAATGAACTTTTTATCAATTAGGTTGGAAGGTTTTCATCATCTGTTTTCAATCTGTCTTAATTTATTTCAGTTCAGTTGAATTCAAAATCTCACCTGTAACCATTGCTCCTTCTCCCCAGCCTTAATAGACCTTAAGAGTTGTGCTTTATAGAGATATTATAAAGTATATAAGACCACCTAGCACCAGTTCCTTAAGAGCTGAAGCTCTATTGGCTATGTCACTGTTGACTGAGTTTACCTCTAAATGTTCCCCCCAAAAAATGTACTGCAGAACTGGTGGTAATGTAGTTGAAATTCCTGATGATGAAAACTGACCTCTCTGAGCTTCAATTTCTTCTTTCTGAAGGTCCTTCCACCTTTGGATCCTATGATCTTATATTTTAATGGTTTTAATAACAAAGTTATTCAATCATGTCCAACTTTTTGTGACCTCATAGATCATATTGTCCATAGAATTTTCTTGACAAAGCTATAAGGTTTGGCATTTCCTTCTCCAATGCATTAAAACAAATAGAGATTAAGTGGCTTTTTCAGCGTCACAAAGCCAATAAGTGAGGCTGAATTTGAACTCAGATTTTCCTGACTTCAAACCTAGTGCTCTATCCACCGAGACATCTGACTACCTCAGTAAGGAAGTGACCAGATGATATTCTTGTGCCTAGAATAGACAGAGGAGGACAGTGTCATAGAAACTTGTCTGCCTTCTGCTCAGTCTCCTTTGTATCATTTAAGAGGTTCCTTTTTCTTCTTTATATCACTAAGCTGGCAGTGCAGACTATCTTATAATTGTTTGATTTTTTTTTCAATTTTTTGAGAATCTGTGGTTTCTTTGGTGTAGATATTCCTTTTACTGATGCAGTTCTTAGCCTCCCCAGATTGGTAACTAGTCATCCAATAGAATGTAAGCTCAATGAATGCAGTGACTCTTCATTTTTGGCTCTGTATTCCCAGCCCTTCATCAATAATAGATACTTTAAACAAAATTGGTTTGTTAAATGGAATTGTATAGAGTTTCTGTGACTGAAAAATCCACCCTTATTGAGCCCCCTCTGGTGATAAGCTTCTCAGAACTTAGTTGGATTGTCCTTTAGAAAATGGTAAACAGAAAACAGTTTATAGATGTTACTTTATTTATCCTTACAACAACCCTGTGAGATAGTTGCTGTAGTTATATTGTCCTGATTTTACAGAAGAGGAGACTGAAATTTAGGCTTTACCTGTGATCAGTGGCTGTCAGTAGAGCCGGTATTCAACCCTTGGTCTTTTCTGACTCCATGAACTATAGCATATCTTAATATAAAAATGACATCTCCTTGTTCATTGGTGATTAGAAAAACCTCAGACAGGGAAACTCAAGTATTAGAGGTTTCATGGACATCTATTTTAAGATCTCCACAAGAAAAAGTGTTCATACATCAGTAGACTCTTTTGCAACTAGAAATAAGTACATGCAATGGCTTCTCATAGTTTCAAGATTTTTGGTGTCTCAGTTTTTCTACAGACATTTCTTCATTCACTTTAAGTTTAGGATTTTGAAAACATGTATTTTATGATGAAATGCCATATGTCTGATTATGGGTTATTTAGGGATTGAGTTTGCAGGGTTTCCATATTATCTAGTCCTTTATTTTCCTACTTCCTTCTGGTTAATGTTCACTTTTTGGATATTTTTGTATTTAATCTACATTTTGCTAGAAGGTAGATACTTCCCTTCAGAAATTGTGCAGGTGACCTGCACATATGCAGATAAATCTATATCTGTCTGATCTGTCTGTATGTATAGGTACATATATACATACATATATATAAAATACATGTTTATGGAGAAAAGAGAGGGGGAAAAAGAATAAAAGGAGAAAAAGAAAGGAGAGACAGAGTTATGTGAGGGGGAGAGGGAAAAGAGGGGAAAAAGAGAGACAGACAGGAAGGAAGGAAGGAAGAGAGAGAGGGAGGGAGGGAGGAAGGAAAGAAGGAAAGAAGGAAGGAAGGAAGCAAGGAAAGTAGGGAAGAAGGGAGGGAGGGTGGGCAAAGTAATTTCAGAGGATAAGCCAATATAGCCCTATATTTGATTACATAGAAGTTCAAAAAATGTAAGAAGAATTGAAAAAGAGAAAGTCAATAAGTTTAAAAACCCAGAACATTGGGTTGAAATTAATAAATCAATCATTTGGTGAGAATAAATATAAAATATTATATTTGGGTCCCAAAATGAAACTTTGCAAGCATAAAATAGGGCAGGTATAGCTAGATAGATCTTTGCCTAAAAAGCCATTAGGGGATTTTGTGGATTACTAGCTCCATCTGAAATAAGTATGAAAAAATCACCCAAAAAGCTAATGTGATATTAGATATTAGGTTACATTGAGAGAGGTAGAATTTCTAGGGATATCAGGATGTTTTCTACATGTGGAGTTCTAAGTGCCACCTTTTAGGAAAGACATCAAGGTCATAACTAGATTCTCACAAATATCTGCAATGGTACCTAAAGTAGGTATCTAAGATATGACTGTTCTCTGTGAGCTGTTAAGGTAAACTGGAAAAAATTGAATCGAGTAGGGTGAAAAACTGGGAGTATTTCATTTTCAAAATGAAGTTGATAACAGTTGGAGTACAGAAGATGACTACAAGTCAAATATTAAAATTATTTGTGAGGAGAATGACTTGAAATTTATAGGTTATAGTAACAGAGTTCTAGATAGGATGGCATGAACTTCAAAAGGAGATGTGTTTATTAGGTGATAGTGGTAAAAAGGAGAATCAAATTAGCAGGGTGGTCATTCTGGACTGTTGGCCAGGAATAAGCGTTGGAGAGGGTGGGTGTCAAGAGATATAGTATTTTCATAAAGGTAGGTTTTAATGAGCACAAGGAGAGAGAAGAAATGGGAAAGGAAAATTAATGTGACACCTTTTGATAAAAGGAAAAGGTAAAAAGTTTCAAAAATGTCAAGCATAAAGTCAGAAATTCCAAGTCATAGGAAAATCGTCTGTGGTCTTGTGGTATTTATGGTGACAGCAGAAAAAGTGGAATGATCAACAGACTATAGTGAAAATGTATACCTGACAATGGAAGGAAGACTTTGGAATAAAAAAAAATTATTCAAAACAAAGAAAGAAATAAAAGAAACTGTGCAGATGAGATGGGAATGTTGGAAGAGGTATTACAAAAACAGCCTTCCCTATTTTTCAGCTATTTCTATGAACTGAAGTCTCAATCAATCAATCAGTTAATCAAAAAACATTAAGTATTTTCTATGCACTATGTAGGGTATTTGTAGCAGAAACCCAAGACTCCAGGTTCTTTATTTCTCTCTTTTCCCTAAATATAACTTTGATAAGATCGGGACTGGGGCTCTACTGTTGCTATGGAGCAATGGGAAAAGGTGTCCAAGGAAATAGGCATCGTGTTGGAAAAACACCCTGCTATTTCCAAAGGGAGAAGCACTATTAGACATTTAATTGAAGGTGAGAGAAGGAAACTATTTGCTTAAAATGGACTTGGAAATTATTTGTATGTTGTACCAACATACATGCCTCTATCTCAAGACATTGAAGAATTGTGCATAAACCATGTATTAATAAACTGTTTTTTATATTTTAAAATTTTAACAACTTTGGACCCCATTCAATTTTTATCCTTAGAGAATATTTTGGTGTTTGAATGAATCTATGATATCATCAATGTGTTTACCCCTTGGATTAGGATAGATCTTGATTTATCCATTTTGTTTTCTTGTGCAACTCATGCCCCAGATTCTCCACAGAGCCTCCAGAGAGACTCTCTACTCACTGTACTGGGATCCTTTATTTAGATCCTTTTACATTTCATAGGTACCAGTATAACTCTCCACCAGTACAGTTGTTCACCTGTTAGCAGATACTAACCATATTTTCTCTTTCATTCACACATTTTCTTGATATATTCTTTTAAGCAACTTTTTATGCATAAATACATTATCTCCTGCTTAGAGATACACTGTAGCCTACTCATAATGACTGTTGATCTTTTTCATGACCCTTTGGATCACCTACAACTTTGACTCTTCAGAGATTATGATATTCTAGTATATTTCCAAGTATCACTGGGAAAATACTGGTTTTTAAAAGATGAGTGAAAAAATTGTTA
This sequence comes from Sarcophilus harrisii, assembly GCF_902635505.1. NCBI lineage: Eukaryota > Metazoa > Chordata > Mammalia > Dasyuromorphia > Dasyuridae > Sarcophilus > Sarcophilus harrisii. The sequence goes on from NC_045429.1 coordinate 216,493,008, forward strand.
ATTGGTAGCTTTAGCATCATTTTACCTTTTATTATATTTTAATATCATGTCATGATAACTTTAATTCATTGCCCCGAATTCAGAAAATAATGCCATTTGTTTTTCTGGAGGGCCTTTCAACTCAGGAGGAAATTGATATTTTTAATACTCTCAAATGTTGATGGATCAAGTAAACATTGAAAGAATCTAAAATAAATATCTCTTTGTGGACCAAGCCAATGGATTTAGAACAAAATGGTTTGTTGGATCTTTGAAAATAAAAGTAACTGGAAATCATAGTCATCTGCAATGGCAAGTACAGTTCTTTTTTATGTTTAGCACCTGACATATTTCATTTAGTTGGTATTGCTCTTGAAATAGTAGGATATGTATAGTATATGTATAGAGTAAAAATGAAAATTTACAGCCCTAGGACATGTAATGAAACTAGATGTTGCTATGACAACCCATTAGGATGCCAATTTGCAATCTATTAGATTAGTTTCTGGACTAGGATCACTGGATTGGAATGAAGGAGAAATAGGACATGACTGTAGTACCTCGACTAAATAATATTTAATTTTTAGCTTTTCCAGAAAGCTAAACAGAAATAGAAGTGTCAGTGAGGAAATATGTAAATTTTATAGAATTGATAATGTGACATTTGGCAATAAAAATGCTTAGAAAGATAGGTCCAAGAATCATGTAGAATCTTGGAAGATAGAAGTCCTTAATACATGTGTTTTGGTGTGAGTATGAATATACATAAATACATATGCAAAAATATGTACAAGTGTCCCTCCATTTATCAAGGATATAAATCTCTGATAAATTATATGTATTAGGAGGTAGAGCCAAGATAACAAAACAGGAACAAGAACTTAGCTGAATTCTCCCAAATTGTCCTCTAGACAACTATAAAATTATGTTTAAAATCAGATCCTGGAACTATAGAACTAAAATGTTCAAGATCTGTCTCACAGGATGATGGTTGTCCTGAAGCTCAGTACAATCCTTGGAGGCAAATGCATTAGGGATAGCAACAGTTTCAGAAGCTCTCAGCTCACAGACAATAAAGAGTTTGGATAAATGGTCAGAAAAAGATTACAAGGGATCCTTTGTTGGTGCTAGATTTAGGTGCTATTGCATTGCCCATATGTAGGTCTAAATCTCAATCCCATGGCAAAGAAGGATATTAGATTTGTGATTGTTAGGAGAGTAATTTCAGGGTGGAGAAGAGTACTCAAAAAGGAATGGAGACTTTGGTCTCAATTCAAGGCAGAAAGGAACACTAATAATTGTGACTGCTGGAGAGTGGAAGATTCATAGTCACATGTGGTTCCAGGACCAAGAAAAATACTATGATTTATGGGTATAAGGAAACAAGGTCCCTTCCTGTATAAAGACTAGAGCATAGGCTAGGAGAATAGTGAGCACAGCTCTTTTTGGATCATAACATTTTGGAAGCACCCAAAGCCCAGATATCCCCCCAAGTATTAACTCTGAAAACAGCATCTGGAAAAACCTGAGCTTGGGACAATGTTCTTCTCACTCCAGTTGTAGAGCTCAACTTTAACATAAACTTAAAAGTCAAGAAACAACTTGGAAAAATGAGTAAACAATAACAATTTTTAAAAAACCTAATCATAAAGTTACAATAGTTACAGGAAAGATTAATGCACAAGTTCAGAAGAAGACAGCAACGTCAAAAACAGCAAAAGCAAAGCCTCAAAACAAAACAAAAGTGCATTGGACACAAGCCCAACAAGAATTCCTAAAACAGCTCAAAAAGGATTTAAAAATCAAATAAGAGAGATAGGGGAAAAATTGAGAAAAGGTAGGCATGATGCAGAAAAGTTTGAAAAAATAAGCAACAACTTGATTTTTAAAAAAGGCACAAAAGGATAGCAAAGAAAATAACATCTTAAAAAACAGAATTGGCCAAATGAAAAGGGGAGAACAAAAATTCATTAAAGGAAAGAACTGTTAAAAAGTAGAATTGGCCAAGGAAAAAGAGGTGCAAGAGTTCACCAAAGAAAATAATTAGTTAAAAATTAGGATTCAACAAATAGAAGCTAATGATTTCACAGGACATCAAGAAACAATAAAAACAAAATCAAAAGAATAAAAAAATAGAAGATAAACGTGAAATATATCATTAGAAAAACAACTGATCTGGAAAACAGATCAAGAAGAGATATTTTAAGAGTTATTGAAGTACCTGAAAACCATCCCTCCCCTCCAAAAAAAAATTCTAGCATCATATTTCAAGAAATTATAAAGGAAAACTGACCTAGTATCCTAGAAGCTAGATGGTAAAATATAAATGGAAACAATCTATTGATCAATTCCTGAAAGAGACTTCAGAATAAAAATTCTCAGGAATTTTATTTATAGCCAAATTCCAGATCCTAGGTCAAGGAGAAAGTATTGCAACCATCTAACAAAAAAACATTTCAAATAAGGTAGATTAATAGTCAGGCTCACACAAGATTTAGCAGCTTCCACATTAAAAGATTGGAGGACAGCACTTGGAATGTGATATTCTTAAAGACAAAGGATCTAGGAATACAACCAAGAGTAACTTATCAAGCAAAACTGAGTATAATCTTTGGGGGGCAGGGGGAGTAGGGAGGGCAGAGTGGAGGGTGAATGAATAATTAGAGGACATTCAAGTATTCCTGAGGAAAAGACGAACACTAAATAGAAAATCTGACTTGTCAAATACAAGACTCAAAAGAAGCATAAAAAGGTAAATGTGAAAGAAAAAAATCATAAGAAATTCAATAAGGTTAAACTGTTTACATTCCTATATGGGAATATGTAATTCCTAAGAATTTTATCATTCTTAGAGCAGTTAAAAGAAGTATACATAGAAAGCATGGGGTATGAGTTGGGATACTTTCAATAAAATTAAAGGGTGAGAAATAGGAATGCACTGAAGAAGGGGGAAGGAAAGGGAAGAATGAGGGAAATTAACTCATAAATAAAAGGAAGAGCTTTTACAATGGGGAGGGGATTGTGAAAGGAGGTGGCAAATAATACTTTGGACCTTATTCTCTTTGGGATTGGCACAAAAAGGAGGTAACATACACACTCAGTTGGGTATAGAAATCTACCTTATCCTATTAAAGGTAGAGGAAGGGAAGGGAACAAGAAAAGGAGTTGGAGCTAATGAAAGTGAGAGTGAAGTAAAGGAGGCGCAGTGGTCAGCAGCAAAATAGACTTTTAAACAGGGACAGGATAAAAAAAGGGGAGAGACAAGGATAAAAGGGGGCAATAAGAGAAAAAGACACAGTAATCATAACTGAATGGAATGAACTCACTTATCAAACTAAAGTGATAGAAGAATGGATTAAAAACTAAAATCCAGCAACATGTTGTTTTGAGACACTCGGAGAATTAAAAATTAGGGGCTGAAACACTATTATGCTTCAACTGCGGTTTTTTAAAAAAAAAGTAGGGATAGCAATCTTGATCTTTGACAAAACAAAAGCAAAAATGTCATCAAAAGAGATAAGCAGAGAAGCTATGTTCTAAAAAAGGTACTACATGCTTTAAAAAAAAGGATTATAGATAATGAAATATCAATACTATAAACATATACATAAACATAAACATCAAATGATATAACATCCAAATTACTAAAGAAGTTAAATGAGTTACAGGAGGAAATAGACAGTAAAACTATAATATTAGAGGACCTCAACATTTCCCTCTCAGAACTTAGATAAATCTAACTACAAAATAAGGAAATGATTAACATTTTAGAAAATTAGATATGATAGACCTCTGGAAAAAATGAATGGGAATGGAAAGGAATATGCCTTTTTATCAACTTTATTTGGAACAGCACAAAAATTGGCATGTATTAAGGCATAAAACATCATAATCAAATGCAGAAAAGCAGAAATATTAAACATATCCTTTCCAGACCATAATGCAATAAAAATAATATCTCTAAAAACTTGCAACGATAAAAGAGAGAAAAAAATAGAACATTGAATTGGGCTTGCAATTTTTTTAAATGTTGGGAAAAGAATGGAAAAATTCCCAATTAAACACCAAACTGGAAACCTTGAAAGTTCAAAGGAGTGATTAATAAAATCAAAAGTAAAAAAAACCACTGAATTAATAAAATTAAAAAAAAAACCCAGGAGCTAGTTTTGTGTGTAGGGAAACAATAAAATAAGAAAAGCCATTAGTTAATTTGGCTAAAAAAAAAGAAAAGAAAACCAAATTACTGCTATCAAAAACGAAAAGAGTGAAATCACCATCAATAAAGATGAAATTAAAGCAGTCATTATTAGAAACTATTTTGTTCATGCCAATAAATAACAAGATAAATGAAATGGATATTTAAGAAATATAAATTGCTCAGATCAACAAAAAAATAAAATACTTAAGTAACTATATTTTAGAAGGCAAAATTAAACAAGCCATAAATTAGCTCCCTAATAAAAAAAATCCCCAGAACCAGATGAATTTACAAGTGAATTCTACCAAACATTTAAAGAACAATTAATTCTAATACTACATAAACTATTTGGAAAAATAGGCAAAGAAAGAATCTTATCAAAAACTTTTACAACACAAATATGGTGCTGCTGATATCTAAACAGCATAGAAAAGAAAAACAGAGAAAGAAAACTATAGACCAATTACATCAAATAACATTGATGTAAAACTTTGAAATAAAATACAGAAAAGGAGATTCTAGCAATGTATCACAAAGATCATATACTATGACCAGGTGGAATTTATACAAGGAATGCAGGGCTGGTTCAATCGAAAATATCAGTAAAATTTACCATATCAATAAAGAAAATCAACAAAAATCACGATTATCTTCATAGATGCAGAAAAGTCTTTGACAAATTGTAACACTCATTCCTATTAAGAACACTAAGAAAAAAATAGGAATAAATAGAACTTACCTTAAAATGATAAATTAGTATTTGTATAAAACTACTCACAAGAATTATTCGTAATGGGGATAAGCTAGAAACCATCCTAATAAAATCAAAATGAAGCAAGGATGACCATGATCACCACTATTATTCAGTATTAATTAGACATGCTAATTATAGCAATAAAAGAAGAAACAGAAATTGAAGGAATTAGATTAGGCAATTAGAAAACAAAATCACCTTTGCAGATGGTTTCTCTGGTACAGTTAGAGAATCAATAAAAAAAAAAAACCTAGTGAAAATAACTTCAGCAAAGTTGTAGGATATAAAATAAACCTACATAAATCATTAGCATTTCTATATATTACCAACAAAGTCTAGCAGCAAGAGATAGAGAAATTTCATTTAAAATAACTACAGACAATGTAAAATACTTAGGAGCCTACCTGCCAAGTTAAACTCAGGAGCTGTAGAAACACAACTACAAAACACTTTTCATATAAATAAAGTCAGCTTTAAACAATTGGAAAAATATTAATTGCTCTTGGTTAGGCTGTGTCAATATAATGCAAATTATAATTCTACCTAAATTTACTTATTCAGTGCTACACCAATAAAATTTTACCCCCCAAAAAATATTTTAGTTAGCTAAAATTCATTTGGAAGACTGAAAGGTCAGGAATATCAAGATTTGGAAAAAATGTGGAGGGAAGGTAGCCTCATGATACCAGATTACAAAGCTGTAATCATCAAAATGGGTACTGACAAAAAATACACCGGTGATACACTATTCGGTTATAAATGACCATTGGAATCCATCATTTGATAAACCCCAAGATCCAGGATTTGGGGAGAAGAATTCAGTATTAGACAAAAATAGCTAGGAAAATTGGAAAACAGTTTGGCAGAGACTATATATAAGCCAACATTTCATGTCATATAAGATCAAAATGAGTTTATGATTTGGATCAAAAGGTCATCCTTTATGGGCAAATTTGGGAGATATAAAAGGTTTTTAACCTTTCATATTTTGAATAAGGGAGGGAATTTGTGAGCAAACAAGGGATAGAGAATATTACGAAATATAACATAGATAATTTTAATTATATTAAATTTTTAAAGTTTTGCACAAATAGAACCAATGAACCTGGGATAGAAAGGAATTAAGGAAACTAGAGGTAAATTTTTGCAGCAAGTTTCTCAGAAAAGGGCCTCATTTCTTAAGTATATGAAAAACTGAGTCATATTTGTAAGAATACAACTCATTTCCTAATTGATAAATGATCAAAGGATATGAACAAGCAGTTTTCAGAAAAAAAATTAAACTATACTCATTAAGAAAAAGTGCTCTAAATTATTGTTGATTAGAGAAATGCAAATTAATACAACTCCAGAAAATCAAAATCATAAATGCTGTAAGGGATATGGAAAAATAGGGACACTGATGTTGGTGGACTTGTAAACTGATAGAATCATTCTGAAGAACAATTAGGTACTAAGCTCAAAAGTTTATAAAACCTGAATGCTCTTTCACACAGCAAAACTGTTACTAGATTTATGTCCCAAAGAGATCAAAGGAGAATTTATATATTTTTTTTATTTTATACAAAAATTATTTATTTATTTATACAAAAATACAGCAGCTGTTTTTTTGTAGTGGCAAGGAATTGGACATTGAGAAGGATGATCATCATTTGGGAATGACCAAACAAGATGTATGGTATATAATTGTTATGGAATACTATAAGAAATGACAAGTAGGATGTTTTCTTTTTTTTTTCTTTTCTATTTTTTTATTAAAGCCTTTTATTTACAAAACATATGTATGGGTAATTTTTCCAACATTGACCCTCGCATAATCTTGTGTTCCAAATTTTCCTCTCCTTCCTCTCCCCCCTCCTCTAGATGGCAAGTAGTCCAATACATGTTAAATATGTTGAAATACACATTAGATCCAATATATGTACACATATTTATACAGTTACCTTGTTGCACAAGAAAAATCAGATCAAGAAGGAAGAAAAAGAAAAACTGAGAAAGAAAACAAAATGAGAACAAGTAACAACAGAGAGTGAGAATGCTATATTGTGTTCCACACTCTGTTCCCATGGTTCTCTCTGGGTGTAGATGGCTTTCTTCATCACTGCACAAGTGGAACTGGTTTGAATCCTCTCAATGTTGAAGAGAGCCACGTCCATCAGAATTGATTGTCTTGTTGTTGCCATGTATAATGATCTCTTGATTCTGCTCATTTCACTTAGCTTCAGTTCATGTTGGCCTCTCCAAGTCTCTTTGAACCCATCTTGCTGGTTGTTTCTTACAAAACAATAGTATTCCATAGCATTCATATGCCATAATTTATTCAGCCATTCTCCAATTGATGGGCACTGATTCAGTTTCCAGTTTCTAGCCACTACAAAAAGAGCTGCCACAAACATTTTTGCACATGGGGATCCCTTTTCCTCCTTTAGAATCTCCTTGGGATATAATTCCAGTAGTAACACTGCTGGATCAAAGGGTATGCACAGTTTGATAAATTTTTGAACATAGTTCCAAATTGTTTTCCAGAATGGTTGGATCCATTCACAGTTCCACCAACAATGCATCAGTGTCCCAGTTTTCCCTCATCCCCTCCAACATTCATGATTATCTTTTCCTTTCATCTTAGCCAATCTGACAGGTGTATAGTGGTATATCAGAATTTCTTAATTTGCATTTCTCTGATAAATAGTGATTTGGAGTATCTTTTCATGTGACTACAAATAGTTTCAATTTCTTCATCTGAAAATTGTCTGTTCATATCCTTTGACCATTTATCAATTGGATAATGGATAATGGCTATAATTATTATAAATTAGAGTTTATTTTAGAAATGAGGCCTTTAGCAGATCCTTTGGATATAAAAATGTTTTCCCACTTTATTGCTTCCCTTCTAATCTTGTCTGCATTAGTTTTGTTTGTACAAAAACTTTTTAATTTAATATAATCAAAATTATATATTTTATGATCAATAATGCTCTCTAGTTCTTCTTTGGTCACAAATTCCTTCCTCCTCCACAAATCTAAGAGGTAAACTATCCTATATTCTTCTAATTTGTTTATAGTATCATTCTTTATGTCTAAATCATAAATCCATTTAGACCTTATCTTGGTATATGGTATTAGGTGTGGGTCTATGCCTACTTTCTGACACATTAGTTTCCAATTTTCCCAGCAGTTTTTGTCAAATAGTGAATTCTTATCCTAAGAGGCGGGGGCCTTTGGATTTGTCAAATACTAAATTGTTATAGTCCTTGGCTATTTTGTTCTGTGAACCTAATCTATTCCATTGATCAACTTCTCTATTTCTTAGCCAGTACTAAATGGTTTTGATGACTACTCCTTTATAGTATATTTTTAGATCTGATACAGCTAGGCCACCTTCATTTGCTTGTCTCTTCATTAATTCCTTTGAAATTCTTGATCTTTGTTCTTCCAGATGAATTTTGTTGTTTTTTTTTCTAGGTCAGTAAAATAGTTTCTTGGGAGTTTAATTGGTATAGCACTAAATAAATAGATTAGTTTAGAGAGTATTGTCATCTTTTATTATATTTGCTTGACCTATCCACGTGCACTTTTTTTAAAAGAGATATTCAAGGAATACTTTATTCAACAATAAGACAAGCCTACTGATTCTATCTTTTTTTTTATTTAATAGCCTTTTATTTACAGGTTATATGCATGGGTAACTTTACAGCATTAACAATTGCCAAACCTCTTGTTCCAATTTTTCACCTCTTACCCCCCACCCTCTCCCCCAGATGGCAGGATGACCAGTAGATGTTAAATATATTAAAATATAAATTAGATACACAATAAGTATACATGGCCAAACCGTTATTTTGCTGTACAAAAAGAATCAGACTCTGAAATATTGTACAATTAGCTTGTGAAGGAAATAAAAAATGCAAGTGGGCATAAATATAGGGATTGGGAATTCAATGTAATGGTTTTTAGTCATCTCCCAGAGTTCTTTCTCTGGGCATAGCTTATCCACGTGCACTTGATATTTTTCCAGTTGCTTAGATCTGTTTTATTTGTGTGGAAAGTATTTTGTAGTTTTACTTATATAGTTCCTGATTTTTCCTTGGTAGATGAATCCCCAAATATTTTATATTATCAACAGTTATTTTAAATGGAATTTCTCTTTGTATTTTTTGCTGTTGGATTTTGTTAGTGATGTATAAGACTGCTGATGATTTATGTGGCTTTATTTTGTATCTTGCAACTTTGCTAAAGTTGTAGATTATTTCTAATAGCTTTTTAGTTGATTCTCTGGGGTTCTCTAAAGATAGCATCATATCATCTACAAAGAGTGATAATTTGGTTTCCTCATTACCTATTCTAATTCCTTTAATCTCTTTTTCTTTTCTTATTGCCACGGCTAGCATATCTAATACAATATTGAATATCAATGGTGATAGTGGGCAACTTTGTTTCAGCCCTGATCTTATTGGGAATGCTTCTAGTTTATCCCCATTACATATGATGTTTGCTGATAATTTTAAATAGATGCTATTGACTATTTTAAGGAAAAGTACATTTATTCCTATATTCTCTAGTGTTTTAATAGGAATTGGTGTTGGATTTTATCAAATGCCTTTTCTGCATCTATTGAGATAATCATATGGTTTTTGTTAATTTGGTTATTGATATAATCAATTATGCTAATAGTTTTCCTAATATTGAACCAGACCTGCATTCCTGGTATTAATCCTACTTGGTCATGGTATAATATCCTGGGGATGATTATCTGTAATCGCTTTGCTATTATTTTATTTAAGATTTTTGCATCAATATTCATTAAGGAGATTGGTCTATAATTTTCTTTCTCTGTTTCTGTCCTACCTGGTTTAGGTATCAATACAGTGTCTGTGTCATAAAAGGAATTTGGTAGGAATCCTTCATTCCCCCCCTTTTTTTTTTTTTCAAATAGTCTATATAGTATTGGAGTTAATTGTTCTTTGAATGTTTGGTAGAATTCACGTATAAATCCATCTGTTCCTGGGGATTTTTTCTTAGAGAATTGATTAATAGTTTGTTCTGTTTCTTTTTCTAAAATGGGACTATTTAACTAATTTATTTCCTCTTCTGATAATCTGGAGCAGTCTATATTTTTGTAGGTATTTCTCCATTTCCTTTAGGTTGTCAAATTTATTGGCATAAAGTTAGGCAAAGTAACTCCTGATAATTGCTCTAGTTTCCTCTTTATATTCGTTGATAGTTCTCCCTTTTCATTTTTGAGACTAACAATTTGATTTTCCTCTTTCCTTTTTCTAATCAAATTAACTAAAGGTTAATCTATTTTGTTGCGGTTTTCCCCCCCATAAAACCAACTATTAGTTTTATTTATTAATTCAATCAGTTTCAATTTTATTGATCTCTCCTTTTGTTTTTAGAAGTTCAGGTTTTTGTTGGGCTTGCAACAAAATATATCTCTAGATGCTTACTTGCAAAGATCAGTTTTTGTTTTTTGCTTGATCTGTGATCAGGATGGCTACCTCTGCTCTTTTTGCTTCACTTGAAGCATAATATATTCTGCTCCTGCCTTTTACCTTTACTCTGTATGTATCACACTGCTTTAAATGTGTTTCTTATAAACAACATATTATAGGATTCTGATTTATAATCCAATCTGCTATCTACTTATATTTTATGGGAGAGTTCACCCCATTCACATTTACAGTTAAAACTACTAATTCTGTATTTCCTGCCATCTTATTAACCCCAAATTATATTTTTCTCTTTCCTTTTCCTCTTTCCCTCCTCCCCAGTATTTTACTTATGAACACTACTTACCTCAGTTCTCCCTCTTTAAAGACCCCCCTTTTTATACCTTTCCCCTATTATTTTTCTTTTCTCTTCTATTTAGCCTACCCCTTTCCATTTCCCCTTTCCCCTCCTACTTTTCTATAAGATGAGAGATGTTTCTAGGTGAAACCAAATATATCTAATATTCTTTCTTTGGGCCAAATCTGATGAAAGTAAGATTCACACGTTATTCTTCACCCATTCTTCTTTCCCTCAGTTAAAATGTGTTTTCTTTGCCTCTTCCTGAAATATAATTTCCCTCATTTTACCTCTACTTTCCCCTTTTTTGTCTGTTACAATCCCCTTTACATCTCTGTTTTCTTTTTTATATTATAACAGTGAAATCAGATTATACATGTACTCTCAATGTATACCCATAACAGAAATACAGTTCTCAAGAGTTTTTTTTTTCTTTTTATCTTTTTTTATACTTCTCTTGAGTTGTGTATTTGGAGGTCAAATTTTTTGTTTAGCTCTGACTTTTCATCAAAAATAAATGAAATTCACCAGTTTCATTGAATATTAGATTCCAGGTCCTTCAGTCCTTTAAAGTGGAAGCTGCTAGGTCCCAAGCAATCCTTATTCTGGCTCCTTGATATTTGAATTGTTTCTTTCTGGCTGCTTGTAATATTTTTTCCTTGATCTGATAGTTCTTAAATTTAGTCACAGTATTCCTTGGAATTTTAATTTGGGGGTCTGTTTCAGGAGGCATATGGTGAATTCTTTAAATGGTCATTGCACCTTCTATTTCTGTGTTATCTGGGCAGCTTTCTTTGATTTCGTGAAAGATAGTGTTTAGGCTCTTTTTTTCATCATATATTTCAAGGAGTCCAATAATCCTTAGATTGTCTCTTCTAGATCTATTTTCCAGCTTGATTGGTTTCCTAATTTGTTGTTTTACATTTTTTCTTTTTTTTCTTTTCTTTCTTTTCTTTTTTTCTTTCTTTCTTTCTTTCTTTCTTTCTTTCTTTCTTTCTTTCTTTCTTTCTTTCTTTCTTTCTTTCTTCTTTCTTTCTTTCTTTCTTTCTTTCTTTCTTTCTTTCTTTCTTTCTTTCTTTCTTCGTTTTACTTGACTGATTATTGTTGTCTCACTGAGTCATTTATTTCCCTTTGTTCAATTTTGAATTTCAGTGAATTATTTTCTTCATTTACTTTTTTTGCTTCTTTTTGTATTTGTCCAATTGAATTTTTAAATGAGTTGTTTTAGTCTATGGAATTTTTTTCTGTTTCACAAATTCTGTTTTCTGGGAGTTGCTTTCTTTTTTCTATTTTATCAAATTAGTTATATGCTTTTTACATTTCATTAAGTCCATTTTGTAGTGCATTTTCTTCAGATAGTTTCTGTGTTGCCTTTTCCAAACCCACTTGCAAAATTTTCATTTCCTTTCCCCATTTTTCTTCTAGCTCTCTCTTTAAGATCCCTTTTAATTTCTTTTAGGAGTGCCTTGTGTGATGGGGACCAGATTATATCTACTTTTGGGTCTTCATTTGGAGATAATCTGTTTTTAGTCTCCTCAGGGTTTTAAGTCGTTCTTCTCATTCGCCATAAAAGCTGTCAATCATTAGAGTCCTCTTTACTTTTAAACTTGTTTTTTTTTTCCTAAAGTTAAGTTCTGCCTTTAGGATGGGGGGAGGTTTTCCAAGCCACAGTTGCACTGGGTCAGTGCTGATTCACTCCTGGTGCTGGATGGACGTGGCCATGTCCTGTGAGATTCTGGCTGTTTTGGGGACCACTATTGATCTTTTGTGTTTGTGTTGGATGTTTTATAATTTCTCTGCTGATGTACTGGCTTGTAACCGGGGCAGAGTGGCCAACACTAGCAAATTCCTGTAGTTTCCTCCCCCTGGATTCTCTGCCATGCAGCATCTGCCCTATCCCTTGGAGTCAGCAATGTTCTGGGACTCTGTGCTGTCTGCACTGGCATTTTGTAGTCAGCTGTTTGTGTTAGGCTGCCTCCCTCCCATTTCCAATTGAAACAGACCTTTTCTGGTCTGTTTCCTCCTATAGATTCTTTACTACATGGAATCTGCATCTTCACAGGGAGACTGCACTGCCCTGGGACTCTGTGCTGTCTGTGCTGGTGTTTGTCCTCGGCTGCCTCCCTCCCATTTCCAATTGAAACAGGCCTTTTCTGGTGATCTTCAAAATTATCTTCTGCTGATAATTTGTTGCACTTCCAATATCTGTGGGTTCTGCCTGTCCAGAGCTAATTCAGAGGTTGGATTTCATAATAAGTGTGAGAGTTATAGAGAAGGTCAGAGAGAAACGTGTTTTGTCTTCGCCATCTAAGCAGGATGTTTTTTTTTAAATTAAATGATCTGTGAAAGACTTAGCTACTCTGATCAAGATAATGATCCAAGACAATTTCACAGAACTTATGATTAAAAAAAATAATGCTCTTCACCTCCAGAGAAACACCTGATGGTGTCTAAATTCAAGAATTTTTTTGTTTTATTTTTCTTGGGTTTGTTTTTGTTTGTTTGAGTTTTCTTTTTTGACATGGCTAGTATGGAAATATTGCAAGATACACATGTATAAATCTATATCATATTACTAACCTTCCCAAGAAGGGGGGAGGGAAGGGGAGAATCTGGAATTCCAAAAAAAATTTTAAATGTTAAAATTTTTGTATGTAATTTAGAAAAAATATAATTAAAAATAAATCATCTATGAGTGAACATTTGGTAAACTAAAACCTATTTTCACATTGTTATTCATTGTAAAATTGGAACTATTTCTTTAGAGAAAGAAAATGTGGCTGTTAAAAAAAACTAGAGGTTTTTCATGTCTTAATAAAAAAGTCATTCAGATTATGGCAGAAGGATAAATGAACAAAGTATGGAATACAGTGATTGGTAGTATCATCTCTTTCGAATCTGTTTCTTCATCTGTAAATGAAGAATTTGGATTAAAAGATCTCTCGGTTGTGACTCTGTTGTTTCATGAGAATAAGATGGAGCTCTGTGTTCCTTACTGATTTCCAGCTTGCCTTGATCATTAGTGTAAAGATGTCCTGAGCAGCTCAGGAGAGTTCTACATGATGATGTTATAATTCTGAAAACTATGTAAGTAGTATAACACTCCATGTAAATAATAAATAGTGTTTATTATTATAAATGATGATAACAAGCTTTTTGAGAGTTAAAATCATTTGGTTCTTTACTTTTGTATCCTCAGGCACCTGACACATAGTAAATATAGGCTTTGAGACCAGGTTTCTCAGTTCCTGGAGTGAGCCTTATACCCCTCTCCTTTTGTGAAAGACTACATCCATACCCTCCCCCCATATACGTCTTTTATCATTTTAAATACTTGTTTTTCTAAATTATAGGCATTCTTTAGTAATTTGTTGTTTTTAAAAGTGTTGATTTTAGGAAGTAAAAGTTGATGAGGAAGACAACATCCCAGTTAGAGAGGATGGGAATGGGTCTCTAGCACAGTAGAGACCCTTAGCTGAAAGAAATGAATCTCAAAGACTAGTGGAAATTAAGTCTGTTCTAGATCCTAAAATGAATACCTGCCCAATGCAACTCGTAGAAAATAATAAGGCCTTGAAATTGTTCTGTATTTTACATTACCATGTATTAAAATTTCAAATTCTGAAGTTTGTGAGTAATATATGTGGAATGTATTTGCTCTTCTAATCTCTAGAGTACTCTGAACATTCAGTATGAGTAGCCTTGTAGTCATTGATACTGTTGTTTCTTTGTAAGTCTGCTTGAAAGGACTAATCAAACCAACAATCAATAAGCATTTATTAGTTGCTTATCATGTGTCTGATAGTATGGTAAGTGCTGAGTATATTAAGAAAGAGAGAGAGAGAGAGAGAGAGAGAGAGAGAGAGAGAGAGAGAGAGAAAGAAACAGAGAGAGAGGCTCTGCCCTCAATGAGCTTACATTCTAATAGATAACATGTCAATGGATTGATACAAACAAGATACCTACAGAGTTAGGAGAGATGGCCCAAATGCCTATGAAAAGGGATAACAGAAAACTGGAAAGGACTCTTGTGGAAATTGGCATTTAGCTGAGTCTTAAAAGAAGCCAGAGTGGACAGCTCTTCAGGTTACAGGTGTAAAGGCTTAACATTCTATGTGCTTTCCTGAAATGTCTAATAACAAATGGATTATTATTGCATTTAATTTTTCTTAGTTGTTGCTCCTTAAAAATGAGTTTAAGTATGTATTCAGGGATCTTTCTTGCATGTAATATATATGGGATCATCATTTGTTGAATTGGCTGTACTGAAATGTCTTGAGTTTTTCTCCTCAGATGCTTCCTCCTATACAGCTGAGATGGTTCAATGCCAGAAACTTGGGATAGGAGATAGAAGGCATGGATTATAGCCATTACTGTTAACTATGAGGATGATCTTAGGCAAGTTAATCAGCCTTAGTCCTGTGGCTTTATCTTTGGAATAGAAAGAACCTATTACGTTTTTCTCATCAGGTTGTTGTGAAAGTAAAATGAAATGCTACATATGAAAGCCCTTTTATGATTTAATAAGCCTGTGAAATGGCAAATGTGTTATTGTGATTATTATAACTTCTTGTTACTCTAATCTCTAACATAAAACAAGATGTACCTTTGATAAACAACATGTCTATATTATCAGATCATATGGACAAAAAGAAGCCCTGGTTACATATTCAACCAGTATAAAACTAACTTTTAGATTTCTGGAGTAAAATTGCTTATTTTAGTTGTTGATTACCTGATTGTTAGTTGCCTGATTCCATTACATGTACACCACTGGTGCAGGTGTTTGAAAAGACTGAAAAAAGATTGACAATCACCTCTTAAATGAGATCTTTCCTCCATAGCTAGGACCTTTAAATCTGTCATCTGCCACTACTCTGACAGTGTCTCCCCACTCTCTCTTTTCTATTCTTGAGCTTTCTTTAGCAGTCAGTCAAAAAGGAAAGAGATAAAGTCTGGAATTTGGAAGAACTGTATAGGCCTGCATACTAGTTGAATGACCTTAGTTCACTTAATTCAGTGTTGTAGGTCAGCTCCTTTCAAAGAGTGGTTCAAGGACACCTGAGGACTCTTTTTCAAGTGTCTTTAAGGTTAAAACTCTTTTCATATTAATAATAAAAGTGTTGGCCTAAAACGCTCCTCCCTTTTCCAAATATGTGTATGTATGTCTTTGTGCAGATTTCCTACATATATTTCAACCAGAACAACACAATGCAACATACTGAGTGCAGAAACAGATATGAGAATCCAGCTCTCTTTTAGTAAGCTGGACATTGAAGTGATTTATAAAGTATCTAAAACAGCAACATTCTTTTTAGTTTTTTGTTTGTTTAGGAAAATATAATTATTTTCATAAAAAATGTTAAAATATGATGGCTTTGTTATTATTTTAAATGAATTAATATGCATTTAACAGATTTTTATCATTTTAAATTTCTAAGATGGTAAATAGATATAACAGATGTATTTTTTTTAGTATAAAAAGTCATGAGGCCAAGCATTTGGAAACCACTACTCTAGGCAACAATCTAAAAGTATAAATTGAACAGAAAGGTGTTGACCTGCATTGGTAAAGGAACTTTCTTCACCAAGGAGATTCCAGTTTCTAGAAAATTTTGGGTCCAATTCGCATTCCTTTTCTTTTAGCTTGGTGTGTGATTTGAATTTCAAATTCACTGATAAGTTATGTGTTCTGTGAGTCCTCAGTAGCTCCTTATGATTATTTCACTTGTTCAGTCATTTTTTTTTAAGTCATATCCAACTCTTCATGAGCCCATTTGGGTTTTTCTTGGCAAAGATGCTAGAGTAATTTGCCATTTTCTTTTCCAGATCATTTTACAGATGAGGAAACTAAGGCAAACAGAGTTAAATGACTTGCTCAGCATCATACAACTAGTAAATATCTGGGGTCAGATTTAAACTCAGGAATGTGAATATGCCCGATTTCAGGCCTGGCATTCTAAGCACTAGAACATCTAGTTGTCCTGATTTCAATTGTAAATAGTAATAAAGAAATCTTCCACAGTTCTTCCTTGTTCTAAAACCCAAAAGGCATAATCTCAGGGCAAATCTAGCAAAAGGTTGTCAGATTTCCCTGATTCAATATGCAACTTCTCTGGGTATTTTTTGGTTTGTTTTATAGTTTTAACATATGTTGTTCTTTTATTTTTGAGAACAAAATAAATAACTCTATAGTACAGGACTTCATATTAACAAACCACTTGAGTTTGGGGGTAAGAAACCCTTATCTTCCTATTGAGAATACAAACCAAGTATTTCCCGAGCATGTACTCCAATCAGTGAACATTCATAAAGTACTTACTTTGTGCTAGACTGTGATAAATACTTGATGCAAAACAACAACAACAACAAAAATGCAAAACCCAGTCTCAGTCCCCAAGAAGGGTTACATTCTACTAGGGAAGACAACAAATACAAATCAGAATAGATATAAATACAGAACAGATGGAAGATAACCCTAGAGAGGATGTCACTAGCAAGTGAGGGAAGGATATCCAAGAAAGGCCTCCTAGAGGAGGTGGTATACTTGAACAGGATCTTTAAAGAAATCCAAGAATTCTAGGAGTTGAGATCAGGTAACACTCATTGCAAAGACATATAGATGGCAGGTGGCATGTACCATGTTAGATACAGTGAATAGACTAGTCTGGCCGCATCATAGAGTATGAAGAGGAGTAGAATGAAAGAATGGGAAGGTATGAAGGGGCCAGGTTGAGAAGCTTTCAGGGCCAAATAAAGAACTTTATATTAGATCCTTAAGGTAAAGGGAACATCTTCAGTAGCAGAATGATATAGTCAAATTTTGGCAGTTGTGTGGATAGATTCAAGTGGAAAGACTTGCATCCTCTAATTAGCAGGATTCTAGATATTGAAAGATACATGTCAAAAAGTAGACCTCAAGGAATTTATAATTGGCTAGATTTTAAAGGTCAGATTAGCATCATATACTGGAAAAGATATTATGTATGAAATTGCATTAAAAGGAAAAACTGTGTAGGCAGGTTTTTAAATGTATTGGGCCAACCTCAGGGTTCCAGAGTGGACTCTATTTATTTTTCTGTCTACATTCACCTTCTTGGTGATCTTATCAGCTCCCATGGGTTTAACTATCATTTCTGTGCCTCCTAGTCCTTATGAATCACCAGCGGCCTATTAGACATCTTCAACTTGATGTCCCAGAGGTCTCTGGAAGTGAACATGTCTCAAACAGAACTCTCCTCAAACCTTAGCCTGATTTGCAGCATGAGAGCCCACATGGACTTTTCCCTTCCCTTCCCTTCTCTGTCCTTCATTTCAAATAATTTATTGATTTTTTACTTAGAATATTTAGTATTCAATCCTTTTTTCTGCTCCCATGGCCACCACTAGTTCACACCCTTGTCTCCTCTCACCTGGACTATGACAATAACCTATTAATTGATCTCCTTGCTTTCAGTCTTTCCCTCTCTAATCAATCTATCCTTTATACAGTTGTTAAAACTGTGATCCTCCAAGCATAGGTCTAACAATGTCACTTTTCTGAGCAGGAAATCACAGTGGTTCCCTCTCACCTTGAGGATAAAATAGCTTTTAAAACTCTTCTTAATATTCAGCCAACCTTTCTTTCTAGGTTTGTTGTATACATTCCACATTCTAGCCAAACCAGTCCACTTTGCTGTTCCCTGAACAGAGTATTTTCACCTTCCTCTCTGTGCTTTTGCAAAGGTTGTGTCTAGGTGTGATGACTGCATATTTTAAAATCAGTCGGAGTCAGGAATTCAGGTTAAGGGAAAATCTTCAATCTTTATTCTTTTTGAGGTGAAGGGGGATTGCAATAGCAATATGGGCAGCTGTGACAGGACCCAGCAGAGGTGAAGGGGGGATCGCGATAGCAATTGAGCAACTGCAACAATTCGCCAGCCAGCAGTCTCTTTCCGCTTCTCTCTTCGCCCCTCTGCCTCCACCCACCAAAATTGTGGTTTTCCTATACAATTTCCTATTTCCTATTTTTCCTATACAATTTCCTATACAATACATCAGGACTTGCACAGAGAGTGGGCAGGGGCCATTCTTTCTCCAAGCATATATATTAATAGAGTATGGTCCAATTACTATTTAGTCTCATGTGCTAGGGACTTCAGTGCATCAACTCGAGCTTCAGCCCATTGCATCTAAGAGCTTGAATATGCTCTCCCTCCTCACTTCTGCATCCTGACCTATCTTCTTTCAGAACTCAAATCAAGCTCTACATCCTGCAGAAAATCTATTCTGTTACCCCACTCCCAGGTGTGGATGCTTGGCACCCAACCTCTCTCCTGAAATTAAGTTTTATATCTTTTAAAAATATATGTACTACTTTGGACTTAACATTTTAACATGTATAATATATATTGGATTGCTTGTCATCTAGAGGTGGGAGTGGAGGAAAGGAAAGGAAAATTTGGAACACAAAGCTATGCAAGGGTCAATGCTGAAAAATTATCCTTGCATAGGTTTTGAAAATAAAAAGCTTTAATAAAATATATACTTTGTATCTATTTATATTTATTTATTTATTTGGGATACATGTTGTTTTTCACCTATAGAATATAAGCTCCTTGAGTGAAGGGACTTTTCAGGGATTTTTTGTCTTTCATTTGCCTAATACCTATAAAACATTGACATGTTTTTTTGTTTGTTTGGTTTGGTTTTTTGCTGAGGCATTTGGGGTTAAGTGACTTGCCCAAGGTCACACAGCCAGGAAGTGTTAAATGTCTGAGATCACATTTGAACTCAGTTCCCCCGATTTCAGGATTGGTGAGAGCTCTATTGAGTGCACCACCTAGCTGCCCCACATTAAGATATGTTTATTGAATTGAAGTGAATTAAATCTGCAAAGACCTTTTGAAGAAAGTAGGCCTTAAACAGCAATTTAAAATTAGTAAGGGATGTAGTATTCCTACGCTTGAGGAAAAGTATATTTTCATGCATGGGGAATAGTTTTAGGCAAAAGCATAAGATGTGAAGTGGGGGAAATGAAAATCAGGAGAAGGCCACCAAAAAGACAGTTTACCCAAAATGAATGACATAGGTAAAGGACAGAGCAGGAAAACTCATGAGAATTTAAAATATTTAAAAGTAAAGGTATTTAGGAATAGCTAGGGCAAGGTAGACTGAGGATTTGTTTGTTTTCCTGTAGGATGCCAGGGACCTTTGAAATTGAGTCTGTCCACATTTGTGTTGGTTTTGTTATGTTGTCTTGTGGTTTTGTGTGTGTGTGTGTGTGTGTGTGTGTGTTTTATGCTTCCTTTAAATGTAAGTTTAGGGAAATTAAATTTGTTCCTAATACATTTAAAATTTTCTTCTTCTAATACATTCTCTTATTTTCACAGAAAGAAAGGAGGGGAAAGGGAAACTTCTTTTTTTAAATGGCAAGTTCAGAGCAAGCATGGCAGTATTGACATTGTGTCTATGTTCAGTCTTTATAACATTTAAGCAAATTGTTCCACCCTTCATTTTGTGAGCTGTTTTCTACAGATATTTCCTAATTTTTCCCATGACGTTTCAGCCTGTTCCTTCACAAGATTGTATAGCCTGAAAGAGACTATTGTTTCTGCTGTTAGAGAGCAAGCTGGTGCACATTTGCTAATCTGGCTGGTTCAGGATTTGAAGAGTGGGTGTTGTGCAGCCCGGGAATAGAGTGCGAGGAACAGTGTGGGGATACCTTTGTGTGTAGTAGATTCATGTTGATCACAAATGATTAATTTTTTTATCAATAGTAAATAACAGCGTAGTTTTGTGTTGGGGATAAAAGGAAAGAATTCCCATTATCTAAGAGAGGAGAGAGAGAGAGAAGAGAAGAGAAGAGAAGAGAAGAGAAGAGAAGAGAAGAGAAGAGAAGAGAAGAGAAGAGAAGAGAAGAGAAGAGAAGAGAGAGAAGAAATGCAAAGAAAGAAAAAAGAGAGAAAGAAAGGAGAAAGAGAAAAAGAAAAATGAAAGAGAAAGAAAGGAGAAAGAAAAAAAGAAAGAAGGAAGGAAAGAAAGAAGGAAGGGAGAAAGAAAAAAGAAAGAGAAAGAAAGGGAGAGAGAAAGAAAAGAAGAATGATAAAGACTTCTGTTGACACAAATCTGAAATATGTTCTAATGAACAGAAGTTGGGAAATTTAGTTGGACTATGAAGAAAGCTTTTGAATTACAGAAATAAAAGAGAGCTAGATCAGAATCCATCTCCAGCTTCAATTTCAGATAGCTCCTTCTGTTTATGGATGAAAATGTTATCACTTTCTTTGCTAAATTAGCTCAGTATCCAGGATCTGTAGGGTATCTCGGAACAACAGCCAGGATAGCTTACCCAATAAATATTTATTACCATGAATTTTTTGGAGACATAAAAAAATAGTAATTACTATCTAAAGCAAAATACAAGGATAGGGTAGATAGATCTAGAGTGGGAGGGACTTGAGAAGTCTTTTAGGCAATCTGCACATTCCCTCTCTATTTTTACATTGAGGAAATAAGGCCTATGGATAGAGTAAATTCTTCAAAGTAATGTAAGTAGCAAATATTAGAGATAGAGCTTTTATCCTGGTCTTCTGATTCCAGAGCCAGAGCTGTTTCCACTGTATTAGGTTGTGATCAAAACCCAAATAGTGTTATATTAAGTATAACATGATAACATATCAAATAAGCCTTTTCTATTATGAATTTGTTATTTTCATATTAACTTTTAAAAAAATTGGTACCTAGATTTGACTTAACCATATACTACTAATGTACCCAGAAGAATTCTTTGTTAATATGGAAAATCTTTGGAGTAATAGTGTGACATTTTTAAAGTAGATTTTGAAAACATTCTCAATGAAGTACTCACAAAAAAATAGTGACATTGGTACCCCAATGTATTTTGGGCATCCTTGGAGCTATAAATCTTTGCTCATATGATTGTATAATCTCATGAAACATAATAATGCAATTTGGTATTTGAACATTGGTTTGATTATTGTGATATTTAGAGGTTTGAGGTTTTGTTTGGTTTATTTTTTAGCACTTTTAGAAGGTCTCATTCAAATGTGTTTCTCATCTTTCCCACTCTTATACTTGGGGTGGGGGGAAAAGGCAGCAAGATCCAGTGGAGAGAGTATTATATGAGAGAATAGGAGAAATCGAGTCTCCATTTCTAATTCCAACACTTACTAGTAAGTAATCATGGGCAAAGTGAGTTAATTTCTCTAGTGTGAGTTACCTCATCTATAAGACAGAGATGATAACGTTTACATCAATCTCACAGGGTTATGAAGAACAAACAAGAACAAATGATATATGTAAATCACTTTGTAAACCTTAAAGTACTATGTAAATAGCACCTTTATTTAGCTGTTACTATAATATGGCATCTGCCATCACCTGAGCAAATTCAGTACTACAATCTATGGGTTAAATTCCAGATTTTTAAAAAACCTAATAGATATGATGTGGTTCTACAATTATATAATTCTACAATTCAGTTCTTCATCAAAGTTCTTCTGCTAGACTCTTGAAGGTAATACAAAGATGGATATAAATTATAAACTCTTTAAGGGTAAGAATTATTTTATTTCCCCTTTTAATCCCCTACTGCCTAAAGGTAAGAATTATTTGTTGAACTGAATAACACTTAAATGAATGTTGAACTAAATAATATGATGGTATCTTCAACTTGTTTATAATCTAGTGATACTTGTATAACATTGAAAGCCATGGGTA
This sequence comes from Sarcophilus harrisii, assembly GCF_902635505.1. Lineage (NCBI taxonomy): Eukaryota > Metazoa > Chordata > Mammalia > Dasyuromorphia > Dasyuridae > Sarcophilus > Sarcophilus harrisii. The sequence continues at coordinate 216,515,447 of NC_045429.1, forward strand.
TCACAATAGAAGGTATAGCTGATGGTTAATATTTACCACCACATCTTCTCTCTCTCCCTTCTCTCTAAGGATTTAGTTGGCTATACTCTCTTGGGGAAAAACGAGTTCTTTTTCCTTAAGCCTAGGGTCAAGATTTATGTTCCCTTTCTACTTTATGGAACTTATATTAAATAAAATATAGGAGTGCAATTGCTATAGCTGAGAGTCCCCAATTGTGAAAGTTCCTACTATTTAGGCAGAAGTCTGGATCTTCCCTAATTTGAATTTATTTTTATTTAATCTGATGTCTTTTTAGTTGAGGCAAAAACTCAAGTTACTGGAAACTTCTAGTTAAATAAATTATGTGATAATAGAATATGCTATGTCTGTTAATGGGTAAGTACTGGGAGGGAAAATTGTTGAAAATTATCTCAGTCATTGAAGTAATGGGTAAAATCAGAGGTTTCAGCCCAAGTCTTTGGCTCCAGGATGCATGTAAGGGTAAATAGCTCTCCTTGATCTCTACTTTCTCTGTTGCAGCTCAGCTCTACTTTTTCTTTTTCTTTTTTCTCTTTCTCTGATGCTTGTGTGCCATAAATTATTCCTGTGTCAATTCTTGTGGTCTTTTTCTTTTTCTCAATCTGTGTCTGACATTGTGTCTCTTCAAGAACCCTCAGGCATGACTCAATTCCTCCTTCTGCCTAAAAATCCCAGAGTCTAAAATTGTGCTTCAAGCCAAGAGGGGAAATACTTGCTCCATTAAACTACAAATCCTGATTCCTGTCAGGATTCAAAGCCATTTTACATTTGCACAGTATTTGATGACTCTTAGTTAGATAACAAATGAACCACATAGTTTCTAAGAAGTTCTTTTTAAAATCTTGGATTTAACTTGTAATTACTCTTTAAAATAGTATGAGAAATGTCATTAAATCTTTGTAGTCTTATGGAAAGACACAAAAGAGTTTCATAGATGGAAAAGGCAAGGATGGCCTACTTTTTGCCCTACCTTAAAGAGAAAGTATTCTACACTGACAAGATCTTAGATCATGGGCAATTTTTTTCAAAGTTTGAAATTTTATTTACATTTTATTTTAATTAAGTTAATTTTCATTTCAGTGATTTCACAAGGTTAATCAACTGAAGAAATTTTGATCCCCCATCTACCTTGAAAGTTAGAGAACCAGATTACTGAAAGAGAGAAATTTTAGAATATTTCATCAGATTGTAGATTTGATTCAAAATGAATCGCCCAATCCAATATCTTCATTTTATACATGAGGCTACTGAGATCCAAAGAGAGTCTGTGACTAACCAAAAAAAGGTCATACAAGTGTAATATACAGAAGAGTTAGGATGTAAACTAACTCCTAATTCAATATTCATGAAGTATTATTCAATTCAACAAAGTGTTTTATTTTTTTCCCACTCCATTATGAGTGTTATGAAAAAATTTTCTTCTGCAGAGTATCCTCAATTAATGAAATAACTAAAAATGATGTAATTACAAGTGAGTTGAAATCCTATTGTATTTTATAAGTATTGAGCCAAATAGGAAAAAAAGTTAGAAAAAAGATTACTGCAAGGGATAGATTTTAAACTGTTATAACACAAAATTAATGGAAAGCATACAATACCTCTTACCCCATCAGTTAAGAGGTCAGGGATTGGACCAAAAAAGAGCACCCTTCTCTGGAATGCCATTCTGACAATTTCCAGTATTGTCCTTAATACCAACATTATTAATACATTTAAATTGAGTGCCTACTGTGCACAAAGAATTGTGCCAGGCAATGGGGTGATAGCTCCCAGACAGTGATTGAGTCCCCTTGGCACTGGGTGTAGATTCCACCCTTCTTGCATTGGTTGGGATGGAACTGTCAGGAGGAGAACAGAAAGGTTTCATAAGATTCTTGCTGATTTCATGTAAGTCATCAGCATTTATGGGGACACTGCTTTGTAAAGAGGACTTTACCTTACGCTTTTTTTTTTTAAGTTCAAGTGGCTTATGAAGATATTGTACTTCAACTCGACAAGCACTTCATTCATTAAAAGGAATCATGTCAAAAGGCTTTTAAAAATTACTACAGCTATGAAAAGTTTTTCTTCTAAAGGTTTTTAAGTGGGATTTATCTTGTTTTGTAGCTACTTCCCAGTTAAATAAAACCTAATCTAGGAAAACTTTGGTCTGTGTCATTGTAAACCTAAATTGAGGTGGCATTTTGTATATTTCTGCTTCATCTAACCCAGAAGTAATAATAGCTTGGTCCAGTTCAGAGAATACTTTCAAATTCCAGGTTTGTTTTGGTGTGGAACTTTTGAGAGGCATCATGAAATAGCCAGGAGGACCTAGTAAAGTCTCTCTTCTAATACACATAGGTCCTGTGACCTTGGGCAATTCACCACTAAATAGTCTAGGCAACTCTATAAAACTGATTTGCCTAAATAGCAACAGTTTGCATTGGTAGGAGTATTTTATACAAGTGAAATTATTGGTCCCTTATTTGTAGCTTTCATCAAATACATAGAATCCTGGTGTATCAATGGGGTTACAGTATGATCTGCTTGCTCTTTTTGGGGAGGAGGGATTTTTTTTTTAAACAGAAGCCTCTGGCTTGGTTCATTGATGAGTAAAAACAAAAAAAATAGCATTTGGATTTGGTTCATTTCAGAATTTGGCATATTCGTGTTGCTATTCTGGTTTTTGATTCATGGTTCTTTTTACACAGGCCTCTTGCAACCATCCCATTCTCCCAACCTTTCCCCCGCCTTTTTTATTCACAATGCCATGGTTCTAGTTCAGACTCCTTTTATCATTACCCTCATTATAATTGTCTCTGCTAGTCTATTGTCTTAACTCCCCAACAGCCTCCATCCTCATTTCTCCCTGATTCATCTTTTTCATTGCTTCCAGAATCAACAGACCTGGTCATTCTGTACTGTTAAAAAACAGTTTTCTAGAAAATAAAATGCAGTCTCAACCCTGGCCTTCTAGGCCTCTCCACTGCTTCCTTCCAGTCGACTTTTCCAGTCTTATTTCACATTCCTGCCACGCTGGACCAATTAACTCTCAGTGTTCCCACATTCCTGCCACACTGGACCAACTCTCAATGTTCCCAGGTCTCTTCTGGTTCCTTGCAAAGATGGACTCTGTTTCCTGTACCTGGAATGTACTTTGTATATCCACCTGTGTTGAAAAAGTGTGGGATCATATAATTTAGAACTTGAAGGGGCCTTTCAGATAATTTAGTAAAATCTTTCATTATATAGAGAAAGAAACTGAGACCCAGAGAGGTGAAATGATTTATCCAGAGTCACACAGCTTGCCTCTGACTGTGACTTTTTCGAACTTCAGTCCATTACTTCTTTTGAACTAGATATCAGGAAGATTTCTCACATGTCTAACTAACTGGTAGCTAACTGTAGAAAAATTTCAAGTAGTTTTAAACTGGTAATTTCTCTTTTTTTCCATTTATTAAGTAGTACTTGTGTGGAAAATAATACAAACTTGGTTCACACAATAGTTTCATGGCCAGAAGTAGAATTTCATCAAATCAGAATTTTCTGTGAAGAGTTCTATTAGTTTTCTGAAGGCAAAGATTCATTTTTCTGTCATTCTATAAAATCTCCTTTATACACCACTTCTGTAGTCATAATGATAGTAGCTTAACAAACAATTAATTTAAAATCATAGAAATGGGAATAGACACGGATAGCGTGTTTAAAAAGCTTGCATAAGAATGTGAGTTTCCCTACATCTTTATTTCCTGGAATTAAAAATACTTCCTGACAGATCCAAACTAGCTAGGCAGAGTTGATAAAATCTTGACATTTTGGTTAATCACAGTTTAATATTTTTTTCTTAAGGTGGTAGAATGAATGTGTGTGTGTGTGTGTGTGTGTGAGAGAGAGAGAGAGAGAGAGATGCTTTTGTTTTCTTAAGATTCAGAAAAGAATTTACAGTGTCCTAATAATAGCAAAATGGGCCAGTAACAAAGACATCTTTCTTGTCTGGGTCATTCTTGAGAAAAGAAAAGTAATTTTTTTTCCAACAGGTCTCTTTACATGTTTAAGAAAGTATTTGATAGTATAAAAGATCAAATGAAATCATGTCTGTAAAGAGCTTTGCAAATCTGAAAGTGCTGTATAAATGTGAGCTGCTGTTAATTACTACTTTAAACTTAAAGGTAATTGAAATACTGTAAGAGAATTTTAAGGGCTCATGTGGAGTGTTTTATGTGTTGGTATGCTTATGGCTTGCATTGGCTTGCATTAGCTATTTATAACATTAAAATTTCATATCTTAAAAAGTGTAAAAATTTAAATGTTGACACTCTTCTTTGCTGAGTATTGACCCAATCCTCCTCAATTTTTGTTCTCCAGAAAAAACCTGAGGGGAAGGAGGGTAAGGGAAGAGGAACGATGGAAATGCCTGTAATCAAATCCTTGAGGAAAGAAATATTTGCAGAATCCTGTTAACTTGGTTATTTGTAGCTAGAATGTCATCCAGTGTGAAAGTGACGTAATGCAGGCAAGAGGGTGTGTGTGTGTGTGTGTGTGTGTTTTAAACTCAAATTCCCAGAACATGAAGTGAGTGTGAAGGGCACCACGGTCAAGAATGTCCCTATTTTTAACGTGCTGTATCAAGTGTCAGCCTGGCCACTTTTAATGTGTGTGTATGTATATTTTTTGTGGGCAAATGAAGGGGTAAGACTTCATTGTGCAGCTTTCTGTCCATGGTAAACAGCTTCTTGCTTCCTTTACTGTGCATGTACATTCTCAGGCATTGTAGTAGAGGTAAAAGTTCTCTTTGCAAAGTGGTGAATGATGAGAATTTTTTAGAGGAACAATTGAGCTCAAAGAGGAGGGGGAGGGGAGAGAATAAGGAGGGGAAAAGGGAGGGAGGGAGGGGAGAGGAAGAGAGAGAGAAAAGAAACATGTAACTCCAGAGAGAAGTACTCTGCTGTACAGTTGCTTGTGTGGATAGGAACCAGATGGTAAGCTGGAACACCCGCTCAGAAAGCCGAGGAGCCAAACATATGGTTAATGGTTAGGAGAAAGGCTTTCAGAGCCAGAGCTCTGCTGACTGCTTCATATTACAGATTGTTACAGTGTGTCATTACATTGCCAACCTAAGTGCTTAATACCCACTGCGGGCGCTGGGCAGACACTTACAACAAACGACTTTTAGCACTTTGCTGGCACTGAAGGGGGGAAGGGATTGACATCATGTGTAAGTTGGAAATGGCTGGGTGGGTTGGGGGGCAGATGGGATTGCTGAGATGGGGAGAATAGGGTAAATTTGCAAGGAAAACTCTATAAATTTTATTTTAAAAAATAAGTAAAGTCCCCTCACACCTACACACTTTAATGAACTTGTAGCTGTTTTCAAATAGCAATATATATTAAGAGACAGCATCTCAAACTCAAAGTTTTTCCCAACCAAAAACAGTTTATTTAAACAATCGAGTTCACCTGGACACAGACACTACTATCCTTTTATGCCCAGCGCTGGAAGTGTATGTTTTGGGAGCTTTGGGCAACACCAGGCCCATGTTATCTAAGGAACTGCTGAGCTCATTCATCTGCTTTTCACGGCCTGCTTCCTTTTATTTTTAGCCAAATCCGTCAGGCCTGACAGGCGGGTAATTTGAGCCAGAGAAAGGGCAAAGCTCCAGGTCCTTTCCACAAAGCAATTCTTCTCCTCCCTCCTGGGAGGCCTCCAAACTTGGCCTGCTCTAGGCAGATGGATTTGTTGAGTCATGTGAGATCATTTACACAAAAACACAGTGAGGCAGTGGAAATTTAAAAAAAATAAAAGAAGAAGAAGAAAGAAAAGTGGGGAGGGGTAGAGGAAAGAGGAGGGGAAAGGAAGGGAGTGTGTGTGTGTGTGTGTGTGTGTGTGTGCACTCTCAAGCTGCTGTTGCTTAGGGTGGTGAGTGTAGGAATTCTGCTCTCAGGCAGCTAGACAGAGGAATGCAGTAGATTCGTTTTTTGTATAAGGTAATGTCTAGTTTACAGAGTGGGGTGGAGCCAGCGGAGAGAGTCACTTAAAACAGATTGCCTGGATTGAAAAGGGGAAAGGGAAAGGGAGTGTAGACAAACAAGGCCCATGCAAAACAAAGACTACCCTGTTGACAGCATTGGGTTACAGTAGCAGTAAACTACCAACAGGACTGTTTAGAAAATTAGTTTGCTCTGTGATGTAGTATGAGTTTGCTTTGTCCTGACGCCAACATGACTGAGACAGTCAGAGATAGAGGAAGAGGGGGGAAATGGAAACATTGTTGTTGTTTAATAACTCCCAGATATTATTTAGCAGGAGCAATACGGAGCAGGGCAAAGGGAAACAAAGGAGAATGAGTATGGGGTGGGGAGGAGGGTAAAGAATTACTCTTTGAGATTTGTTTTAATTGGGGTAGGTAAAGCAAGGACGTTGGAGCTATTAATTGTTCAAAGGAATTGAGGAAGAATCTTGGAGGGAGCCCCCATATAATTCTTTCTCTGTTGTAATATTTGGGAATTTTTATTTTTGAGGCATTTAAAGTCCAATTTAAATTATACCTTAATTAAGACAGGATTAAAATGTAATGACTCAATTTGGTTCATTTTTGTATACCCATCCTACACGTGCCAACCATACCAGTTTAAAAAATTATACAGCTCATCCAAGAGTTTCTTTAGGAGGTACAAATTTTTTCATCATTTTTTTTTAAATCTCCTGTGACTCAGAGATAATCTGGCAAAAGGCAGGAGTGGTGGCTTTCAAACAATTATTTTTGAGTGGTAGGGAAAAATTGATGTGGGTTATTTTAAAGTGTATTTGATAGCCAAAATTGAATGAAATAGGAATGAAAATGTGCCTTGCTAAGGAAAGGGAAAAGAGCATATTGGAACTGAAGAAAAATGGAAATAGAAAACAATGATTTATTATGATATATTTCTATATTTACTTATCTATATTTACATAGCAGTATTTTTATATAGCCACTTTTTACTTCCTTTAGTATGGAGACCAATATCACTACAGTTATCTTGTTTTTTGAGTTATTATTTCTCATTTCATGCTTTCAGTTTTCTGGATTTTTCCTAAAGGCCTCATAAGAGAATTTTTTAAAAGAGATAAAATTTCAAATTGAAATATTAACTTTTTTTCCTCCTTTTTAAATAGATCTGGTTAACCTCATACCTACAACTCAGCTAACTACATAAATTGCTTAGATTAGTGGATACCATACTTGTTTAGCATTAAATTTTGCACATTTCACCCATATAAGCCTTTTATTTAGAATTAACACAATTGGGGCAGCTAAGTGGTACAGTAAATAGAGCACCAACCCTGAAGTCAGGAGTTCAAATCTGGCCTTAGACACTTCCTAGCTGTGTGACCCTGAGCAAGTCACTTAACCCCAATAGCCTCAGCAAAAAAAATAAAATAAAATAGAATCTACACAATGACTATTATTAATAGAATATAGCACTGTACTAAACATTTATATATCTCTTTGTTTTTATAGCCTTAGACAGAAATACATATTATTTCATTCATATTCATTCATACCAACCAAGAGTTTTACATTTGATGATAAAATGCCTTTTTTCCCCCCATTTTACTGAAAGAAAAGCAGACTGGTTCATTCTTGTGATTGTGCTAACCTTTTATGCCCTTTTTAGAGAAGGCTCTAGGATATCAACATTATCATAATTGTTATCCTTACCCTCCTCCTTGAGTTTTCTATCTGTATCCTACATTTGACTTTGGAGTTCTCTCTGTGTGCACTTGGTTGACTGAGCAATGTGTTATTCTGACTTCATACCAAAGGGGACAAAGCAGCATTTTCTCTTGCCACTCTTCTTCAAAGCACAATCCCAGGCTGAGAGTTCTTGGGAAAGCTTTCCGAGAAGGGCTAATCAAACAAGGGTGCTTGAAGGAGTTTTTCCCAGTAGAGTATTTTGAGTTTTTGTTACACAGAGGAATCTGTGTCATGGAATTCAAATGCTAACAGGTGGAACCCTTCAAATTCAGCCTAAATACTTTCCCAGAGCTTCCAAAGAGGAAATGGCTTTACAGTTTGAGGCTGGGGGATGTTGATATAAGCAGAATAGGAACATTTCATCAACGGGACCAGGGCACAAAGTCTAGGCTGTGAGCCCCACACATCTCCCTAGGGTCATGGCCATTCACATCCAGACCCTGGAAGAGGGAATGTAGTTATTTCCATCGACAAAGGAGAAAGTTATCCCATGCCAGTGACCACCATTGTAGAAGGCTGGAACTCTCATTAATAAGGAATGTGGAGTCTTCCGCAACATTACGGCAAGCATAAATTTCCTCTGTTTGTTTTGTGAGGACTAGCATGGGCTGCTATAATGAGATCAGGGAATTCACCAGGGACAAGGCCTCCATGTAGGCCATTTGAAAGGTTTTCTTTGGCTGCTGCCTGTTCTACCATCCGGGAATGCAATGACTTTCTAACAAACCATAGTTGTGTGACCATGGGCTGGCATCAATAAAACTGGTTCTTGCCATCTTTGTTTTCCTTCAAAATCTATACCCTCCCAAAAATGTTTAATTGTGTTTTTTTTTCCCAGATGTATGAAGAAAGTTCTGATCAAAGGCAAATTCAATTCTATAAAACTAGACATATAAATTAGATTTGAAGTTAAAGTCAGAGACTTGATTTCTTGCTAATTTGAGAGATATTCTTACTGGTTGGTACTTTTCTGATTTATCAAGCCCAGACAACCATTAAGCTCTCTATCTAAATTTTTCTTGTGAGTACTCCCTTGTTTTGTTACAGAGAGTACTTACTATGTAATTATCAACAATGTGCTATTCATTGCAAAGAGCATAAGACTCTATTCAAAATTGTCTCAATTGGAGTTAAAAGACAGGTGGCACCCATGTATGGAATCCTAGGGAAAATGGAATAGCAATGCAAGCCCTGAGAAAGCAGAAGTTAATAGTAAAACTGGTATTATTTTCACTAGAGGTTTGCTATGCTAACCTCTATTTTTGGACCTAAAGAAACACATTTTACTGCTCCAAAAGAACTAGAAATGAAATTTAATACTGACCTACTAAGCATCCAAGTTTCTGCTCTCAAAAACAAACAACAACAATTAAAAAAAACAGCTATTTCAGTTGAGATGATATTTCTCACTATACCTATTTTCAAATGATTCCATAAATTATCTGAATTATTACTTAACTAAATTTGCCTTGAACTTTTCACCATCAAGGTTCTAAGTCCTTTTCGTCTTGAGAGCCTTGTGTATCCTTTCTTGATCTCCATTGTTCTCATGTCAATGGATGACCTACTAATTTGCCCCTAATGTTTAATTCAATTTTCTATACAGGTCACAGGAAATGTAATTTTTGCTGGACTATCTCCTCAAAATCTGGCAGGGAAGAAGGAAACTAAAATTGTTTGGAGGATAATAATGATCTTTAGAAATGTCACATATTTATTAAATTGAAATTGAAGTGATCTTTCATTATAGAATTGAAAGACAAAGATAAGTTGAGCATGGTTTAGTAAGCCTTTGTCCCAAAAGAAAAGGAGAGGAGGGTTTTTTTTAGTCAAAATTGGTTAAATGGGGATCAAATGTTAATTTGTGTACAAATTCCTAGAGCTTTGAGTTATTACTACCCTCACTACCCACCTCCTCATACATACAAATTTATACAAAGGAAACCATCAATATTGCACCTTACACCTGGCCTAAAACTGAGATTTAAGAGTTTTATGTTTTTTTAATGTGGTCATTAATAATTTGAAAGAACCCTTTTTAAGGCAACTAGGGGGTACAATGGATAGAGTGCTAAGACTGAAGTTAAGCTGAGTTCAAATCCAGCCTTGGATACTTACTAGCTGTGTGACCCTGGGCAAGTTACTTAACTTTGTTTACCTCAGTTTTCTCATCTGTCAAATGAACTGGAAAAGAAAATGGCAAACCACTCCAGTATCTTCACCAAGAAAACTCCAAATGGGATCAGGAAGTTGGACACAATTGAAAAATGACTGAACAACAAAGAAATCTTATGAATCTGTAAAATATTTCTTCTCATGAGAAAGGGAAAGGGCCTAGATTTTCTGTTTGATAATCTAGTTACCTTTCTTTATCTGGATTAGGATGATGATGATGATGTGTGTGTGTGTGTGTGTGTTAGAAGCTTATTTTATTACCCCCATAAAATATTTATGATGCTAATCCACACATATATATGAAGGGCATCCTTAATGAAAATATGAGAATGGAACAAGCAGACTTTTGCAGATATTCTTCAGCATGCCATACCTTTATAGTCACACAGTTGACTAAAAGATACAGAGCATACAAGACTTCTTACTATGCTTATTGTCTATTGACTGTTGTGATTCAGGAGCAAAATATTAAAAGCTCTTCTCCAACAAGGTATCTCCCATGAATATGTTAAAAATTATACAAGAATTCTTTTATAGTAACATCATGCAGTATTCCTTTTCTGATATTAACTTCATACAAGATTCCTTGAAAAATTCAATAATCCATAACTTTATTCAATTATAAATAGCAAGAAAGACATAAAACAGGAAGATCCATATTCACTAAAGGTATATATCATTGTCCTGAAGGATTACAGTACAGAGTCCAAAACAGAAAGACATCCTCTATAGATGGAAAGGTTCTCCATAGATTTCTTTTTAATATGGCATTATGCTGATTACATCAGGCTATAGAATTATAGAATCTGTTATATAAGATCTAGTTGTTTCAAAGGGTTCAGCCTAACAATTTACCCAGGCAGGAGGTGAAGAGGTCACGAGAGGCTGGAGAACAATTGGAGAAAGAATCGCTGTTGTCCAGACTTTTAATCTGCCATTGTATGGATGTGATAAGAATTGGACATTAGTATATGTGTATGTTTAATTATATCAGTATACACACATACATACACACACACACACACACACACACACACACACACACACACACACTATGTAGCTAGGACAGGAATTGTAGATGCATAGTGTCCAAAATTGAATAGGAGGAAGAGAGAGATGAAGTTGCCTTCAGGATGCTATACAGTGCTTTTACTGACTTTGTACTCCTTCCTGAAATAGAAGCTAATATTTTTATTGTTTATAGTTCATTCAGTGATATGTGTGACTGTAGATCATGGAAAAGTAAAATCTAAAAAGAATCAGAAGTAAAGGAATCTCCAAGATTAATGTAAAATCACTGCCTATGCAGACGACTATAAAACAATCATACTTTTCCCAGTACAAAAAAGGGTGAACAACCTACCTCTCTAGAAGTTTAATTCTGAAAGGGAGAACATAGTGCTATCATATTTGTCAATTTACATTTGCCACAGTTCATGTATTTCTAATGATTTCTAAATATTCTCAAATGACTTAATCAGTACTTGTAGAGAGAAGTTTCTGACTATTGATGAAGCATCAATTAATTGTAGATTTTTATTCTAGTTTCAGAGAATTTGAATTTTTGAATTTTAATCTACTTGGCTCTAACACTTGAGCAAGGGAATTTAATTTCTCTGGACCTCAATTTAATTGAATCATATGTGCTAAGCACATAATTAGTAATTTTTTATTAAGCACCTACAGTTTTATGGATACAAAATAAAAGACAGCCCTTACTCTCAATGAGCTCACAATCTTTTTTTTTTAATTTAATAGCCTTTTATTTACAGGTTATATGAATGGGTAACTTAATAGCATTAACAATTGCCAAACCTCTTGTTCCAATTTTTCACCTCTTACCCACCCCCACCCCTTCCCCTAGATGGCAGGATGACCAGTAGATGTTAAATACATTAAAATATAAATTAGATACACAATAAGTATTCATGACCAAAACGTTATTTTGCTGTACAAAAAGAATCAGACTTTGAAATATTGTACAATTAGCTTGTGAAGGAAATCAAAAATGCAGGTGGGCATAAATATAGGGATTGGGAATTCAATGTAATGGTTTTTAGTCATCTCCCAGAGTTCTTTCTCTGGGCGTAGCTGGTTCAGTTCATTACTACTCCATTGGAAATGATTTGGTTGATCTCGTTGCTGAGGATGTCCAGGACCATCAGAACTGGTCATCATATAATATTGTTGTTGAAGTATATAATGATCTCCTGGTCCTGCTCATTTCACTCAGCATCAGTTCATGTAAGTCTCTCCAGTCCTTTCTGAAATCATCCTGTTGGTCATTTCTTACAGAACAGTAATATTCCATAATATTCATATACCACAATTTATTCAGCCATTCTCCAACTGATGGACATCCATTCAATTTCCAGTTTCTAGCCACTACAAAAAGGGCTGCCACAAACATTCGTGCACATACAGGTCCCTTTCCCTTCTTTATAATCTCTTTGGGATATAATCCCAGTAGTAACACTGCTGGATCAAAGGGTATGCACAGTTTGATAACTTTTTGAGCATAGTTCCAAACTACTCTCCAAAATGGTTGGATTCGTTCACAACTCCACCAACAATGCATCAATGTCCCAGTTTTCCCGCATCCCCTCCAACAATCATCATTATTTTTTCCTGTCATCTTAGCCAATCTGACAGGTGTGTAGTGGTATCTTAGAGTTGTCTTAATTTGCATTTCTCTGATTAATAATGACTTGGAGCATCTTTTCATATGACTAGAAATAGTTTCAATTTCTTCATCTGAGAATTGTCTGTTCATATCCTTTGACCATTTTTCAATTGGAGAATGGCTTGATTTTTTATAAATTAGAGTTAATTCTCTATATATTTTGGAAATGAGGCCTTTATCAGAACCTTTGACTGTAAAAATATTTTCCCAGTTTATTGCTTCCCTTCTAATCTTGTCTGCATTAGTTTTGTTTGTACAAAAACTTTTCAGTTTGGTATAATCGAAATTTTCTATTTTGTGATCAGTAATGATCTCTAGTTCTGCTTTGGTCATAAAGACCTTCCCCTTCCACAGGTCTGAGAGGTAAACTATCCTATGTTCCTCTAATTTATTAATAATTTCATTCTTTATGCCTAGGTCATGAACCCATTTTGACCTTATCTTGGTGTACGGCGTTAAGTATGGATCAATGCCTAGTTTCTGCCATATTAGTTTCCAATTTTCCCAGCAATTTTTATCAAACAGTAAGTTCTTATCCCAAAAGCTGGGATCTTTGGGTTTGTCAAAGACTAGGTTGCTATATTTGTTGACTGTTTTATCCCTTGAACCTAATCTATTCCACTGATCAACTAATCTATTCCTTAGCCAATACCAAATAGTTTTGGTAACTGCTGCTCTATAATATAATTTTAGATCTGGTACAGCTAAGCCACCATCATTTGATTTTTTTTTCATTAATTCCCTTGAAATTCTTGACCTTTTGTTTTTCCATATGAACTTTGTTGTTATTTTTTCTAGGTCATTAAAATAGTTTTTTGGGAGTCTGATTGGTATAGCGCTAAATAAATAGATTAGTTTAGGTAATATTGTCATCTTTATTATATTTGCTCGCCCTATCCAAGAGTATTTAATATTTTTCCAATTGGTTAGATCAGACTTAATTTGTGTGAAAAGTGGTCTGTAATTTTGCTCATAAAGTTTCTGATTTTCCCTTGGCAGATAGATTCCTAAATATTTTATATTATCAGTAGTTACTTTAAATGGAATTTCTCTTTGTAACTCTGACTGTTGGATTTTGTTAGTGATATATAAGAATGCTGATGACTTATGTGGGTTTATTTTATAACCAGCAACTTTGCTAAAGTTGTGGATTATTTCTAATAACTTTTTAGTAGAATCTCTGGGGTTCTCTAAATATACCATCATGTCGTCGGCAAAGAGTGATAATTTAGTTTCCTCATTGCCTATTCTTATTCCTTTAATCAATGAGCTCACAATCTAATGAAGGAGACAACATGCAAGTATCAATTTGAAGTAATCAACAGAGGGAAGGTATGAAAATTCAGGGGCATTGGAAAAGATTTTCTGTACAAGACAGGAGAAAGCTAGGGAATCAGGAGTTTGAAGATAAAGAGGAAGAATATTTTATGAGTGGGAAACACTCATTAGCAGGAATGACCTGGATGATGATCCAGCAAAGAAGACTAAGAAGAAATGGTCAGATAATTAGGAAGAGAACTGGTGAGAATCTAAAGTACAGAGATCTAGGGAGATCTAGAATCTAAAGAGAAGATGATCATCTGCATCAGAGTCTGCAGAAAAGTCAAGAAGGATAAGGATTGAAAGAAAGGCAAAGGCAATTAGATTTGACAAATTATGAATTTCATTTTCAGCATCCCCAAAATGTAGTTACTTGGACTTTATTCAAGGACCTCTATGGTGGAGAACTTACTACCTTCCCAGACAGCCAATTCCATTTTGGGTCACGCATCCCTATGTTAAGTCAAAATTTGTCACTTTATAAATTGCGCAAATTGGTCTTAGTTCTGACCTCTGGGATTAGCCAGAACAGGTATTATTCCTCTTTCACCATGACAGCCCTTCAAAACATTTGAAGACTGCTCTTATTTTCCTCCTAAGTCATGTATTCTCTTCTCCCATTTCTTCAGCCAAGACTGTTTATGACATGGCTTCACATTTCCTCACTACCTTACTCTCCTCAAGGAACATTCCAGCTTGTCAGTGTTCCTTCTATAATATCCTGCCTAGATCTTGATCTACATATATCTGACAGAAGGCAGAAGATATGGAATTTTTACTTCCAGAACTCTGGATGTTTTCAAGTTGTTTTGTCCTTCTGAATTTTCTTATAGATCTTTTCTAAATCTCTCCATGGATCCTAATGCATTGTTTTTATATTATGTGTTTCTGTATATTTCACAGCTTCCCTTTAGACTTTTCTAAATCTATTATATTCTTTGAGAGGTGCCTAGAACACAAGAGATTAAATGACTTACTCAGGGTCATACAGACAGTATATGTCAGACTCAGTCATTTTTTATTTCTTTATCCACCAGAACCTAGCCCTGGATCCTGTCCATTTGAAGGTATTTGATAAATGTTTATTTTGTTGAATTGTTGAATTTGATATTATCTTGATCAAAGTGCCTAGAGCAACTCATGTCCCTCATGGTATCATGCTATACACTCTACTTCTATTAGTGTCTGGTAAGATAAAAGCCATTCATAGCCTTGCATGAGGTAACAGAAGTAGTCAGTCTAACAGATGGAGAGGAGAACCTCTAATACTTTGGGGGAACCCCTGTGAAAGAATCATGGGTGGATATGGATAACATTACACAGGATGAAAATGTATGAATGGATTGCAATTTACATCACTGAACAGATATTCAAATCTCCAGTTAGAATACATCTCCATAAAAGTATCAAATCAAATCATCTCTTGAAATTACTTGTATTATTTTGTATATACATTACTTTTAATTATCTGTGTACATGTTGTATTGTTGTATCCCTTTGTAGAATAGAAACCCACTCTGAGAGTGGGAACTTTAGATGGCTTGGATTTTCCCTCCATTTTTATATTCCAGCATCCAAGATAGTGCTGTACATATTACAGTTCTTTTTAAATATTTGTTGATTTGAATCTAACTCAGTCCTTTGGTTTCACATTACACCATGGACTAATTGAGCTCAGATTCCCTTTAAATCCCTAAGTCTTCTTTATATACACTCTCTATCCATGTCTCTCCCAGTTTGTACTTGGGTAGTTGATCCTTTGATCCCCAAGAACATGACTTTGCATTTATCCTTTTTTCTCAGGAATCATTGGATTCTGAATTTCATTTGGTTAGTTTCAGTTCAATATGCTAACCTGTTGAAATCTTTTTGGATCCTGATTGTATCATTCACAATTTTAGCATTAGCATTATGTCATTTACAAATTCATTTTTTTATCAATAAATAAGGGATTGGATATAAGATGATATTTATTGCCCTAAAGTCTGATGATCTATTACTTTTTAAATACACTATAGGTAGCATAAAATCAAAGTCAGGATATAACCTTGAACATTATTAGAACAAAAGTTCTAGCCAAATGCTTATTCATTTTATCCATTCTGTCTTTTAAGGTGACCTTTGGGACTGATCAATTTTGTAGGATGGTAGGGATCCTAAAACCTTTGAAGATCACTAGCTATATTTCTGCCCCGGTTCAAAGAGTAAAGGGGGAAACAGGGGAAAAAAAACAGGGAGCATTCTTCCTTGTTTCTCTGCCTAAATTTAGGGGAAAGGGATAGAAAAATCCCTCAGAGACAGGAAGCACTGGAATTATGATTTGTTTATTGACTACTAACTCTGTTTTGTGGCTATACCATCATTTTACTGCCTTGTATGCTAGAACTTAATGCCTTGTAATATATATGTATATATTACATATATATTATACATATACATATATATTACAAGGATTACAGGATTGTTGGAATTTTCTATTTATGTTCTCAGTACTCAGTGACGTGCTTTATACATGGTAACCACTTAATAAATACTTAATTCATTCAGGTAATCATATCCTTTTCTCCATATCTCTTCCACACAGTTCATTTATATAATCCTGATAAGGGATTTTATCATTTCTGTATGACGCATGATATGTGTCACTAATAGTGGATGCATAGCATCAATCAGGTGAGACCACTTCTGACTTTATTTAGGTGCATTTGGGTCTCAGGAGCAACTATCTTACAGAAGCTTTTGGATGTTGAGTAGTACAAATAAACAAGGACCCTGCCTTGCCTTGCTTTACCTTTCCCTAACTTCCTCAGTATCTCTGTATAGAATCTCTGTGTAGAATCTATTTTCTATCAACCATTTTGCTCTGCTTTTCCCATAGCCTTGACTTCTTATTTTCTTCCCTTCTCTTATTTCCTCTTCCTACACTAATCCTTACCTCCTTCTGCTTTCCTACCTTTTCCTTTTACCACTCGCCTCTAGAAGTAAATTAAATGTGAGTTAATATTTCTGGAATCTGGTAGAGGCCTAATTGATACCACCTCTACCAGGATCTGAATAATGGAAATCACACATATTATGGCTCAGTTCCTAGAACAGCCTGATGCACGTTTGTATTTTACATTTATTCAGTACGAAGAGGATGTAAAATCTTTCAACTTAAGACCACCTCATTTTGAAGCTGCATATTCTTATAGGAGACTCCACATGTGGACTTGGCTATAAAACAGTCAGACATGTACTGTTTAGAAAGAGATTGAAACTACTTCAAAGAATAAGGTCTGCTTTTTTTTTTAAACAGGCTCTAGATTCTAACTTATAATTAGTTCATTTTGTGGATTGTTGTATTTTGTAAGCAGTAGATTTCCTATTTGTATTTTGTGTATAATAACAACTTCATACTAAGCAACATCCATGAAAAATGGGTCTGTTATAAAGATTTTCTTCTTCAGCTTATTCTGAAATCATAGCAATAAGTAAGAAGCCCTTAAGAAAGAAAGAAGGTCATTATACCTTCCACATCACAGGGGTTAGGGGCATGGCACCCCATGATCTGGAATATCTGTGTAAAATTTTTTGATCCTTTCTTTATATCAGAGATGCCTTATTTTTTATTTTCTTTTATGATGTGTTTACAGTATCTTATAAAATCTAGGTTGATAATTTACAGTACATATATTTTGGTTTTTTTTTAAGTTTCTTACTTTTTGTGTCATCTGCTAGCCTTTGTCAGTTCTTTTTGGCATCCACAAAATTCCCCCCAAAATTCTCATTAATTTCTTATGCTGACCTGTGATATATCAAAACCCCAATGAGAAAAGTCATGATATAGAAGGATTAGCTATAGTAAGGATTAGCTATAGTAAGACACTTTTAGTCAATGGAACACAATTTTGTGCATTTACCAAATACATGCTGTTTTCTGTGCTGTATTGGATGAAGCATCAGATGTGGAGTTAAAGCACCTGCCTCTGACACTTATTTTTCCTGGGTTATCTGTGACAAGTTGCCATTTTTCAATTTCCCCATTTCTAAAATGAGAAGTGCTGGACTAAGTGATGCCTAAGGTCCTTTCTAGTTCTGAAATCCTGTGTCTCCTAGAAAGTTACTTTCTGACCGGTACTCTTTGATCCAGTAACACTGACCTTCTGGCCATTCCATGAAATAGACACTCCATCTGTCAGCTCCTAGAATTTTCTCTGGCAGGACAATCTTCTTCTGCACTACCTACTGACCTCCCTGATTTCTGTTAAGTCCTAACTAAAATCCCTTCTTTTACTAGAAGCTATAGATGTATAGGAGTGTATAGAATGAGGAATAATGGAGTCATTGGATATGGGTAAAGTTCCTCAGTGAATGTATCATTCTTGTTCTTGTCCTATTTTTATTCTCCTGTATGAAGGTAGGGACCATGTATCAATTCTCCAAAGCCTTAATAAAAGTTTGTCAAGTGAATGTTTTTTGAATAATGAAGTTATTATTGTTACATGAAAAAATGTTGATAAAATCCTGACATTCATGTGATATAGGTAGATAAGCTTTGTAATCATGTATTCTGAGTTAGTTTAAATTTCATAGAAAGTTCACCTTTAAATTTAAAACCTTGAAATTCATTATCATCTTAGCTTCCAAGAATATGAAGAGTGGAGTTTGTAGGTTCAGTCTGTTAAGCAGAATTTTTACCATGTAAAAATGATTCAGATTTGACACACAGGTAGTTGTGTTTAAAACCAAATTCTTACTATAGTAACTACCAAATGAGATAAAGCATATAAAAGCTTTGTTAGCCTTAAAAATGCAATAAGATATTATTATTTGCTCCCTGCACCCCCCCCAAATCCTTCACCAGTTCTTTATTTTTGCACTAGATAATCCCGATTTGAGCTTCAGAGTCCAAATTATATCATGTGACAGAAGGGTATCATCTTAACTGAATCTGGGGTATTTATTTGGTTAATAAAAGTGACTGGAATAATGAATGACGATCCAGATCCTTCTTCCTGCCTCTGATATATAAAAAGGTTTAATGCAAGTGATAAAATGTTTTCTGAGTTCTTTAAGAAGGAAAGTAGCATTGACCCTTATTAGGAAAAGTCCTGTCTCTCAAAAAAAAAAAAAAAAAGTGGGGGGTGCTAATGTTTTATTTAAAGGAGAAATATAGTAACATGGGAAATAGCATATTAAACATTTCTGTAGAATTTATTGAGCAAGGTTAAGTGAAATTTAAGAAACACAATAAATTCAATTAGATCATCCATCCCAGCTTTCCCTAACTTTAATGTATGGGAAACTATATTCAACTAAATCCTTCTTAATGTTATTATACTGCAAATAAACTTTATCCATACAGAACAAGAACACTTATATTCCCTTCAAACTCATTTTGCACCCCTTTTCAAAACAAATGTTAGTTCTATTTAAGTAGAGGGTAAACTGTTATAAGATGTATAAGAATGATGTATGTGAAATAAGGTGACATCCTTGCAAAGTAAACAGAGCTAGAAAGCTTTTAATAAAGACAGCGACTCAAAAAATGAAAAGGACAACCCCAACACAAATGAAATTGTACACTATTTAATTATAATGAAAATGACAAAGCTCACCCCTCCCTATTTCCCCCAGCCTACTACAACATGGAGAAAATGCACTTCCTTCCTTGTAGAGGTCTGGGACTATGGGTATGGATATTGTATAAAATAATAATAATAGCCAACATTTATATAGCACTTAGTGTGTGTCAGGTACTGTGCTAAATGCTTTACAGTTATCATCATATTTGATCTCACAATCCTTGCAGGCAACTGCTATTATTATGTGCATTTTACACTTAAAGAGACTGAGGCAAAAAAGGGTAAGGTAAGTGACATGCCCAGAGTCCCCCACTTACTAAGGTATCAAAGGCAGATTTTGAACTCAAGTTTTTCCTGACACCTGGCCTGGAGCTTTATCCCCTGTACCCACATAGCTGCCTTAGTACATTGCAGTGCAATGTATATACTGTCAAACAAGGTTCATGCATTGTTTAGTTTTGCTGAACTGCTTCTCTGTCTCATTTACACACTAACACACACATATCATCCCCACCCTCATTTAAATATTTTATCAGGAAGGATTTGGGAATGAATTTGATCCCATAATCCTTTGTAAAGAGGAGAGAGGGGAGCAAAGTGGGGAGGGAGAGAGGGGAAGGAGAGAGAGAGAGAAGGGAGAGGGGAAAAGGGAAGGGAGGACACTTGCATTATCTGTCTATAACAGTATTGTGAGGATCAAATAATAAATGTATAAAGTGGTTGATAAATGCTAACGCATTGTGTAAATGTTAGCATTTTTTTGTAAAAAAGAAAAAAAGATATCAGTAGAATGAGATAACTTTTTTTAAAGAGAGACAGCATGATATAGAATGTCAGGCTTTCAATTCAGGAAGATCTAGGTGTTGTATTTGAACAGATCCCAGTCATTCAGGCATGGGCAAGTAACTTAAGCTTTGGTGTCCCAGAAACTCCTGGAGACTATAAATTGCAGGTGAGTTGCTGATATGCATTGATGAAGGAAGTTTCCATACTAAGAGTTCCTTGTCTCAATTAAAATTTAGGTTTCATTTTGTTTTAAAGAAGACAAAGCTAGAACCCTAAAATCCTTACTTTAAAACTAATTTCCACAAGGCAGTTTTGAACCCGAATTAGGGAGTTTTGGTAAGGAAGAATAATAATCATAGATAATCAGATAATTCCAGAGCACAAGGAGATCTTAGTTAAATATCTGCCCCAACCCTCTCATTTTTTACAGATTAGGGAATTGAGACTCAGAAAAGTTAAATAATTTCCCCAAGATCACATAATTCACCCTAAAAGAATGGGCAACTACTGAAGGTTATTTTTGAGCAGAGACTGATGGAGTCAAACCCAGAATTTAGGAATATCAATACAAATGGGAATAGATAGTGAAAATATTCAAGCAGACTAATTAGGAAACTTTTGTCGTAGTCCAGACAAAAAGATGAGGGCAAGAACTAGGATGTAAAGAAGGTAGTGATGAGGAGGAGATCTATCTACAGATCTGGCAACTATGGGAGTGGGTGATGGTGAGTGACAGTAATGAATTGAAGATTACCATTTAGGTTGCCATACTGAGTGACTGAAAGTATAGTGATGTCTTTGATAGAGATAGAAAAGTTAGGGGAAAGTTTGGTTTAAGAGGAAAAATAATAAGCTCTGTAGTCTTATGGTTTTGTTTTTTTCTTTGTACTGACTTTGAAGCACTCAGATCTTAGGATATTCAGGAAAGACATGAGGGCTGGTTATATATTGGGGAACCATCTGCATACCTTGATATAGGAGCTAATAGTATCACCAAGAGAAAACTTTTAGAGAAAGGAGAGGGAAGAACCCAGGAGAAGGCCCAAAACAGGGAAACATGGGAGGAATCAAAAAAGGGAAAGAGACAGAGTACAATATCAGAAACATTTGGTACTAAGATTATCAAGCCAGATTCAATTAAAAAAATAAATAAATCAGTAGAGTGGATCTTTTCTGTAAATACACTGCCCTTTCACTTGGTGACCTCATCAGTTCCTATGGTTTGAGTTATCATCATTATAGAGATAATTCTTAGATCTTCTTTTCTAGCCCTAATCTCTCTATAGACCTCCAGTCTCATATCCCCATCTGCCTTTTAAGCATCTCAAACTGGATGTCCCGAACAGAACTCTTAATCTGTTTCCCCGTAAACCCTCCCTTCTTCCTAACTTTGCTATTCCTGTCAAAGATACCACCATCTTCTTAGTCCCCCAGGCTTGACCTAAGTCATCCTCAGCTTCTCATTCACCCTCCACACCTACTTCCATATATTGCAGTGGCTCCCTCCTGATCATTCTTCTCTCAGTGACCAAAGTGATCTTAAACCATAATAGATTTGACCATGTTACCCTACCACCCCTCACCTAATAAACTCGTTGCTCCCTATTACCTCCAAGATCAGATATAAAATCCTCTGTCTTTCAAAACTCTAAACTTAACCTTTCCACTCTTCTTCTTACATTTACCACCCCCCCATCTCTGTGATACAGACATAGTGACTTCCTTGCTGTACAAGACCTTTAAGCTTGGAACACTATCCTTCCTCATTGCTGCCTTTTGCCATCCTAGACTTCCCTCAAATTTTAAATCCAGTCCTACCCACTGTAAGAAGCCTCTTCCAGTTTTAGAACCTCATTGGTACCTACTTCATTAGGTTTTTGTGCTGCATAAATGAGCCAATATTTGTGAAGCCCTTTGTAAACCATAAAGCTTTATGTAAATATTAGTAATGAGAATTATTATTAATCATGAAGTCCTCACTCAATGTTGTGTTATTGTAAGTTGTTTTTTGTTTTTCTTTTTGGCTCACAGTGGAGGTCTCTGATTCAGAAAGTGAGGATTCTGGAGAGGAAAAGAATGGTTAAGAGCTGCCACACTCTGTGACATGTCCGACCCCTTGATCCAGTCCATGCAACATGTACAAGGTAAGAGGTGCCTTTTCCACTTGGTACTCGTAACTTCATTTCCTTATGCTACCTTGATCTTCCTAAGAAAGAAATTTTTTTCCCCAGGATGTGAAACTTGTTTTTCCTATTAGAAATCACTGGGTGAGAAGAATGTTCTTTGATATGTATTTGCTGGGTCAGGAGTCCTGTGGCCTATCTAAATGAATAAGTTGGCAGGAACCATGGACAGATACTATATATTTGGGAAAGCTGGTGTCTATGAAGAGTAACAGCAGGCAATTGATAGTAAGAGAATAACCGCATTTCCAAAGGTCTTGGTTAGAGTGCTTCACATCTCTAAATACAATGGCTCTCTATTGGTGATGGACAGTTAAGTCATTTCACCATGGCTCACCCCTGAAGCCTCTATGACCCCTGAGAGCAGTGAGACCCTGAAACTCCCAAGGATTTAGCTTTTTAGCTTCAGCAAGTCTAATTTCAATAATTCAATAAATCAACAATTTATTGAGCTCCTATTTCCTTCAGCTTTCTAGTAGGTTTTGAGATTACATTTCTAATTTAACTAGGACACTACCTCTGAAATTTCTTGTTAACCATGAAAAGGGTCATTTTCAGGTGGCCCTTGTGATTTCTCAAATTTTCTTATTTGTTCAGTCTTTTGGAGTGCAAGTAAAGCCATATGTTTTTTGCTTGAATGATTTTGAAAAGGTGAGAGCAACACTGAAACTGTAGTACTATATGTATGATCAGTGATTACATGGCCTTTCTCTTGATTAAAGTTTCTTAGGAGGGCTTTTTCCCCCTGTACTAAGTGAGCCCTCTCCCAACTAGATAGAGCAAATTCTTGTCCCATTCTTGAAGGAACTTTGGTGCTGAATTCTTTCTCTAGCTTTAAGACTTTTAACTCTGAGCAGACTCTTCTAAACTGCTTGTCGAAATACCAGAAGTTTGGCAGACAGTTCCCCAGAGGGTCTTGGCAGGAGCAAATCTTGTCCTTTATTGCTTAAGAGATTTGTGTACTGAAAAGCAAAGGGAGCACTTGGAAGGATCCTAAACAACTCAGTTCAGTGTGTCAGCTTCCTCTGAATAGACTCCGACTCTGATGTCAGAGATTTTCTGTTGACAAACAGCCGGAAACCAGATTCCTCAGAAATGTTATCAAGGAGTCTAGGTGGGTGTATTTCTGTATCCCAGGAAGCTGAGTGGCAGAGTGGGTGTCTTTTTTTTCTGCAAAAATGTGATATCTTACTTTTGTAGGCAGGAATCTTTTATGGCTTTTGTTGGCAGGGAGCAGAAACTGGGAGGAGGTTTTTCAAACTGTTTTGAAGATGCCTTAGGTCACAAACTCAGAAAAAATCTTTGAGATAGCTTTACCTGATGTGCGCGTACACACACGCAGACACCAACAAATAAAACAGCAATAAAGACAACATTTTAGAGTAAGAATCCATAAGAAGAAGTATGTTAGTCACAATATAAAGTAGTTCTATTATTTAATTATGCAAGCAGTAGCCCTTTATTTAATTAATTTGTTTAATTCTTATTTAAATATTTGTTTATATTATTTAAATATTAAATATTTAAATATTATTTAAAAATATATATATTATATATATAATTTTAAAATAAATTTAAAAGATTGTTAAAGTAATTCATATAATTTTTATAAATTTTTATATATAAATTAATTATATAAAATAAAATGAAAATAATAAAAATGAAAAATTAATTAAAAGTTGGGAACATAAGTAGATTTATCATAAATGTGTATTATATAACCAGAATGACTGTTCCTCTACCCATACCAACCCATTGTCTCTGTTACAACCTGAACAATCTTCCACTCTGTTACAACTGATTTATCAATAATTAGAGACTTCCATTCTAAAGAAGCAAACCTGCCAGTGATGCTGAAAGCAATAAGCTTTTATTATAGGCTTATTTTACCTCATACAAAGGAAGGTACTTGATTTCAGACATTCAAAAAGTCATGAGGAAAAGGATAAAGGAAGGGGGACAAGAAATCATGAAGTATTACAGTTATCCAGGAGACAACTAGAGCTCTAGTAGGGCAGGATTACATCTTTGAAGAGACCACAACTTGGGTGCAGTGGTCAAAAGATCCCCACCGTCCAAGCACAAAGACATGTTCTCAGTTACCACTCCAGTTCTCTGTGGGATACTTGAATGTGCATTTGGTTTTCCCCATGTCAAAGTCAGAGAGGCTCCCATCAGTGAGGTTGCTTGTGAGATTCTAGAAGGGACAGTCCTAGCAAAATCTAGAAGAGAGGAGAAAGTGCCATAAAAGAGAAAGAGGCTTAGCTAAAATGCTATAGGAAAAAAAAGACTTTGCAGACTACTATAGAGATATTTTTATAAAGCTTTTTATTTTCAAAACATATGTATAGTCTTCAATATTCACCCTTGTAAAACCTTGTATTCCAATTTTTTTCTCCCTCCCCTAGATAGCAAGTAATCCAATATATGTTAAGCATGTGAAATTCTTCTATACCTATTTCCACAATTATCATGCTGCATAAGAAAAATCAGATCAAAAAGGGAATAAATGAGAAAGAAAACAAAATGCAAGCAAACAAAACCAAAAAAAGTGAAAATGCTATGTTGTGATCTACACTCAGTCTCCACAGTCCTCTCTGTGGGCACAGACCTTACAAGTCTTTTGGAACTGGCCTGAATCACCTCACTGTTGAAAAGACCCATGTTCATCAGAATTGATCATCACATAATCTTGTAATTGCTATGTATAATGTTCTCCTGGTTTTATTCACTTCACTTAGCATCAGTTTATGCAAGTCTCTCCAGACCTCACTAACATCATCCTGCTGATCATTTTTTTTAATAGAACAATAATATTCCATAACATTCACATACCATAACTTTTTCAGCCATTCTCCAATTGATGGGCATCCAGTTTTCAGTTCCTTGCCACTACAAAAAGGGCTGCCATAAATATTTTTGCACATGTGGGCCATTTTCCCTTCTTTAATATCTCTTTGGGATATAAGCCCAGTAGTAACACTGATGGATCAAAGGGTATGCACAGTTTGATAGCCCTTTGGGCATATGGTTGGATTACTTCACAGCTCCACCAACAATATATGAATGTTCCAGTTTTCCCACATTCCCTCCAACATTTATCATTATTTTTTCCATCATCTTAATCAATCTGAGAGATATGTAGTGAAAGGTAAGAGTTGTCTTAATTTACATTTCTCTGATCAATAATGATTCAGAGCATTTATTCATATGATTGGAAATGGTTTCAATTTCTTCATCTGAAAATTGTCTTTTCATCCTTTGACCATTTATCAATTAGAAAATGGCTTGTATTCTTATAAATTTGAGTCAATTCGCAATATATTTTAGAAATGAGGCCTCTATCCGAACCCTTGGATATAAAATTTTTCCCAGTTTTCTGCTTCTGTTTTAATCTTGTCTACATTGATTTTTTAATATAAAACCTTTTTAACTTAATAAAATCAAAATTATCCATTTTGCAATCCATAATGTAGTTTAGTTCTTCTTTGACCACAAATTCCTTTCTTCTTCACAGATCTGAGAGGCAGACTATTCTTCTTCTAATTTGCTTATAGCATCACTCTTTATGGCTAAAACATGAACCCATTTTGACCTTTTCTTGGTACAAAGTGTTAGGTGTGGGTCATTACCTAGTTTCTGCCATACTAATTTTCAATTTTTGTCAAAGTGAGTTCTTATTCCAGAAGGTGAGGTCTTTGGGTTTATCAGACACTATAATTAGTGTTTACTATATTACTATAGTCACTGACTATTGTGTCTTGTAAACTTTTACTATAGAGATTTTTAATGAAAAAAGTTGTTCCAATTAAATCTGGCCCTGTAGTTTTCTAAGAATTTAAAAGTTATCTTTTGCAGTGAGGCAGAATTCATTATAGCTGAATTGAGAAACCCCAACTGCTTTTCTGAGTGCTGTATTTGGCTGGCTGACTGTATCCAGCTACATAGGTAGCCAGCTGGTTTTGGTAGAAGCAACAAAGGCAAGATGACCTTACAGAATCTGTAAAATGAGAAAACCCTAATATTCTAACTTATCCATATGGTTGTCATAAAAGTTCTCTGTAAGTCTTAAGGTGCTATAATCATATTTCTCATACTCTTAAGATGTTTGGACATTAGCCTAAATAACAAAATGTTTTCTCATATGTATGTATAGATAACCTATTATTTGGGGACAATGGCTACTGAAAATATACTACAATTTTGTGTCATGTGCTTGTGACACATCACTTTCAATATTGTCAGTTCTGAATATACAGTGTCCTCGTTATACATGGAAAATGAATATATTTCCAGGTCTGGCTTATCACATACATAATATGTCTTGTGACATAGAAAAGAAAAGTTTATGGCACTTTGTTTTTAAGCAAATGTTATAGCTAAATTGTAGGCCTTTGCAAAAAAAAATTTCCTGTGAATATAGTGTGAGCTCAAAGAGATGAGATATTTTTGCTTAATCTGTTTATAATATCAAAAAAACAATTCTAGCACATTAATTCTATATTTTTAGAAAGTATATCTTCAGAAAATTACTTTTACCTGGCTTTCAAACTTTTCACTTAATTAAGTAATTCCTGAACAGTTGAATTTTCATTTAAACTTGTGTAACATGGCACATGCTGCCTTAAATTTGAGGACAGTTTTTTTCTAGCCAATTAAATCCAGAACCATTTCCCCCCCCACCCAAGCAAAAGCGAATGTTCTTGAAAGCTGATTTTGAGTTTTTTCCTATTACAATCAAATGAAGTTGGGTCACATTTTTTCCTTTAGCTAAAGACTATTGCATCAAATGAAGTAAGATAGAATCACTTATTATGACTTACAGGTAGATGGATCATTGCCTTGCTCAGAATCTAGAATAAGAATCAGTTTTTAGACCCATATTTTTAATGCTAAGTTCATAATAGTTTCACCTTTTCAGGTGAAAAATGTGGCATAATAATAGAGTACTGAAATTAGAATGAGAATGATTACATTTGAGTCCTAGCTCCAACACTTATTTGCTAGACAGCTCATTTCTCTGACCTTCATTTTCTCATCTGTAAAATGGATATGTTAAGATATATACACAATCTCTTGTCATAGGATTGTCATGTAGAAAGCATCTTATAAAGAACTATTAGTAGCAGTAATATCTTCAGATAACCAATTACTAACAATTCTCTTCTTTCATATTTTTCTCTTTCCTTACTTAGGGGTAAAATCAAGTAGTCAGCTTGATTTCTCTTTCAGCTATTCAAAAAAATGCTTTTTATAAACTAAATCAACCAGCATTTATTAATTCTCTACTTTGGATAAGTATCCAAGGATAAAAAGACAGAAAGGAAGTAGCACTTCTCCTCAAAGAACTTACACACTATAAAAGTGATAATGATTCAAATGAATATGAATGTGGGTTGTTAAAGCATTTATATCCCTTAAACAGTGTCCTGGAAACCAGGAAAAGTGTGTAAAACATTTTCTTTTGGTATGTACATTCAGGTTGGCAGAGCTGCCCTGCACCATTTAAAATACAACTAAAAAGCTAGATTTTTCCTATGTGAGTCTTTCCCACTACACCCTTTGTTTCACTGAGGGAGAAAACCTCAAAATCAACTCTTCATTTATTCCTCCATTGTAATTGGTTCCAAAGGGAATGGACAGGTTGCAAGTTATAGAATGAAAATTGTTCATCATTCATAAACAAAACTTTCCCAGTAAATTTTAATGATCATCTGTTGTAGAACTCCACATTTTTTGGTCCTGCTGCAAAAATGTGTCACTTTGTATGAAGAAAAATAAACAGCTGTGACTTTCTTGTGCATTAGTTTTATCAACAATACTAAAATGCCAAAGCAATTCATAATGTGATTTACATTTATACTTCTAGTAGTCATTTAATTTGCCCATCAAGCACTGTGTATAAATCATTGCCCTACAAACTTTATAACTTAAGAGGGATGAGAATGCATGTATATTAATAATTGTATGAAATAAAATAAAAGAAGTATAGACCAAGTATTATGGGAAATCATAGATTGGAATGATTACTCATATATAGATGGGAGTAAGGAAAGGGGGAATTAAGGAAGGCTTAATGGAGGAGGTGGCATCTGGGTCTTGAAGTGTGGGTAGAATTTCAACAGACAGAAACAGGAGGAAAGAACATTCTAGGTGGAGGGAATAGCATAACTAATATTTCCTAAACTGTGGTCATCATTATTACCTTTTTAGGGGCTGTTGTTAGTAGAATTTGTGTGTTGGGTAGGGATTGAACTAAATGATCTCTGAGGTTCCTTCCAACTTTGAGGCTCTATGGTAGGTTTGTGCACCGGAAAAAATAAGGTAAAAGTAACAGAAGATTGGACAGGATAAAGACTAGATGTGAAAAATATAAGAAGGGCTTTGTGGTAGACCAGGAAAAAGGTAATGATGTTCTTAATGAGGCTAATAGCAATGGAAATGGGAAAGAGGGGTTCAGGTAGAAAAGATGCCTAACTTGAGACTAATTGGGTGTGAGGCAAGAAAATAAGAAAAATCAAAGATGACTCTAAGTTTATGAATATGGGAAAAAGGAAAAAGGAGTTTACCAAAATATGGAAGAAGGCATTTTGAGGGAAATGGTGATATTTAGTCTGGGACATACTTAAAGTTCAAGATATTTGTGATGGGTACCAGTATATGGAAGTGCAGGTGTGAGATTAGGATAGAGGATGGGAATAGAAATGTTGACTTGAATCATTTATTATCTATAGTAAGATACATATTAATAATGTATATTTTATGAGCAATTGGGAAATGTTTAAACTTCCTAACATTTTGAGAAATATTGCTGTCCTTTGATTTTACAGATCTCTCAAAAATGAATCAAAATTAACGTTTTATCCTCTCATTCAGTAACATAAAAGAATTATCTCTTCCTTTCACTCTCTTGCTAACAGGCTCAGATGATATAAATAGACCATAATATGTCTGTCTTGCATTTGGCAGTCCCACTATTAACAAGGTCAGCAGAAGAGATCCACACCCTAAATGCCAATTGCCCTTAGCCATTATGATGTGCCCACCATCAATTCATTCTTTTCTTTTTTTCTTCTTTAAGGAATAACTGCCCTCATTCCTTTTTTTCAATTTGGGTAGTTCTTTAGGCAAAAAAGAACTTGTGACTTTTGAAAGATTATTATTGCCACAAGGCAGATGTAGCACCTAAGTTTCATGTAAATTGAGTTATGTTGAGCATATGACATATGGAGAATGAGGAGTCAAAATTCAAGATGTGTCATGTGCTTCAAGTTATGAGTCTCAGGAAAGTTTTACGGGGGAAAAATGGAGGACTACTCCCCCTCCCAGACAGGTTTATGAACACAAATTTTTAAAAAATCAAATAAGAAACAAAATCAGAATTAGCCATGTATCTACTGTGTGGATGCCTTAGTATTGAAAGGTAAGGCTTCTTTTGAAGAGGAGGTGATTTTAAGAGATGTAATGGAAATTTACATATATGTATATATATGTACATATACATACATATACATACATACTATATATACACAGTATTTATAGACTTGCTGAGAAGAGTTAGGAAGAATATTTTTTATACATTTAGCTCTGCCATAAGGAAACCATATTAAAGATGAGATAAAAAAATTTTTTAAATATAATGAAAAGGAGAAACCTTCCATTTTAGTCCAAAGGTACTACTTTCCTTTTCAGCTCAGTCAAGAGCCACACGTTTTGGTGGGTGCCACCTTAGCCCTCGACATTTCACAGCAAGAGGTATTGCCAACAGACCTTGTTCTCTGCATTTCAAAAGGCAGGTTTCTCCAGCCTATTACTAAATAGAAAATAAGGCTCTTACATGAGGTTAGTCTTTAGGTCATTCACCTGGACACTAACAAGAACCTTGTCTTGTGGCTGTGACTGTCACATGGACTGACCTGCAAGACTTCTCAGTAAATCGATGGAGATTGCCTTTAGGGAGGAGACACATTGTAAGTTAAAAATCAGGCACAGAAAAAAACACCATAAGGACCTGGAATTGTTTTTGTTTTGTTTTAACACTATAAAGGAGGTGTGTGGAAGGGTTTGTCTCAAAGAGAGTCTTAAATTAACTTTGTGAGTGTTTAAGATACACAGCTATAACCAACAGATCGGCTCGTGGAATAGTGTGACAGCTGCTGACCACAGGATGGACATGATAGATAGATACATGGAGTGGAAAGGGCTTTCCAAATTGGTCTTTCAGCAGCTCTTTCACTCTAAGATTATTACAGTGACCATAAGCAAGGACCCCTTTGAAGAGAAAGCATAATCATATAATTTTGAGTGCTTTGTATGAGTCAAAGTTTCTGTTACTCACCTGAAATTAACCTCTTACCACTGTTTTTCTTCTTTCCTGTTTTGAGGGCTTTAGATAAGAATAGAACAAGGGTCTTTTTATCTCCTGTGGTTTTGTTTTGTTTTGTGTGTTTTTACACTCCAAAAGGGTGTGGAACTTTTGAGTGTACTGTATAATAATCTTAAAATTTTTAAAATAAATTAATAAATGCAACAAATCTATATTATGAAAGGCAGCATGGAAAAGGGGAAAAAAGTTTTGAGGCCAAAGGATCTGGGTTCTACTCTAAGGTCAGCTTAATACATTCTGTATGACATTGGGCAAACCTCATCTTACTCATTTGTAAATGAGGGGGTTGGACTAGATTGACTCCAAATTTCCTTCTGGCTCTGAATCTGTGAATCTATAATTAGAAAGATCCTTTGAATATTTTATGCCCTTTTGTATAGTATGAATTTTTTTTCTTTGCTTCAGGTGGTTGCTAAGGCACAGTAAAAACTGTCATTATCACCATTTCCCATCTTTTCTGTTCCTTATTTGAATTGTCTGTGGTCTTGACTTTTTTTTAAGTGTCCCTTTATTTTCAGGATAGACAACTTCTAATAAATATCATTAGATTCCATTCTGACTTGATTTATCATAGAATCATAAAATCTACAGCTAGAAGAGTACTCAAAATCACACTGACCAGTGTCCCGCTCCTCCTCCCTCTTCCTGCCCACCTCAACTTGTTTTTCATGTTAGAAAACTCAGAGAGGTTGCCAGACCACAGTGGTAAAATAACAGAGCTAAGATTTAAACGCACGCCCTCTAACTCCAAGTCCAGTGTGCTTTCAATCTATGTAAACATTTGTCGATATGAAATAAGAAAGACTTCCTATCTTAGCTCATTAATTTGTTACTTGTTTATTTTTAGTTGAAAATTAAAGATGCTCCCTGCCTGTCTGTCCTCTCTAACTTCTCAGTCCAAACAGTTGGAAATGCAGGCATTTCGGAATATGTGATTGACACGTTTCATTCCCACTTAGCTTATTAATTTGAGTAACTAAGTACTTAAGGGAGTTGTTGGGTTTTTTTTTTCTTTTTAAATAGAATGATGTATCTCATGATAAGTCGCAAGTGACTTTTGCCACTATGATTTCCAGCCTCATTCTAATTTCAGACAGAAAAAAAAAAACCTCATATTGCTTACTATGCATAGTGTCATAAATAGAAAGCCAATCTCCAAATCAGGAAAACCTGGGTTTGAAGCCTGCCTCTTAACACATGCTAGATAAAACACATGCTCTTCATGTCCCCAGAAAAATCTTCAGACTCTAAATTGTGGAATAGTTATTTATTCGAATTAATAGAAGAATTCCTCACCCAGAATTCCCTATGCTAAGAAAATTAAATGTCTTGGGCAAAGTGAGGGGAAAAAAGGGGACATTTTTCCAGAGAATTTTATCTTGTCATACATAGATGTCATTGGCTAGTTATTTAAATTTTATGTAATTTTTATCACCTATATTTACCAATATACCCCACTCCCCATTTTCCTATCAGAGAACTAGTATTTATAATGAAGAAATTTTTTAAAAAAGAAAAATAAAGTTTAGCAAAATTGACACATAAGACCAAATACAACATTGTATGCAGTGTTTCATACCTATATCTCCAACTTTCCATAAAAAGAAAAGTGCATTCTCATATCTTTTCTTTGGTGTCCAACTTGTTAATTAAAATTAGCTATCATTCAGTTTCAGTTCTTATTATTCTATCCACTTAAATGGTTGTAGTTATTGTATATATTCATAGCATTGTAGATGTAGAGTTTATTGAATCTAACTCATTTTCCAGATAAGAATGTTTTCCAAGTTCTGCTTTTTTTGATTGGCATCATTAGTTCATAAAAGTCATACGTTTCTCTTCTTTTCATGTTCATATTATTTATAGTTCAGTAAAACAACATTACATTCATAGAGAGCAATTTCTTTAGCTATTCTCCAATTTATAGATATCTTTCTTTCTACTCAATCATTTCCAAAAGGGATTATTATAAATATTTTTGATGTATATGGGATTTTTCTTTTTAAAATTTGACTTGCTTGGGTACAAATGCTTAACATTATGATCTCTGTGTTAAAGACTATGAACATTTAGTTTAGTTAGTTAGTCTTAACATAATTCCCAGTTGCTTTACAGAAAAGCTGGGCCATTTCACCACTCCAATGATATAATATCAACATGCTTGTCTTTTCCCAACTCCTCCAAAATTAACTAATTCCATTTTCTGTGATTTTTGTCAATTTGCTGCATGTGAGCAGGAAGCTCAAAGTTGCTTTGATTATATTCCTCTTATTAGTAACTTTTTCAAGGAAAATAAAAGAAACCAAACAAAAATAATTTTCAGATTTCTTAAAGATAAATTGATAGAGAAGCATAGAAGTTTATTTTGGTTAGTTGAAAAGAATTCGCAAATAATAATAGCTATACCCCTTTTTACAGTGGAGGAAATTGAGAAAAACAAAGATTCAGTGAATTGCCAAAAGTTACATAGCTGGTGACACATAGGCTGAATTTGAACTCAAGACTATTCTGACTCCAGGCCCACTGTTCTATCCCACTGTACCACCTTACTGCCCTCAGATTGTGTTCTTCAGAACAGGAAAAGCATGACTTATGTATGAATTAAAACTATTTAGATTTGATCAGCAACTATTTCTTCTATTGTTTTAAAATATGTGTGTGTTGGATATATGTAGGAAAAGGGAGGGAAAGAGGGAGAGAGAGATAGAAAGAGAGGAAAGACAAAGACAGAGACAGAGAGACAGAGAAGAAAGAGACAGAGATAGAGACAGAGAGAGATTTTCAAACTCTTTACTATTCCTCACATTTAAGGAAGGTGGCAATATCTTGAAAGGCTAGTCTCAATTAGGTACAAATATAAGCAGCTAATTGCACTATTGAAGTCTAGCCAGTGAGGTAAAGTGTCATATCATGTCATAATGATCACAGAATGCCTGTTAATTAGAATAGTGGAAATCGGTGAGATGAGTTATGAAAAAATTTGTTCAGTAAAATGAACAATATCTGCTTCCCTCTTTACTTTTTCCATTCCACCACTACAAATAGTTTGTTGTGACAGCCGTAGGATAGGATTATGCCATCCTAGAAGAGGTCTGATTACAGCTAAAAATAGACCTGAGGATTGGAGATCAGGAAAGGAATATTAAACAATTGGAATTTTGTGAAAGACTGATGCTGCCTCATTGTAATAATTTCCCAAAAGGCACATTAGTAATGCTACTAAATACAGACTTTAATAGACTTTAATAATGTGTACTTTCAAGGCCTTATACACAAAGGAATAATGTATAAAACATTCATTATGGAAAATTGCTACCTTTTTTATTTAATAAGAAATCTATTGAAACAAAACCATTCCACTGCCTATGGCATTATGTTCCTGGGTGTGAGCAGGATGAAGAATGATTGCCACCTTTTTTAGTTTTTCACCTCTTCCAAATCAATCAGAATCATGTTTCCCTCTTTCATTAATAGAAGCTGGTACATTAAAAAAAAAAAAAAGTTTACTACTCCAGCTGATGTTGATTAGTTTTTCTCTAAGTTTTCAAGTGTAAAAATAAGATTTTTCATTGACATGTTCTTCGACTGTATCCTTATCTATGATTGTCCATTTGCATTTTCCTCCTTTCTTGCCTAGAGGTGGTCACACAGTTGCTGGCAGAGGAGGGGGTGGGGAGCAGAATAAACCAATTAAAAAGAAATCTTAGTAAGCAACTCTAAGCAAGTCTTGCATTGGATTTCAATTTGATTTTAATGTGCTGCTGCTGAGAGCCCTGCTGTTGAGCAAGAGAAAAGAGTCAGAAGCAGATGCTTTTGGTAGAACAGTAGGGCATTTATAAATCTCTTTTAATGAGATAACATCATTAGAGCTGACAAAGTACTGCAAATCAATACTTGTAATGGACTGCTGCTACGTTCCAAAAGTATACTGATTGTGGTCCTCCTGAACATTCAAACCTGCTGAATCATGGGTTCAAGAGTTATCAATTACTAATGTTGGGAGCTTTGGTCAGAGAGAAAAGAACCATAGCTCACAGACAATGGTAAGGAAGGGAAGAAGTGTACCGTCTGATTAAATATAAAAGACAAAATGGACAGAGAGCTAGCCTCAGAGTAAAATAGGAATACCAGGCTTCTCCCTTCCCCATTATACCCTCTGCACTATAGGGTCAATACTTCTGATAGGTACTATCTCCATGACACTGGCTAACTCACAACTTCTCAAGGGCTCTAGGTAGCTCTCTCTCCAAAACTATCTATTGAAGAGTGGGTCCTAACCTGCATTGTAGTAGAGTGAGTTCTCCTCAATTTGGTTTTTCACTCATTTTAGTCATTTCCAAATCTTTATGACCCCATTTGGGGCTTTCTTGGCAAATAAACAAGTGTTTGGCCATTCCCTTCTCCAGCTCATTTTACATTTGAGGAAACTGAGGAAAACAGAGTTAAGTGACTAGAGTCATACAGCTAAAAAGTATCTGATGTCAGATTAGAACTCAGGAAGAGTTCTGTCATCACTCTGCCCACTGTACTACCCAGCTACTTTTCTCCCCAATAACCCCCTATATAGTCATTAAATCACAAGTTCAATTCCTGTCCCTAACTTTTGCATATCACTGAGGCCTATTGCAGAGAAGGAATGTCAGAAACTCAGGAGACTGGTCTTCCCCTCTTGTCCTCCTCCTCACCCTCCCTCTCTCTGACTATTTCGCTTGACTTCTTAAAATGCCTGAGTGTCTCCTCTTACCCCTCCCCCTCTTCCCATTCCCTTTCCTCTCTGTGCTCTTCACAGGTTTCTTCAGAACAGTGGTGTAATGTCAGGAACACTAATCATGTCATACCGTGGCACTGTTGACCCTGACATTCAGCAACAAAGGAACTAGAAGAAAGGAATAAGAGAATGAGAGGAAGGTGGTAGCAGAAGAAAAGCAGCAGGAGGAAAAATATGCAGATCCATATTATTTTTATTATGAATAAAGCCTGTAGCCTCAGAGTTCCTAATATTCAAAATAAAAAAAAAAGTGCAGTAAGATTAAGTTGGGAGCAGCAGGATGAATTCTGATTTCGATTAACAGTAGGGTAGGAAGAGCCTGGGCTGCTCTTTTATGCCTTTTAAATTTGCAAAGGGAAGCAAACATTGGGGCTATCATAACTCAAGGATTTCTTCTTACTTAGAACTGTTAAAAACTCTTTGTACTTCTTTCATTCTCACTCCCATTCAAAATGATTACCAAAAAATACATTAAAGCTTAATAGGAATATAAGCAGTATATGTAGATACCCTTAAGTTCTAAAATTTTATTCTCAGATTCCCATAATTTGTCAGGTAAATAAGTAGCAACCTTAGGGAAGAAATCCACAGGGGAAGAGCTTGATCTGGTCATAACAAAACTGAGTCCTGTTTTTTTTCCTATTTTATCCTCAGATCCTTTTCCCCCTGTAATCTCACAGCATGTCTGTGTGGCAACAAGAAGAAAATACTGTGAGAGTCCCAGTATTATCTATTTCCTGGCAGGTAGAACCTGCTAGTACCAGCTTTCCCATCTGCATCATGAAGTATCTTGCTTGTGGGGCTACTTTCACCATGTGATAGAGATTCTGGTGAGCAGCCTGACACTTGGATAAGTCATGACCTGGAAGCTTGACACTTGCCACATTTCAAATGTGTTTTGAATTGAGATGCTCTGATCTAATTTGAGCTCTGAGCTCACTCTGAATCATCCAAACATTTCTATAAACACAGGGGACTCAGCTGCCAGTTCAGCTTTTGAGGTATTCTGAATTACAACTCTATTACTTAGTTAAGGAGAACCCGCCACATCTTTTTTTTTTACTTCCTGCAAAAAAAAAAAAAAAGGCATTAAAAAAATTAGTTATTTCCCTTATAAAAGAGAGTGATTTTAATTTATTTTAGGTGTCAGATTTAATTATCTAGTAATTCCTGTGAGATTGATAATAAATAAAGTACTTGGGTTATTTATTTGTTTGTTTAATTTCATTTCACCCTACTTGACTTCATAAAACAGAAGAATTGGGAAGAAGTTGCAAACTATATCTATTGTAGGAAAAAATTTACTAACAATTAGAGCTATCCTAAAGTGGATAACTCAGGAGGGATTAGTGAGTTTTTCGCTCTCTGGAGGTTTTCAAATCAAAATTGAATCACTTCTAGTCAGCAATATAATGAAGAACATTCTTCTTCATCTATGGATTGGGCTATATGGCAGCTGAGCTCCTGTCTCGTTCTAAAATTCTATGATTCACGTCCTTCACTCTATACTAAAGCTTCCCAAATTTAGACTAATTTGGAGAAAGTCCCATGTGAATTTTTGTTGGTAGCATCTATTTAAAGAAATGTAGTTTCACTATTTTTAAATGCATATGGCAACAAACTAAACAAACAAAAGTATTGCCTAGTACAAATCCTTAGGAGGCTATTTTAATGAACAATTAAGAATGATTTATTATTAGTGTATCAATTGTTTGTACCTCAAAAAGACCTGGAGATTCTTAGTTTGTTCTTCCAATAATCTAAAAACATTCTCTCTATAATTTTTGATTACTATTAATCAGTTCTCTCCTGAAGAAAAGTTGTGCTGAAAAAAGGTGGAACTTATCAAATCAAGGAAGTCCAGATTAATGACATTTTATTAAAAAACTGCCTTCTCCATTTGGGGAGGAAAGTTTTGATTCTGTTTTCAGTGTGTCTTTAAGAATTATATGTACACACCCTCCCCCAAATAAGTATAATTTGAGCAAAAAGAAGAATTGCATAATGAATTTGTTGTGCCTTATCTAGGTTGGCTAGACTTTTTATTTAGTTATAAAAGTCCTGTCTACATCAGGTTAGTTGTTGTTTCTAAACCTGAACTGTAGGTTTTATGAGTGATTACTTCATTTTCTTCTTTGCAGTTACAATCAAAAGTCATGAATTCTTTACATTTAGAATTGTTTAAAAAAAAACTTTTGGAGTTATCTGGTGATTACTTTTATGTGCAAGAAAACCTAGGAAAAATGTTTCTGCTACAGATTTTATTGATCTCTGAATAATTCTGTAAGATATTTCTCTAAAAATAAAAGAATTTTAATTCTATTTAAAATAGACAACTAGGGGCAGCTAGATAGATAGCACAGTATATAGAGCACTGACCTGGAGTCAGGAGTATCGAGTTCAAATCTTCCTTAAGACACTTAATAATAGCTGTGTGACCCCAGGCAAGTCACTTAACCCCAACTGCCTTGCAAAAAACTAAAAAATAATAATAAAATAGAAAACCCTCCCTCATTTTATGGGTATTCAGAAATGCTCACAAAAACAACAAAGCAGTGAAGACATGGATCTATGAGATTAATGATACATGTACAAATATAATAATAGTAACTGCTAATATTTATATAGTACCTACTATGTGCAAGGCACTATTTTATTTTATCTTATAAATTTTATAAATAAAATCTCAGTTGATCTTCGCAATCCTGGAAATTATATACTATTATTTTCCCCATTTTACAGATAAGGAAACTGAGGCAAATAGCAACTATGTGATTTGCCCAGGATCATACAATTAGTTTGCTAATGATTATCTGAGCCTAGATTTGAATTCATACCCTTCTGACTCCAAATATGGCATGCTACACTACATATGGCCTACTAAAGTTTTTTTTAAAACCATTCTTTGCTATAATTAAATTAATATCTGTTGTGTTAATATGTATATGTTTGGTCTATGTATATTTCCTAAATTGTCTCAAATTCTAATGAAAAACTAGAGCATTGAAGCTCTATCCCTTGTAAACTTTGTGGAAATAAAATCCATGAGCAGTCAGTTTTAAGATTTATTCTCTTAAACCAAATTTTCAATTGAAAATAAGCAGTGGAAGAATTATGTAAGCCTAGCCTTTGGAAACTGATAGGATTTTGTTTGTTTTTTGGTTGTTGTTGTTATTGTTTAATGGTATGTGCAATAATAGGCCAAAGGGTTAACTATCCCTTGGTTGTATAGGTTGAAAAAATAAGACTAATATTTTGGGGACGGAAAAATGAGGGATTGGAAGTTGCCCTTAATTTAAAGTTGGTTGATCTAAATTGAGCTAAGCAATATGGATGAATCTGTATATTTTAATTTTCCTATAGGAAACTAGCCTTAAAGGAAATGTGGTGTTCTGAGTATTTTTTCTGTATTCTAATTAGAAAGGGTAATAGACTCCCAGTATCTACTATAGAGACTAATTGGCTTTCATGGCGTGAGGAGTCATTACATAGGAAGTTAAGGAACAGAAGTATACTCACAGAATTTTAATTTAGAAGTAATTAAAAAAAAAAAACTCACCCCTTAAGAGTCACCATATAATAGAAGAGATGTATTCATCTATGGAAGTCTTCCCAGAAAACAGCCCACACTAAGATGATTTATAAATGTGTTAATAATGCCAAACAATGGTATCCTTGAGAATCATATCAAGGAGACACCAATACCAATGGAATTAATGTATAATAAAACTATAACACACTAATGACATTGAGTAGTTGTCTATGTGGCTTCTTGAAGATGATGAGTAGTGATAAAGTCTGAAATTTAAAAAAAAAATTTAAAAGAGAGTGAGAGTGAAGTAAGCAGAACCAGGAGAACATCATACACAGTAACAGCAAGATTATGTTATGATCAATTATGATAGACTTTGCTCTTCTAAGCAATACAATGATCCAAGACAATTCCAATAGTATTGAGCTAAAATATACTATCCACATCTAGAGAAAGAACTATGGAGACTGGATATAGATTGAAGCATACCATTTTCACTTTTTTTGTTTGCTTTTTTCCTCTCATGTTTTTTCTCTTTTGTTCTGATTTTTCTTTCATAACATGACTAATGTAGAAATATATTTAAAACTATTGTATATGTATAATCTCAGATTGTTTACTTTCTTGAGAAATGCAGTAATAAAGGAAGGAAGAAAAATTGGAAATCAAAATCTTGCAAAAATTAATGTTGAAAACTATCTTTATATATAATTGGAAAAATAAAATTCTATTGAAATAAAAAAATTAGATAAAAAGACAGTGAGTCAGAAAGCACGATATTGCCTACATGTATATACCACTACTGCTGAGGCAGAGACTATTATTCTGAGCAGCATCATAAATATATATTCTATACCTCATGGGAAAATAAAAATGGGGACTATCCTTGATTTATAACACATTTCCTAAAGATCATCTAATGGGTCTTTGCACTAATTCTGTTACTCACCAAGCAACCTTGATCTCAATTTGGTTTTCCAAGTTGACTTTCCTCCTGTGATGAGAACAAATTAACCAGCTGATGACACAGTTTTTCCAGTCCACTTGGCAATTTTATTTCTTGGTATAAATTAATAAATTGGCATTCATATAGGTTGGAGTTAGTGTGAAAATTTCCCTTAATACCTGATCCATTTTTGACCTGGACCGACAGATTTGGGTATTGAATGGACAAAATTGGGAAGTAGTCATCCTGAACTTTGAATGACCCCACCAAGACACAAACACTCTGTAAGGATCTTTCTAAAACAACCAAACAGTAAATTTTCCACCTATGTTCATTAAAACAACAAATTATTAATGAATATATATTAGTTTCACACTTTCACTGAAAACTTTTATCTTGTGGGCTAAACGTTTGAGTGATAATTTTACTGGTAGAAAACAAAAGTGTTTTCATGTAACTTGGGAAAGGAAAAAATATAAAACCATGCAGTGTACTTTTTCTTAAATACTGTTAACCTGATTTATTTTTACTTTGACAGATACTTCCTTTCAAGGGGTGCTTTCCATAGACAGATTTTCATTGTGCAATAGATGGAGGAGGGGAAAAAAACTTGCTAAATTTTGCCTCTAGGTTTCTTCCAGAGCTTTAAGGTGACCACACCCAAGCCCTTACTGATGCCATGTTCTTGAGAGAGTTGACTTATTACATGAATAAATGACTCTGTATTCCTACAGGAAGTTTTTCATTGGTAGGATGTATAATGTTTTTATAGCTCACACACTGTTTAATGTAAAAGAATACAGGCTCTGTAGATCCACCAGATTCAGATTCGAAAATAACAAGTTAAGGTCCACATGTGTCCCATGCTTGTGACTTAAGATCTCAGTACCATAATGAGTCAGAGGGTCAATAGTTGCTGGAAAATATAAATAAGGTACATGTTTCAACCTGACCCTCCCCTCTTCAACATTTAACATCTCTTGATCTCTTTTATCCCAGTTCTCAAAGTAATGACTGATTTTGGCCAATCTTATTCTGCTATAGAAGGATTTCTAGGTATAGCATAAAAGAGACTGGAAAATGATTCTAACAATAACTCAGCATTTGTGCAGTTAAGGTTTATGAAAGACTTTCCTTAAAACACTCTTGTGAAATGGATAATTTAAGTATTATTTTCACCCCTTGATAGATAAGAAAACAGGTCTCATAAATTTGTGACTTTGTCCTGATCACAAGGCTAAGAAACACCACAGAAAGATCCAAATGCTTATTTTATAGGTCTTTTAACTTTGCCATGTGGCCTCTACCACCTTGAAACAAAATGTCAGAAGACAAATGCTTTCAAATGGGCATATCTCCAATGAATACATTCATTGAGACCTATAGTTGATGGGATGATGAGATCATAGATATAGGGTTGAAGAGCTCTCAGAATCTCATCTAATGTCCCCTACTCTCATTTTATGGATAAGGAAACTGAAGCCCAAAGATCTTAAGACAATTACTCAAGATCACACGTGCTAAGTGTATTTCTCCAAAATTTGCAATAATGTACAATGAATTGCAACAATTGGTAGTATTTGGGCATCTGAGTTGCAGGTAGTAATAAATAGATATATTAAAATGCTTCAAGGTTCTCAAAAAGCACCACCAGCTCAGAATTGCCTCATTTATTGTGATATTTGCAATCTTTTGGAGATCTGGCTCTTAGGGCTATTAATGTTTTGTTTCTCCATTAGAAATCTCTTTTGTCTCTCTCCCTTATTTTGGAATAGTTTTGAGATGTCAATTAATATAGAAATTAAGCTCTGCTATGCTGTTCTTCCTAGAACTGACCCATAACAGATATTTCTTCTTTCTGTTTTGTACATGTATTATATATCATCTCTGTATATATAGTTATTCTGTATGATAAATAATGTATTTGATAAGATATGTTTTTAAGTAGGGAACATAAGCATATGTGCATCACACCTTCTGAATCACTGCTGACACTAAGAAATTCAGGCATAGCTATCTAGAACAAAACAAAGCCAGATGCTTTCGTTATCATTATCATCACAACGGTTTTGTTAAATTCTTATATATGTTTATGACCATGATAGAAGATACCTTACAAAACTGACAAAACTCCTACTGTCTAGTCACCTGTGTTTTAAAACAGAAAACATAAATGTGGACCAATCTAAAACACGCAAATTCACTTATACCTAAAATAGATATTTTAAAATTTCATTTCCCCCCATGTGTGCTTGTGTTTAATGTCCTTCAGACAATTACCTTAAAATTGCTCTCAAGCCCAGGAAACTTATCACCAGATGCTATTCTCTCTCTAAAGTGTTTTGAAAGAAAAAAGTCAGATTGTCACCTGAAACAATCAATAAATATACTAGAAATCAAAGGATAACTGATACCCATTCACCAGTTTCCTCCCTACACATGTGCGCGCGCGCACACACACACACACACACATTCACATTCACTCACTTTGTTGTTGTTGCTCTGAACAAGAGCTATTGTTTACCTAAAGGGAAAACCATCAACTTTATATGTTTTCTTAAGCAGGACTGCTACTCCATGTATTCCATTTGGACTTTTCAGAGTCCATGTACACATACACTTTTGTTTGTAGAATTCTTCCTGATAATCAAGCCACTGGGTGGGTTCTGGAGAACTGCCCAGCTGCATACCATGCATGCCCACTGACATTTAGTCTCTAATGGCTAATGGGGCACATTTAACTCTTTCAAGTCTTTTAGTAGACTTTGTCTAGTCACCTTGTGTTTTTACTGGCTTGAGAGCCTGATCAGCACACACATACAATCACACACATGTGCACATATGTTTGTCTTTATGTATGCATTCAGTTAAAAGGACAAGTTAGTAGGCTTCATATTATAGAAGAATCAGAGGTCACATGTGGAAATTATTTAACCTCTATGCCTCTCAGCCACTTCAGAAAGTGCTGTGTGATTCCACATAATTTTCTGATTACTTCAGTGTTTCTCAGAGTTGGAAGGAGGAAGAAGGGGCCTTGAAGGATGGACAGGGTGTTAGAGGATATCTTAAATGATTTCTAAAGGAATCTGAGAAATGAAATCCATTCTCCTAAGATGTGATTGTATTGTATTGTAAAACCCTTCTCTCCCTGCCTCATTTCTGCTTAGAGGAGCAAATTTTCCTTTCCTTGACTTGGGTTCTGGCCCCCTCTCCCTTTCAAAGGGCACACAGTAGCCAAGCTCTCACTGTCACATCTGGCCTCTTCCACTTTCCTTCAGTTTCTGTTCCATCTGAATTGACGGCAGCAAACAGAAAAGAACCTGAACAGCTGTGGTAGCCCCAGATGAATGTTGAGAGAGAAGACAGGGAGGAGACTATAATAAGCTAATAAGAGTTTATATTTATGTAGGAAAAAGTTTTGATTGGATCTAGAAATACCTATTGTACATGGTTTTTAAAATAGAATTAAAGAGAAAATTTAGTAAGATCCTACGGCAGTAATTGTTTTCTACAAGAAAGGGAGCTAGAAGAGATGGTTAAAGTAACAGTTGTTTTATTTACAAATATCTATTCTGACTTTGTTTCATTACTTTCCCAGAGCTTTCCTGCCTGGCACAGACTGGAATTATATCATTATCTTGCTTACTATTTCAGCAGTTCCAGGAACATTGCTCCTATAGGTCAGAGTACTTGGTTTCACACAAACAACTTGTAAGAGCTCCTTGTAATTTCAGAAAGATAGGCAACAGGAGAAAACCACAAGTGGACCAAGGATGAACTTAGTGATATCCTTTTATTGCTCAACACAGATGTAAAAGGAAGGGAATGTACTTCTAGAAGTTAGGATAGAGTATTATTTTTATCTATTTGCCCTTAAATTATGCCCCATTTATTCTTTCGGTAGACACCTTCCAGCTCCTCTGGGAGACCACGAGGTGCGTGCTTAATTGCTTCATGGATGATGTGAAGTCTTGGAATGCAATCCAACCATCACTCATTAACTAGCTCAACTTATTAAACCTTGACAGCCAGCAGAACTGACTCAGACACCCTTGATTGCCGGCAGCTAATAGAAGCTTGGGATTAAGCAATGACTAGAGAGTGGAATGAGTGGGGGACTAACATCAACCTCATCTATTTGAATTTGTCCTTCAGCAAAGCTACCAAAGCTGTAGAAAGATAGGAGATTAATTTGCTAATTGTTCTTCTCTGCTTTCTAGTATGTTTTGTTTTGAGAGAGAGAGAAAGTGTGTGTGTGTGTGTGTGTGTGTGTGTGTGTGTGTGTGTGTAAAACAAGAACTTTGGTTGCTAGGGAGAACAAGAAAAAAGCACTAACAAATCCATTTATCAGAATCCTGCCTGTACACACTTATTGTCATGAATAATCTATTAAAATATTAAGATATTTTATCTGGGTTCAAGCGATATATCCATGATTAAATGAAAAAACGTTATCATTCATCTTACTGACTTAATAGTCATAAGTATTAATGAATAACCTTATAGCAAT
Source organism: Sarcophilus harrisii (assembly GCF_902635505.1). Classification (NCBI taxonomy): domain Eukaryota; kingdom Metazoa; phylum Chordata; class Mammalia; order Dasyuromorphia; family Dasyuridae; genus Sarcophilus; species Sarcophilus harrisii. The sequence goes on from NC_045429.1 coordinate 216,560,036, forward strand.
GGTATTCAGGGTCCTGAGGCTCTGGAGTCTCATTTGTAAATACCTTTAACCAGAAAATCACATGACAAACATACTCCTTAAAGTATGATAGGTGTAGTGCTTTATTCTAACATGGAATATTATTACATGATATATTACAGATTAGTAATTAGAGATCTGGAAATACTACAGTAGAGTTTAGAATCGGCACCATCATTACTATCTTCATCAGTTTGCATTTATATAGAATTTTAAATTTAGCAAGGTTCTTTGCCTGTGTTATCTCATGTGACCCTTATTATGCCCATTTTACAGAAGAGAAAACTCTTATAAACTAGTAAGAGTTTAAGTAATTTGGCCAGCATGAGAAGCAAGGTTTCAGCTCTTCCTGATTCTAAGGCTAGCTTTTTTTTCTCCCATGCCACTTTACTGATCTGCCAAAGTCATTCACTGGTGCCATTAATCTAAAGATTCCCAGGGATAGGACTTCTTCCAAGTTGCAAATAGCTGGAGCCAATCCATAGAGTACACCCATTTTAACTCCCACGTGAAACTGCTTTCTTCTCTCCCTTGTGCCAGTTCTGTGCCAGGCCAATATCATAAGCAAAATAAACTTCAGAACTAAAGACACTTCCTGGAGAGGTACATACATACATACTCAGAAGTGTACTCTAGTGGAAAGACTATGATGCTCCAGACTGGCACCTCCTGCAACTTGGCCAGGACATTATGATGTCAGATGTCTAGCTCAGGGTCATACAACAAGACTGTGTCAGAGTTGGGACACATATCCAGGTCTTCCTGACCGGGTTGTTTGCCCAGTTTGGCACCCCATCAGTATGCTCTGTATTAATAAAATTCCTTAGAGATTCAAAGCACTTTCACACACAGTATCTTTTGGCAGCTGTTGTCCAAATTTTACAAAGACTGCTTAAGACTCATAGGTGTGATTTGACCTTGGACACAAGGTTAGCAAATGAACAAGTCAGGATTTGAATCCACATCTTCTAATTCTAAGTCTATGCTTTTCCCATTGTGCTATTTCCCTAAATGCATTGGTACTGAATTATACAAGTGAGTAAGTTCAAAGGATCATAGACCTAGAGTTGGAAGGAATCATCTAGTGTTCAACTCAAGGCCTTGGGCCTCAGGTGACTGCAAAACTCTGAAATGGGTCTGAACTAGTTGAAAATGTCATTGAAAAATGTTTAATTTCATATATATATATATATATATATATGGCAATTGGGGTTAAGTGACTTATCTAGAGTCACACAGCTAGTAATAAAATAATTTTTAAAAATACAAAAGAAATAATATTAATTTGTGGCTTCCTCAGCCACTTTGTGACTGGCAGGGATTTTTTCTATTTGAGTTTATTCAGTCTAATACAATAGATAAAGAAAATGAGACTTAGAGAAATGAAAACTACATGAGAAATTAATTGGCATAACTGGGATTTGAAACCAGATCTTCTTACTTGAAATCTAGCATGATTCTATTGTTTGGAGTCAGCGCCTTTATATTACTCAGAAAATCTACTTCCTATGATTTCTGGAGTATATATGAATTAAGAAGCTTTTTTAAGTAGTTAATATTTTAAAGAACCATATGTCCTTTCTTCTGAAAAAGTAGAACCCTTCCCTTTCTCCCTTTCTCCTCCAAGGTCATTTTCCTGTCAAACCTCATAATTTCTCATCTTATTGAAGCCACATGTGGCCTTTTCTCACTTACATTTTTTTTGCTGAGATAACTAGTAGGTCAAGTATAAGGGAATCTTAAGAGATTCATTTAGTGAATGAGAAGGAAAAAGAGGAAGATATAACTCTATCTTCTTTGTCTATATCACCAGGAGAGGGCAGTAGTTGAAACAGATATTTATCTAATCCTACCCCCTGCTCAATTTTTTTTATGTATTCAATCTATTTTATTAAGTGTACATTTGACATTTATAAGATGTTCATTTCATTCATTAGTGTTGCTTTCTTGATCTTGACTTATTTATATGGGCATATGATTTGATTTCATTAGCAATAAATTTCTTAGGATACTGAGATAAGACCAAAAAAAAAGCCCAAAATTAAATGCATCATTGAAAAAGCCTATTTAAAGAACTATGAGAAAACTACTCAATACTGCTTATTCTGGGTGTGGGAAGAATGAGCAGCATTCTGTCTGTTTATCCCCAAACACCTTTCTCTGGGTCACAAAATCTTGAATTTTCTCTATCAATATTCCCTGATGGACCTTTGCTAGTCCAGCTGACAGAAATAACGTGTGGAGAATCAGAAAATGTCTATAAGCAACAAGCCACAGAGTAATGCTCTCTTTCACAGTTTCTATCTAAGCCCCTGCCAAGAATGGCCTCAAGCTGCTCTACATTTTTCTAGCCAAAGCAAAAATTGAATGAGTTGAAATGCAGTTCCTGAAATATGAGACAAATAACAAGCAGAATTGTTACCCAGCATAAAATTTCCAGATACCATATTCTTTAATAGAAATTAAATTGAGTGGGAAGATAGGCATGATTTTTATTCCTCTTTCTTCAAAGGGGCAGCTTTTTCTTTATTGATTTATTTTTTATTTTGAAAAGTGGTTACTTATAATCATTAGCCTAAATCTGGGATTCTCGGCCCTTTTTATGTTGTGGCCCCCTTTGACAGTCCAGTAAAGTCTTCTCTGAATAATATTTTTAAATGCCCAAGTTTTAGAGATTTGTGAAAATAATAATGTAACTTTTTCCCATCCAAGTTCACAGACCCTCTGAAATCTGGGTACTCCTTCAGGGTCTGTGAACTGCATCCCACCCAAGCTTAACCAGTAGAAATGGTAGTAAGCAATTTTAATTTGCTCTTTGTACTTCATAACTAATGGGAAAGTAAAGCCAATGGGCCTCAGACAGTCTCAGTTAATGCATGCGAGCAAAAGAAAACTATTCCTTAAGAAATATTTAAATCTTTTTGTTTTAGAGGAACAGCTGTAAAACTCAACTGTTTGTAACAGGCTGTCTGTTGGAGGAGTGATGTGTATGTTTGGATACAGTATATTAATATCCAAAACATTGTTTTAAATAATAGTAAGATAGGTGGCAAAGAGAATGAACCAAAGCCAAAAAACTCAGTTGAAACTGACATTTCATCCTCTTTAAAGGCCTTTTGAGTGAGTAAAAGCCACAGGCTTTCCCCAGGAAGGAAGGTAAAGATTTTGTTGGTATCACACCCTTCACATTATTTAAACATATGATTTTTTCATTTTATTTTCTGTGTAAAATGGTTCTGGAAGCATGTCCTTCCTATTCTGTGCCTTGCTTTTGTATGCTACCATGTTGTTTTGCAAAGTTGTAGGAGCAGGGATGGACTAACTTCTGTTCTGGAGAAAATGACTTTTCTTATCCCTGATGAATGTGTGTATGTATACACATGCATTTATATACACATATACATATATGTACACACATATAGATATGTGTAGCTGTTTGTGTATATGTATATAGTATCAGAGCAGTTTTCTAAAAAAAAAAAATGCAACTTCAGTCCTGTGTTAGGTCATTTTAGAAATTGCCAGTTATCAAAAGTATAGATCTTTAAAATCCATAACTTTTCCCTTTAAAGTAAAATAAAAAATTAGTATTTTGCATGTGTTTGCATGTTTGCACTTCTCTGGGTATTGGAATTTAACCAAATATAGAAGGCACATAGTTCTCTACCTTGATCCTGGGCTTAAGACCTGAGTAGTATATTTTACCAGAAATGTGCAAGGTTTATATTAGATAGAATCTCATTTTATCCACTTCAGATTGCTTTAGATCTTGTACACTTTTTTCCATCTTTTTTTTTATTGGGTTATAATCTCAATTTTACATACTATCTATTTGATCTTGGACAAATGACTTGATCCTTTGGGTCAACATTATTCATTTGTAAAATAAAAAAAGTTGGATATTAACAATGTTTTTCCAATTCTAAATCTCTAATCCTGTGAATCCTGAGGAGGCTATAAACTAGTTAAATTAGTTAGGGGATATGGAGGGAAATGGAAGTATAGATAAGTGTAGTACCAATGAGAAGGTGAATGTCATAATTCAAAGCTAACCAGCCATTTGGAATCTGAGAATGTCTTTTTAATGTCAAAATTTGCAGATGCATGCCACAGTAGTAATAATGTTATTATTATCCATTAATTGAGGAAATACATAGTGACAAAACCTATGAGTTCAGAAATTATTTTTAAATGAATTTATCTTATGAATGGTCACTGCATCCACGTATATTTGAAAATAGTATTACATATATGTGAATGACATATTATTTTTTTCTTTATCTAGAAAAGATATTTTTGCTTACTTAAAAGATACAGATTCAGGATATCTTGCAGTAACTTTCACTTACTCTCACATACCCCAGGGGGTCTTACAGTCAAAGGTTGGGGAACTAATGCAGTAAATGAAGTGTTATGGAGGAGAAGAATGGCTTCTATTCACATTTATTATCCTTATCACTTTGTCTTACCCCTTGAATTCCTATATCCATAGGAATATCCATTTGCGATTTGCTGGTTTCTTATTGTCTCCTGACAATAACTCTGACCACTAACTTTAATTTACCCTTGATGTTTTTGTCCTCATGCTTCCTAGTAACCTTCCTGATGTCTGCTATCCTAATTGCTTTGGTGCTAGAGTTTTTATAGGTCCTGATTTTCCTGTGCCTGCTCTTTTTAGATCTACCTTTTGACCCATGATGTCTCTTGATTCTTGACCATTCCCAGTCTTTACTGCAGTGTGCTCCAGGCTCCCACTAAATCTCCTAGATCTATACCCTACTACCTCAAAAAATCCCAGCTTAAACTTTCTCATGTAGTTAGGGATATGACATTAAATATTTTTAAAAGGTGGGTGACGTGGTCAAAGTAGCAATTTAGAAATTATGAATATAGAATGGGTTGGGATGGGTGAGAGACAGCAACCAATTAGAAGAAGACCAGTTAAAATATGATATGTATGTGAAATTGTGAAAAATTAATGGGATATATGGAACCAGAATTATCAAAGATAGAATTTAGAAAAGAAAATGAATGGAAATAGAAGGAAGATAGAGGAAAGAGTCTAGGGCGAAACCTTTAAAAAAAACTCAAAATTTATAAAAAAAATTTATGATTTATAAAGAATTTTTCTTTACAAGAAATCTGTTTAAATACAAGGATGATTTAAATTAGAATATTAAATTGTTAACTCATTTAAAGCTTTTGTGAAGGGACATTTACTGACAAGATACAGCAAGAATATTTCTCCTCAATACCTAGGTCATGGTGTCACCTATACTATCTAAATTATTTCAGCCCCTAGGGAGAATAGTATCAAATTTAAAGTGTTTTCTTCAAAGCATTTATCCCACCAAGTTTACTTCCAAATGTGCCATTGCTTTTGCATGAGTGAAGCATCTCAACTTCTGCTGGGATTTCTTCAAACTTTCTGTTGTTACCTCACCATCATACCTTGCAAATCCTAGAATGGGCCCCAACACTTAGACTCATAGTGTTTGCTATTCTTATCTTCCAGAGTTCCCAAGGTTGTAGCCATCTCTAATACTTCTTCACCTAAAAGTAGGAAAGAGAAGACACAAAAAAGGCAGAAACAATAATAGGATCATGTTTTCCCAGGCTATATGGTGGCATCCTGGGGAGGGAGAGAAAGGCCCGAATCCTTTCTTCTCACCTGGGGGGAAGTGCACTTCTTGAGTGAAACCAGGCCAGAAAAAAAAGAAAATGGTTTGTTAGCTTTTTAACGTGGATGGTATTAAAAGCCTAAGTTATATTCGTTACATTTCAAATATGTTCAAATTTCAGATACCTTATTTGAAAAACTAGACTCTGAAAATAAGCCTTTAATGATATAAATATGCATTCAAATTGCTCTGTAGTGTTATTTGCTTCTGAAATATGGGGAGTCAAGAAACTAGTGCTTTATATTGATTATCAATTATGTTTTTATTGCTTTAATGAGTGATCCAAAAATCTGATTTGAGAGCTTCCATCTTTCTTCAAACTGTCTTTGCACTAGATCTTCCCCCTCCTCATGCATCTCCTATACCCCAAATCTTCCAAACTCCAACTTTCTTAGCCAGCCAACCTTATGGGACACTAAAGAAACAAGGCTTCTAGAAATCCTGTCACTTAGTTCTCATCTACAACAGGGAGTGGTCAATTTGTGTGGGATATAACGCAGACATATTCATCTTGAAGTGAGAATGGTAATAAGAGACTGGCCTCACCTGGGCTCTAGGACCAGTGAATGTCTCCCACCCCTTTATTCCCTGTGCTATGATCTAGTGATCATTCCATCCAAAGCCCAGAGACATCTTCACTGGATGAATTGCAGATATGTTTCTCTAGAAGGTCTAGTTTGTTTATCTAAAAAGACCTGGAGGATTTGGAAGATGGCAAGCTCAATATAGTTTCCAATGTGAAGATATTGCTGTCTTGAGCTACATTAAGAAAGGCAGATCTCCATAAATGTGGAACATTGCATGTGATAGATTTTTTTCAGTGTGTTGATTTGGGTTTTTTTTTAATAACCTTACTCTTTTTTTAATAGTCTCCATAGTTCTCTCTTTGCATGCAGATGGTGATTTGTATCCAGAGTTTACTGGGATTGTTTTAGATCACTGAACTGCTGAAAGGAACCAAATCTTTCATAGCTGATCATCGCACAGTCTTGTTGTTTCTATGTAAAATATATTCCTTGTTGTGCTTGTTTCACTAAACATAAGTTTATGTAAATCTTTCCAGACCTTTCTAAAATCAGCTTGTTCATCATTTTTAATAGAACATTAATGTTCTGTTACTTGCATATACCATAACTTATTCATCCATTCCTTTACTGATGGGCATCTACTCATTTTTCACTTCTCTGCCACCACAAAACGAGCTTCTACAAACATTTTTGCACATGTGGGTCCTTTTCCCTCATTTATGATTTCTTTGGGATACAGGCCCAGTAGATCCATACCTGGACCAAAGGGCATGCACAATTTGATAGCCCATTGGATATAGCTCTAAATTGTTCTCCAAAATGGTTGGATCATTTCACAACTTCACCAATCAATGCATTAGTGTCCCAGTTTTCCCACATCCCCTCCAACATTTATTATTGTCTTTTGTTGTCATCTTAGCCAATCTGACAGGTGTGAAGGAGTATCTCAGAGTTGTTACAATTTGCATTTTTCCCTCTAAGCTTTTTTTTAATTCTTTGTTATAAGAAATAGGTCTCTGGGAGGAAGGTAGAGGGAAATACACGGGGAAATGCAATGTAAAAATAAAAGGTACCAATAAAAATCTATTTTTAAAAAAGATATATCAAAAGAAGAAATCAGGCATAGCTCCCAAGATATTAAAAGGTCATTAAAATTCTCCTTTACTCTGACTTGGTCAGATCATTTATGAAGTGTAGTTTTTAATTGTAGGCATCATGGTTCAGGAGCAGCATTGATCAACTGAAAAAGAGGTCAGTTGGGAGAACTACAGATGTTTAGCCTCGAGACAATCAAGAGAACTGGAGAAAGAGATTTTTTGGTTCCATTTGGTTCAAGAGGGCAGAATGTAGGAGTAAATATATTCATGTTGCAGAGGGAGCAAATTATGCTTGAGATTCCAAAGGAAAACATCCCCTAACAATTAAAACTATCCAAAAGTGGAATGGACTACCTTAGAAGGTGCTTCCTCATTGTCTATCTCCAAATAGAGGTTGGATAAACTTGTCAGATATGTGGTAATGAGAATTACTTTCAGGTATAGGTCGAATTTAGGGAGCAGCACTGGAGGTACTATGGCTAGAACACCAAGCCTGGAGTCAGAAAGATCTTAATTCAAATCTGGTCTCAGACACCTACTGTGTGACCCCAAGCAAGTCACTTACCCTTTTTTGCTTTGGTTCCTCATTTGCAAAATGGGGCACATTGGAGATGGGAATGGCCAACTACTCAAGTATCTTTGCCAAAAAAATCCTATGAACAATGTCTGTAGGGTCATGAAGAGTCAGACATGACTGAACGACTGAGGAACAATGGCTAACTGCTGAGGTCACCAAAATTCTATATATCCTTGCTTACTTCCTAGTATTCTTAGCTGTCCTTTAAATGAAGCCACAAGCCTTCCTTTATTCAAATAAAAATGCACCAAATGAAGGTCTATCACCATCAGTTTCTGTTGATTGATTTGTCTCTTTTTGTAGATTTCTTAAGTGCTCAACAGTCAGTGAGACAGAAGCACAAATTTCTCTCTATTTGAGACTGCAAGAAAGACCATGTGGCAGCAGAGCATTCTTAGTGACAAAATTCATACAGTTGTTGGCTTTTTTGTTTGCTTTTTTTGTCATGCTTAGAATAGAGAGGAATACTTTCATATTTCATCTTAATTACAGTTGTTGCATATTTTTTCCATCATAAGGTGACACTACTATTTATTCTCTTCATCTGTGTATTTACTTGTTACCAGTATCTCATTTGTCCTTCAGTCTATCTTGTCTTGCACAGTAGTGTGCTTAAATCTTCTTTATACTGGTGGTTATGAAAAAAACAGTACTTTACTTTCCTACATTCCTTTAGACCAGGGTTCTTAACCTTTTTTCTTTCATAGGCCACTTTGGTAAATTAACCCATGAATCCCTTCTCAGATTTATATCTTTAAATACATGAAATTGCAAAGGAGACTGGTTTATATTTAAATACAGTTATCAAAATATTTTTAAAAAGAACTCCTGGTCCTCAGGTTAGGAATCTCTTGATTTAGAAACTCTCAAAGGTAATATTCTGAAGTTCTAGGAGATGGAGGTGTAATTACATAAAATTGTAATCGTATAAATATGTAATTTTCCAGAACAGGAGCAGGTAATGGATTTTTTCCCCTTGATAATTAAAAGAGATGGTCCTAGAGAACAATTGATAAAACACATTTCCTTCTTTTCAGTAAAGAGAAGGGGGAGTGGTGTTGGATGCAAAATTTTGTATATACTATTGATTTGTTATTTTTTTGTGTTTAGTAACTATTTTGGGGGGAGGTAGAGAAAGGAAGGTTTGTTTTTCATTTAAAAGTGAAAAGACATCTAACAAAAAACCCTCAAATAATAGATAAAGAATATATCATTTAGATTGTGCTTCAAAGCTAACAGGATTTTATTTACATTGTATTTGTTATTTGATATAAAAAATAAGTAGGGAAGAGAATGGTAGAATTTGGCAAGAATCAGTGATGGTGATGGTTATTAGAAGTAATTTTGGAGATGTCAGGTGCTGAGTGGACAAGAGAAACATTAAACTAGTTCTGCAAACTGTGAGGAAAACAGCTATTGACTTTTCTATAATCTTTGGATAAAGGTGCATCATCCATAGGACAACTTTTCTATTCTCAGTAATTATAGAGCTTATCTTGAGGAATCAGCATTAGTTCCTAGGTTTTTTTAATTGCCATATTTCTATAGTATCACATCAGTGATTAGTCATAACTAGGACATTATTTAGAATGTAAAATATTATTTCAGAAGATTTCATGAGAAAGATAATGTAGTATTATAGAAACTAGAGTGAAAATTTTAATCTCATTATGAAATTAAATATAATTTTAAACATTTTTTATGTCTGATATCTTGTTAGAAGTCAAATATTAAGGAAAGCTGATTGAATATTGTGATATGTCTACAGAAAAGTCATCTCTTTGATGTCAATGAAGAGATTGTAGGTTTTAGGTTGCAAGTCTTCCCCAAATATCCTAACATGTTGGAACCTATGAGTCAAAGCTGCAAAGAGTCAGATTTAGGCTTGATATATGAAAAAAGTCCTAACAATTAAGAATTATCCATGAATATAATGAACTGTTTCTGAAGGTCTTAAAGGTCTTCAGATAGAGGCTAGATTGCAACTTGATTATATTATATATAGTTAAGGTTGCTTCTCTTATGAGTTGAAGTAAATGACTACTGAACCCCTTCCAAGGTTGGAATTAGATGATTTTGTGGAATTTTAGAAGTGGGATCTTCCATATACATATTGAAGTAGAAGTGGAAGAGGTAATATGCAAACTAACAAAAGGGAGAGGTCCATTATATAGAAACCATCATAAAAATTATAGCAGTTATATAGCAATTTGAAATTTATAAATATTATTTGGTCCTCACAACACCATTAGAGGTTGTTAATATCCCTATTTTACAGGAGAAGAAACTGAGACAAATGGGTTAAATTACTTTCCCAAGATCACAAACTGGAGTTGGATTCAGGTCTTCCAGACTCTAATTCCAGTGCTTCCACTGCACATCCTAGCAGACAAGCTAATGTTTTGAATAGTGCCATAAGTCAAAAAACCACAAACAAAAATGGGGATTATAATGATTTTTCTGTAGGAAGACAAAGCCATTTGGAAAAAAAGCTGCTTCAACCTAGATTTGATTCATTAATTTTACAGAAAGACAACAATGTTACAGGAACTTTTCCCAAGAAATCAAATGTCAGGCCTTGGGGTGGGTATCAATTTCAACTTCTTATTTTTATATTGACTACATTAATATCTACACCTGCCATTATATCACCAGCATATTACACAACTGAAGTTTAAATGCTATCTCAGTCATCATAAAAAGTTAAATTATGTTCAGTATAATTACTTTGTTAAGGCACTGAAATCTTTCAAAAGGTTTCCATTTTTAAAAACCAGAACATTTAAATGCAGATTTCGATATAACTTGGAAAACCCTGCTGTCCATAACTGAGATCCCAGAGGATTCTGGAAAGCCGAGGTCTTATTATAATTTCATATAAACATGCCTCCAGACAGTTTTCTGAAAATATTAAAAAGACTGATGCTGTTTGTTCAAGAAGGCTTGATGATCTTCAGTGCCTGTTCTGTGTTTTTTTTTCTAATTTAAGAATGATGTGGCTTTCCCCCCCTTTTTTTAAATTTGCAAGCAAATGAAACTACGAAAATATCTAGATTGCCAGGAATGAGAGGCAGGCAGGCAGTGTAGTACTGAATTTCTTTTGTAGAGTTGGCATTTAGGTAACAAATTCTGTAAAAATCGATGGATTATTCTAGAAATATTTTTGCTAATGTTTTTTTTTTTTAAGGAAGCAAATTTATGGGACAAGATAACTGACAACACATCAGTCCTTAAGCCAAAATATGTTCTTAGAGTAACCCTAGAAATGATATTGCAATATGCAAATAAATTAAGTCTGTTGATGTTAAAGCAAATACTCCAGTTTAGATACTATCCTTTTATTACTTTAACATCAAACCTTTTATTATTCAGATGTAGCTAAGATGCTATTTTCAAATATCCCAGTATATCTTAAAAGAAGAGTGGTAAATGCCACCCTTGTTATTAAGACCAGTGTGTTTCCTTCATCAAACAATTGAAGCAGAGAGGGCTTTTTCCCCTTTGTGTAAATAGAGAATGTCAGAGCTGCTGGAAGTCTCCATGTGACACTCCCTTGATGCAGATATTTCCTTTTAAATCCCAGAACTATGCTAGTATATTTTTTTTAAAAAAGGAGTTTTCAAGAATTTGCAAGAATTTAAATAAAGATAGTGTCAGCTAAATTTTTTTGGTCCTTGGTAATACAAAGATTTTTTTTCTTTATCAGCACAGAAAATTGGCCTCTGGCCATTCTTCACAGTATCCAGAACTTGATACAGTGCCTGGCACATAGTAGGCACTTAATATGTGTTTGTTTACTACTGACTCATTGATTTGAAACATTTAATTAGAGCATACACATCCTTAACATAGCCTCAAGATATCAATATTAAGGTAATTATTCTGTCCTGGGCCCCTCAGGACCACACCGCTGCCCAGATTTTACCAGATAGCAGCCTATGTTGTGCAAAGCACCTTTCATTTCCTTAGAAAATTAGGAGAATGCACTGATCATCACAGTGTGCATGAACCCTTTAGGGCTGGGGTGGATGACATCTCCCAAGGGCACTGGCTTCCAGTGTAACATTTGTGCCAGTCCTACAATCATTTTAACGTTGGTGTCATGTCACCAGCATTTCTAATGGCAATGAGTATTAATTGGTAGCTGGAACAAAAACAGTATATACATGGTTGAACTTTTACTTTCAGTTTTAAAAAATAATTTCTTTGGCTTAAAATCCTTTGTACCTATGAGCCAATAGAAAAGAAGTAAAGCACACTTATTGCCACAAATGCTGTTATTATCAAGGTACACTCGGTTTACAAAGCAATCCATTATTACGTGTGCGTGTGTGTACGCAAGGGGGTAGCCTTTTGTTTTTTTTTTTTTTTTTTTTTTTTTTTTTTTTTTATTTAATAGCCTTTAATTTACACGATATATACATGGGTAACTTTACAGCATTAACAATTGCCAAACCTCTTGTTCCAATTTTTCACCTCTTACCCCCCCCCACCCCCTCCCCTAGATGGCAGGATGACCAGTAGATGTTAAATATATTAAAATATAACTTAGATACACAATAAGTATACATGACCAAAACATTATTTTGCTGTACAAAAAGAATCAGACTCTGAATTATTGTACAATTAGCTTGTGAAGGAAATCAAAGATGCAGGTGTGCATAAATATAGGGACTGGGAATTCAATGTAATGGTTTTTAGTCATCTCCCAGAGTTCTTTTTCTGGGTATAGTTAGTTCAGTTCATTACTGCTCCATTAGAAATGATTTGGTTGATCTTGTTGCTGAGGATGGCCTGATCCATCAGGACTAGTCATCATCTAGTATTGTTGTTGAAGTATATAATGATCTCCTGGTCCTGCTCATTTCACTCAGCATCAGTTCGTGTAAGTCTCTCCAGGCCTTTCTGAAATCATCCTGTTGGTCATTTCTTACAGAACAGTAATATTCCATAATTTTCATATACCACAATTTATTCAGCCATTCTCCAACTGATGGACATCCATTCAGTTTCCAGTTTCTAGCCACTACAAAAAGAGGGGGTAGCCTTTTGGACCATTAGGTTGGTATCATGATACAATTGCTTCTAGTGTATTTTCATCCTTTAAACACAGCATCAGAAAGAGGTTAGAGGTCAGTGTAGCAGTTTGTTCCGCTCTTAGTCTTAGGTTTGAAAGACATTATCTGGATTTTTTTTAACTGGACTTTGAATCAGGCATCAGACTTTAGATCTGGAAGGACTTGGCCCCTAGTGGGTCAGAACACAGATAGAGTCTTGAATTCTGGGTACCACATTGTCAGACATCAGTAAAGTCACACAGTGCCCAGAGACCAACCACAATGGTACAAGATCCTGAATTCTTACATGTGAGAATCTGTGAAAGGAGCTGGGCAAGTTTATCTGTATTGTTGAGGGCATCAGTTGGGGAATGGGGAGCCTGAGTGTGTTAGCTGATCAACAATTTGAAGGGTTATCACATGGAATAGAGATTAATACATTCTACTTGGCCCAGAAGACAGAACTAGGAGCAATGAGTTGTAAAGAATCAAATTTTGTCTTGATGTAAAGGGAATTATTTCATAAAAATTAGAACTATCCTGAAATATGATGGACTGCCTTGAGATATAGTGGATTCTCCCTCGTTGTATATCTTCAGGCAAAAGCTAGATTTTCAAGTATATTGTAGAGAGATTTTATTCCTCCTTGTAAAGGGTCGATATATTAGATGGACACTGAGGTCTCTTCCAACTTTGAAATTCTATGATTCCATTATTTTAGATTCTTAAATTTGGAACTGAAAAAGAACTCAAAGGTCATCATCTCAGTGGATTGGAAGCTCTTTGAAGGCAGACATTGTCTTTTTTTTCCTATTTGTATTCTAAGTTTTTATAGGAAACACTTAAAGTGTGTTCATTATTCACTATCATCCTGCTCAGCCTTCTCAAAGTACAGATGGATCAAAGCTCAGGAACCCTCCAAGTAAGGCTACCAAAATACATAGAGGCTCCATTAGCCCTATAATAGAAACACTTCTCTAGGGACCAATATATAGTTTCATAGAAAAGACAAGTTCAGTTCAATGTTTTCCCCGTAGCGTTCTCTTTTCTCAAGAGAGAACAACTCCAAAAATCTTTTGACTGAGAAAATTGGGTATTCTGTTTGTTCCAGATTCTTTTCATTTGGAAGTTTCTAAAAGGCAATGTTTGCCTTGGGTGTGTCCATACTGAGTTGTGGGGTTTTTTAGTACTGTATAAAATACCTGTGCAAAGGATGTTTTAAGTCTGACCCCATCCATAATAGTATCAGAAAAGTTTAGTGTTGACTGTAAAAATTCATTTGTATCTTTAAAATTCACTGAAAAATTTCAAAATGAAAACTGTGTGCAGTGTTCTAAGATAAATTGAAGAATTCCATCTTGTAAATAAGTTTATTGGTGTTTAACTGTTATTTCAGCTACACTATGATGATTAATTCATAAGATTCTTCACTTCCACCAAAAAAATGCCTTTGCTTCTTTTGCTTTTCCATCAGCAAAGCATTTATTTAAAACTTCTATTCCAGACACTGTGCTTAGCACTGGGAACAGAAACAAAGAAAGGCAGAAGCTTTGTTCTACCCTCAAGGAGCTTACATTGTAATGGGGAAGACAGTGTACAAAAAAACAAAAAGAAAAGAAAAAACACCTTATACATGCAAGATATATATAAAGAGGTAAGGAGGAGAGACTTGAAAGGGCTCCTACAGAAAGTAGGATTTGTAGTTCTGTCTTAAAGAAAATCAGAAAATCTATATGTAAAGATGTAATGAGGGAAGAGGACTCCAGATATGGGGGATAAAGAAAAAGCATAGAGCTGACAAACAGATGGAATAGCTTGTGCCAGGACAAGAATATTAATGTTGTTAGATAGAAGAAAATAAAAGTATAAGAAAATTAGAAAGTTAGTAAAGGGCCAGGTTAAGAAGGGCTTTAATTTCTATATAGGGAATTTTATATTCATTTCTGGAGGTAATCGGAAACCATTAGAATTTATTGAGTATGGTCAGACTTGTGCTTTAGGAAAATCACTTTGGCAACTGAATGGAAGATGGATTGGAGAGCTTTGAGGCAGGGAGACAACCAGAAGTCCAGACCAGAGGACCGACACCAGATTAAGGGTGCTATGAGTGGACAGGAAAAATATATGAGAGATGTTGGGAAGAGGGAAATAAGATGTGATAGTGACTTGGATATATAGGGTGAAATTCTTTCCTTTTTTCTTTCCTCCTTTTTTTCCTTTTTTTCTTCTTCTTCCTCCTCTTCTTCCTCCTCCTCCTCTTTCTCTTTCTCTTCCTCTTCCTCCTTCTCCTTGTCCTTCTCTTTCTCCTCCTCCTTCTTCTCCTCCTTCTTTTCTTCTTCTTTATTCTTTTTTCTTCTTTTTCTTCCTGTTCCTCTTTCTTCTCTTCCCTCTCCTCCTCTTTAGAACTCTGATCAATTTAATGATCAGTCATGATCCCCAAGAATAAAAAATGAATGCTCCCCAATTCTTGACAGAGAGGTAATGAATCAAATATATAGAAGACATAGAATTGGGGCAGAGACAATATAGATGAAATTGAAAGGCATAACTACCTCTGAAGAAATCTGTCATGGAACTGAAAATTACCTGAGCCAAGGCTCCAACATGAAAGAACTTTTATCTCCAAATTTTTACTGCACTTAAAATCAGATTTTTCTCATCAGCATATCAGAAATATTCAGCATTCCTAGGAAAATGGAATGACAGAAATAACACTGTTCATTTAAATTCTGATAAAGAATTAAGATTAACATGATTGTTGAGAGCCTGGATAAATGGGATGATGGTGGTGCCTTACCAGTAACAGAAAAGTTTGGAAGAGAAAAGGCTTGAGAAGAAAAGTAATGGGTTAAGTTTCATTGAGTTTAAGAGATGTCCAATAGGACATCTTGGAGATGCCAGACTGGAGGTCAGCAAAGGCGTACAGCTGGGTAAATAGCTCTTAGAGTCATCAGCAAAGAGATGATAATTGAATCCCTAGAAGCTGAATAAATCACATAAGAGAAATAGTATATGGAGAGAAAAGAACAAGATACAGGAAAGAACTTTGTTGGAGATTCTTGGTTAGTAAGCACAATTCAAAAAAATTCAGAACAGAATAATATTTGTAAAAAGCACTTAGCAGATGCTATATACATAAAGCATAGACAAAGATAGAATAGTAATAGAGTAAGATGAGATGAAAGAATTTCAGAGTTCAGGAACAAGTGGAACTCTTATGGTTGCTCCAGGATCAAGATTATAATCATCCTTTGTCTAACTGATGAGGTATAGAGAAGTAGGTGATAGAAATTCATTAGATTCAGGAACTGAGAAATTAGGATGTTTGAAAAGAATGTTAGTATGTGTGTTGAAATCCCTTAGTATGGGTATAGAAGGGGTGCTTACATATAGTGTAAATATTTTACTTAGTTGATTTATGCATTTAGACATCAAGATTTAGCAGAGTATGATTTCCTTTTCCCTAGGAAAGAGAAAAATGGGGTTGTTCTTTTAATACCATCTCATATTTCTATGTCTGCTTCTTTTCTGAAATTTTGTCTTTAATCCACATAAATTCTACCATGACTGAAAAATAGGTTGTATTTAATTTTACCCAAGCTTTGAATTTTGAAGAAAAGAAAAGCTGTGGCAAGTCTTTTTAGCACATCACCAAATGTCAAAAGTGTGCCTGCTTTGTTTGACAACCCATTGAGAAAAAACCCAAACAAATCTAAGTCTTGTGGTATGCTTGACTTTTACTAAAGACCAACATGCAGTTCAGATCATCTTTTATTGTCAATTTTCATGCTTCCTTAAAACAGAGAGAGAGAGAGAGAGAGAGAGAGAGAGAGAGAGAGAGAGAGAGAGAGAGCAAACCCAACAATTATATGTACAGAGTTTAATAGCATTCTAAAGAAGCAAAACATGTACTGTCTTTCCTTTCTCCTGTCCCACATTCATTCAAATTCTATCCCAACCCCCCCCCCATCACACACACAGATTTGTACTGTACAGTGTCACTATCTCATTGACTCTGACTTTGCTTTGATCATCCATTTCCGTATTTGTAGGTTTTTCTCAACTAAATTGGCTTCCTGGAAGATAGCCACCTCTGGGCTATATTAGAGGGAAAGAATATTATTATGTATGCTGATTTAAAAAGCAGATCTAGATATACCAGTGTATCTATTAACAGTTGAGTTTCTGGAGGAAATGCTGGTGTTATGATGCTGGCTGAAAGGATAAAAATATTTTGACCATCTTTAAATTGTGTAGGTATAATTTAGATATAGAGATTAGATAAATTTTAATTCATGTACACGAGTTTTGCTGTATTGCTTTTTCTTCTTGTCACTGGAATTTCTCTTTCCATATATGTGTGGTTTATGTGTGTGTGTATATATATATATGTGTGTGTGTATAGTTAGTAAATATTTTCTAAAATTTGCATTTATATATGTATTTCCACTTACGTGTGTTTATATATGTATGTTTATATATCTATACATATATGTTTGCATATATCTATGCACATATACATATATATTACTTCAGTGTTTTTCCCAAACACTTTAAATTATCTGGTTAGACTTGTTCTTGTGCAACAAGATTAACAATGCTTATTGAAATAACCAGAACTGATGACAGACAATTGTGTGTGTGTGTATGTGTGCTTGTTTGTCTCTCTATTTGTCCATTGGTATGGGGTGATTATATTGACTTTCTTTGGATTCTTGGTTATTCAAAAATCACTTTTTTCTTTCTGTTTGTCCATATAGTTGATTTGCTAACTGAATAGAAATCTAATTTTAGATACATTGACTTTGCTTGAGAGAAGCCAACTGAAAGTAGCCATCCCCTATTTTGTTTTATTATAGACTTGCATTGGTGATTGAGTCTTTTCAAGTAATTGAACAACCATGTGACAATAGATACAGGTAGTTGGATATCATAGAAATTCTGAATGTGTTAACAAAGCAAAATCATTTAACTGCTCCCAGTATAGAGAGGTGTAGAAACACTGGGATATAGAGGCAAGCAAGAACAAGATATTGTATTTTATATCCCTGTGACAATATAGTATTATTTTATATTGAAAAAGGAAACAAGCAGAATTTATAGTGATTAAGCTCTTTATTTTCACTGTAACTTTCAAAACTTTTGTGATAGGAGATCATTAAGAAATTTTCTATGTACGTTGGGAAGCCACTTGTCCCTTTTCATTAGATTTATCCTGCTATTTGTTTCTTTATTTTTTGCTTCTTACTTTGAACCCATAACCTAACCCAGTACTATCTTTTCTCTGGCATACAACTTCTTTCTCCTGTCTCAGTCATGACTAATGTTTTTCTGTATATCCCTTCCATATCAATAACCACTTTAATAATTTCCTTTCTAACCTGCTTTATAGGAACTGTATTTAGTAACATTAAAAAACAATCCTCAGAATTTTGCTTCATCCTGTTTTCTTTACACTCTGTTGAATAGTTGGGGATGAAAATACTGTAGGCATACAAGTTACCCTTTTCAATATTTTTATCAGATCACCTATCTTCTTAGTTTGGGACTTAAAAAAATCCTACTGACTAGGGAATTAACATCCTTTATTGTGCTGGAAACTGGAGAGCTTCATCTGAATGTAGATGGATCAGATATCTTGAAAAATGCTTTATTTCCAGTGCATATGACACATGCACTTGGTCTCAGCCGTTTTGTTTATATCTAATCATCTGTCTGATTCCTCATAACCCTTCACATATTTTCAGTTCACTTAAATGTTTTTTTTGTAATCTAATTTTATTATCATTTTAGTTCATCACTCTTGGGGCCATCACTGAAGATGTTGAACAATATTGACTCAGTACTGAAGTGCCTCAATACTTTATGTCTTTAGAATTGTTTCTTTCCATTAATTGTTTTCTGCCTTCCCTACCTGTTTTTGAACTTGTAATCTGTAGCTTCCAGTTTCTACATTGCTTTTTGGAGAGGGATCTTCTCAGAGAAGGTTAAAAGTTGTACCTAACAATTTCCTGTTTGTCTCTTTAAGAGTCAGCATGCTGGTTTCACAAAGCTTGGCTATGTTTACAGAAGCTGAGCTGATTCATCCGTTTTAGTAGATAGTGCTCCTAGACTCTAATTAGTTCATCACCACCACCACCATCGTCCCCCTAGTGATACCTGATCATTTTACTTTTATAGAAATGAGATATCTGTGTATCTATAAATCACACTCATACTTGGTTTTGTGTTTCAGAAAAGTCAGTTAGGTCACTCACTTCCCTGAATTTTTCCTTGATCCTCTTAGAACATTTTGAAAAAGCTTGTGGTCTTGGGGAGGAAGGTGGCCGTGTTACTTTACAGAATCATGCTCTTTCAGAGTTCTTTATTGAATGTGTATATCTTTAATTAAGCACCTCATTTGGAATTAAGAGAAAAGAAGTGAACCGATCGATGAGAGAGAGAGAGAGAGAGAGAGAGAGAGAGAGAGAGAGAGAGAGCGCTTTTCCCCAACTCGGTGAAGGAGAGATGGAAGAGACACATATGTCTAGCCTTTAGTCCTGCATCTCATTGACAACAGCTCTGGAGGAAGACTTCATTTATACATACACAATACCTGCACATATATGTATACACATATGTTATGTGCATTTGTATATAGCCTAACCAGTACATATATGTATATACATGTAGGTATGTGAGTGCATACATGTGTGTGTGTGTGTGTGTGTATATATATATATATTCTGCCTGATCCCAATAAATTTGGATGTGATTATATTAACTAACATTTCTATAGCACTTTAAAGTTTGCAAAGCACTTTACAAATATTATATGATTTTATCCTCATAATCCTCGGAGATAGAAATTAATTGACTTGTTCAGGATTCTGTTAGGGTTGGCTAATATCTGAGACTGGACTTAAACTCAGATCTTCCTGACTTCAAGTTCAGCATTCTACTGCTATGCTGTCTAGCTGCCTTTTTTCTAAGCCTCCAATAGCATTTCTTATCTTCTTCATACCCCAGATAACTCTGGAATTTAATATTATTTAATTTGGCAGAAGCAAATATTGAAGATTTATTTAGCCCAGTGTCTGGCACATAGTAGGCACTTAATAAATCATTTAGTGACTATTATCTACTCTCTCAATTCATTCATTGCTTGTTTTCCTTGCCCTTTGGTTGTACAAACTAACCCGTGACCACTTTGTATATCTTCACATATTCCTTTGGGATATGGATACCAAGGATAGACCTGTAGCATTCTCTGAGGATTTGAATTATATCCAGCTAGCCTCATGTGATAAATATTTTGATATTTACATAAAGACTGAAGTCTTTTACATCCTTTCCTCTACCTTGTCCCCAGCCCTGATTCCTATATTTGTAGTAGAGAGAGAGATCCAATTATCACTTGTCTCACTTGTACATACAAAGGAATGTTTTTTTTTTTCCATTTAGAACAGTGGGCACAGTTGAACTCCTATTTCTAATAACAAAATCATCTAAATAATGTATAATCTATCCTACTAATAACATTTGTGTCCACAGTGTCTCCCAGTCTCATATATTTCCTTTATCCTTTCTGTCTTTACCTTTCACTTGTATGGCTAACCCTAACCCTATGCCCACCCACAACTGTCAGCCTACTTTCTTCCTAGGCTGGGCCACTTCTCTTTGTACATATATCCATTTTTCTGCTATGCCCTGGTTCTAGCACAGGAGACTACATTGTCTTAGTATTTCTCTCACTTGTACCTTCCACCCCTTGACAATCCATCTTTTAGACTTTATTGTTAGAATTTGTTCTTCCTATCTCTATAGTTGTAGGTCTGTGTTGGAGTTTGATTTTCAATGCAGGGAAAGTTATTTAGATTTGATGAACCTGAAACTCAGTCCACATAAGCTAGACTTTATCTTTTTAAAAATACTATGATTTATCTTTTCTGCATATTTTCCCTCTACTATTATTAAATATTAACATATTTTAAAGCTCCTAACCTTTTTAAGATACTATTTTTCAGTTTAAAAAAATTTCATTTAAAAAAACATTCTTTCTTTGCTATTCTGTTTTGGTTATTGTGTATATGAACACTTTTGAATGCTTTTCCTTGAACTCTAACTACTTTTAAACTCTTAATTCTTTCCATTAGAAAATTAGTAAGTCTGTGATCATCATGAGAAAAGTTTCATATAGTATGAGGAGAGATAGATATGATGTATGTTGCATTTTGTGATATTAAAATATCAAACTAATTGTCTTCACAATCAAAAGTTGCACAAAACAAAACAAAAAGTTCTCAAATAGAAGAAAGAATAGAGTAGCAGGAAAAAAATATTGGATTTGTGTGAGAAAATCTGGGTTTGAGATCCTTCTCTGCCACTTAGTAGAAAATCACTGAATTTCTTTAAGGCCATTTTCTTAGTTATAAAAATGAAAGGGGAAGACTAAATTGTCACCAAGATTCCTTTCTGTTCAATGCTTTTATGACAAATGTTTGTGAAATTAGAGGAAGATTCCTCTCCCCAAACTGTTTAATTTTAATCCATTTTCATTGGATTCTGATCTTCTAAAATTAATATATATTGGGAGATGCTTTGTATGTTAAAGTCAGGAGACAGGTTGCTTTGGAATCAAGAAGACCAAGGTTCAGAACTTACCCTTGACTTTTACTAGCTCTGTGACTATTGGCAAATCACTGAATTGCTGGGTCCTTTGCAAATCATAAAGTAAATTAGAGAAATGGGAATTATTTGTTGTCATCCTTATAATTATTGTTCATTTATTTGAAAAATCTAAATTTATAATTGACTCTTTAAATAACTCTCCAGGATATGATTAAATTGTTAAAACAGAAAATAAGAGAATATTTTTGCATAGCTATAGATGGCCTTATAGGTTTTAGAATTTGAGGACAGTAATGTTTTTAATTGAAATGGCACAGACTATTTTAAAAAAATTTTCCTAGCTGATAAAAATTGTGAAATAATACTTATTCATTCATTCAGCAAACTTTTATACTCATGGACTTATGCCCAATGTTCTAAATTATGAAGGAGATACATAGATTAGATAAGATTAGCAGATCTCTATCCTCATAGAACTTTCAGTCTAATAAAGGAGTAAGATACAAGCACAGATAACTATAATACAAAATATTACACAATAATGATATGGGAAGGAAAGAGAAAAGCATTAATTAAAATCCTATGTGCCACATACTGTACTAAGTGCTTGACAAATATCTCATTTGATCTTTGATGTAGATATTATTATCCCCATTTCACAACTGTAAATAGAAGTTAATTGACTTGCCCTGGATCACACTTCTATCCAAAGCCAGATTGTAATTCAAATCCTTCCAATTCCAAGTCCAGTTCAGTGTGCCATCTAGATGCCATATTAGAGAGTTCAGTTCATGTGAGTCTTGAGAGAAAGCTCATTACCAACCAGAGGAATCAGTTAAGACTTTGTGGAGGAGGTGGCATTTGAATTAGTTGTTTGTGTGTGTGTGTGTGTGTGTGTGTTGTTGTTGTTGTTGTTGTTGTTGTTGTTGTTGTTGTTGTTGTTGTTGTTGTTGTTGTTGTTGTTTGCGGAGGCAGTTGGGGTTAAGTGACTTGCCAGGGTCACACAGCTGGGAAGTGTTAAGTGTCTGAGGCCACATTTGAACTCAGGCCCTCCTGACTTCAGGGCTGGTGCTCTGTCTACTGAACCACCCTTGGATTAGTTATTTAAAAATCATTAAGTTAAGTGAGAATAGAAAGACAATCCAGACATGGGGGATAGTAACAGCAAGGGCACAGACATTGGAAATTTTAGGCCATATTCCAAGAACTGAGCATAGTCTATTCATTCTTATAAGGATCCTGTTCTCACAACATTACCCTAAAGCAAGGAGTACCAATTCACTATCTCCATTTTATAGATAAGGTTACATGACTTGTTTTACTATCATAGAATCAGAGAATTTTAAGTTGGGACTTCGGCGGCCTCTAGTCCAGCCCATACTCACAAAGAATCCCCATGTAACATATCTGTCTGACAGCAGTTGCTCAAAGGCCAGGGAATGGGGATGTTGGGGTGAAGAATTCACCAACTCCCAAGGCACACACCTAGTACATTTTGGAACCAGAACTCAAACCCAGGTCCTCTTTCTGACATCAGAATCAGCTGGTCGATGGAAAGCAATGACAGTATCCTGGAATCATTATTTTTATATATCACATAGACCTTTCTTCCACTAGATTGACATACTATAATGACCCTTCCTTCTCCCTAGAATGGTTTTGTGCAATTAATTCGTTATTGGGGATAGGGCAGTACGAAATATAGTCATTTTAATGCTGAGAAGAATATTGAATTTATATCAGACCCAGTGACTTTGTAACAATCACCCATATCTGGGGTTGTGGCAGAATAAAGACATGATTTAATTGTTTAAATTGTTTATTTTTATAGCTGTATCATTACTAAAATCTGTGGTAGGCATCGAAATTTTCCTATATATGGTCCCTGAAAGCTGCACCTGTAAATGTCGATTTGAACAAGAATAGTGGAAAGATATTTGGGGTGAGGGGGTCTGTGTCTGTATGGATGTGTATGTCTGTGCATATGCACATGTGTGCCTGCCTGAGTAGTTGGTGAGCATGCAAGCAATGTGGGAAGACTACAAGAGTTTTATCCCTTTAGAAATAAATTATGGTGTAGTGTGGCATGAATATGATGTGTCAGTGAATACAGAACATGGGATTACCTTCTGTCTCCTTTCTTTATCATAGATAACAGAGGCAGTGTGGAAGAAGAGATTTATTTTGTAGCCATTTGAAGCTGACCAAGCAATTCATAACAGATGAAATGCTGATTTATTGCTGGAAAGAAAAGATGTCGGTTCTCACTAAAATGCCACTAATTGCCTTATTGTTTAAAGTGCAAATTATATTCAGCAATTTGTCAGGCTTATTCCTTTTTTTTAAAATGCATAGTTGTAATTCACTAGTGAAGTTTTGAGAAGAAGAAAAAAGGCAAATTAACATTAAGTGGAAATGCACTAATATTTGCTGATCTCTTCTTTCTAAGTCTTTTGCCATAAACATGTAAAGTAAATTACATTTAATGAAAAAGGTTAAAGGAATAGTTATTGCAAAACCATCCCAAAGAGTAAGTTGACATTTCATCAGAGTTTTGTTGATTTCAATGTGGATTCTCATTTCGAATTCTGGGATTTACCCCTCCCAAGTATACTGAGCTGACCCTGGTTCTGAAAAGCCGAGTAGCATGTCATTTTGGGAACTTGGCAGGTTGTCTTCTTTTTAGGAAAATGACCTACTTCAGGGTGGGGTGCTCTTTTTGTTAGTTTTCATGAAGAGTTTTTTCTTTTAAGTGGGCAAGTGTCTTTTTTGGGGAGAGAATCTTTATTCAAGTAGTCTGTGGCAAAGTCTCTCTTTGAGGATAAGAGGATATACTCCTTAAATACTGTGTTTTCCCAGTGAAAGGATGGATTAGAGGTATTTGGTCATCTCCCATTTCTTGTTAAGTTTGTCCATGTCATTCTCCTACTGAAGAAGTTTCAGGAGTTTCATTTTGCCCTTTTAGATAAAATCCAAATTTCTGTTTGGTATTTAAAACCCTTCCCAGTGTAACTCCAGTCTGTTTTTCAAGGCTAATTTTTATGTAATTTCCCTAATATTATTCCCTCTGCATTCTAACCCAGTTGTCCTACTGGCTATATGCTCTACACTGTGTTCCATCTCTTGCCTCTGCACATTTGCCCACACTCTTTGTTCCCAGGCCCAATAAACTTACACTCTTGGCATCTCTGACTCTCTACAAGCAGCCACTCAAGTGCCACTTACCGTGGGAAGCCTTTCATGCTCTATCCAGTTTATATTTTTTGTCCTTTAATCCCAGATTACTTCACCACTTAATCTGTATATATTTGGCAGTCACTCGTCTATATGTGTGTTGTTTTCCTCTGCAAACTATAAGGATCTAGAGGGCTGGGATTATTTTATTTTTGCCTTCAGTACTTATCAAAATATCTGGATATTTAATAAATGCTTATGAATTTCTTTGATACTCTATTGCTCTAAGGCATAAGAACTCTTTCTAAATTAAAAATATCACTGATTAATAGGTTAGAACTACCCCTATAGCCAGATTCCTACATATTCTCCTGAACAATAGAACTTTCTGTTTTATGGTGACTTTCAAGCACTAATAATGTTTGGCCTTATTTTGCATCCAGAAATCTGCCATGCTTAATTTCTGGGTTAGGAGTAAGCAGGAACTATCTGCTGAGACAGCTATGTTGGACACTGGGGATATAAAGACAAAAATAAACCAGTACCTACCCTCAAGGAATTTACAGTCTAGCCAGGGTTGAATGAAGGCTACAGAATATGCTGTTAATTTTATATTTGAGAATCAAAATACCATTAAAACTTGAAATCGAGAAAGAGGAAGATTTTTAGAACCTCAGAATCTGAAAAGATCTAGGAGGTAATTTTCTCTAACCAAAACATGAATCTATTGTGGAACAACCCAACAAGTGCCCAGCTAGCCTCTCCTTGAACATTTTCAATATTAGAAAACTCACTACCTTATATGGCAGACCTTTCTGTTTTGGACAGCTCTAATTGTTCAGAAATTCTTTATATTGAGTTGAAATCTGCTTCCCTATCACTTAGGATTGTAGGCGTCTGGATTTAGCACGGGAAAAGACTTGAAACATCATCTAATCCACTCTCCTTCTTTTACAAATGAGAAAACTGAAGCCCAAAGGAGTGTAAGGTAATGAACATGGGAAATCCTTGAGCACTAGTGGGAAATCCTTGAGCCAGAGCTCATTCTTTGCAGAATACTTAAAAAG
Organism: Sarcophilus harrisii; assembly: GCF_902635505.1. Lineage (NCBI taxonomy): Eukaryota > Metazoa > Chordata > Mammalia > Dasyuromorphia > Dasyuridae > Sarcophilus > Sarcophilus harrisii. Next base: position 216,585,844 of record NC_045429.1, read on the forward strand.
CTTGTAGTGGAAATAAATGCTATAAATGTGAGAGCCTTAAACAGCATAGCATTTCTTATTAAATATTGGGAAAAACATATGAAAGAGAAGTCCTTTGAATAAAGGAAAGCCACTAACTACTACTCAAATCTCAAAGAATATCATAAATTTCATACTGTTGGGAAATGAAATTAATAAGGGAAATCTTTGTGACAATTTAGCTTTTTATTAAACTTCAGAAACTGTGCCCTGCATAGAAACCCCAGGAACACAATTCAGTATTCTCTCTATTATACCATGACACAGGTGCCTTTCCTTGAGGAACTTACAGTTCAGTAGGGTAGAATAAGGTACAGTCATAAATAAATATAAAAGAGTAAAGGATGAAAAATGCAGGAAGAATTTTAAAAACAAAGTGTTAAAAGAATTCATAAGAAAAGAATCACTTTGGGATCAGGGAAAGGGTAGCATTTATTATGGTATTTGAAGAATGGGTAAGATTTCAGCTGATGAGATGTAGGGGGAAGGCATTCCTGACATGGGGGATAACATGAATGAAAACACACAAGGAGTAAAGAGAGGACACACATGGAGAATGGCCCATGGACTGATTTAGTCTGTATATGCATAGTCCTATGTGAAAGGCAAGAGTGTAAGATAAGAATGGAATTTGGTCTACAGAAGATCATGGGTCTATTCTTTCTTCTTTTTCTCTCCAAACAGACTTAGAAAAACCCTTGTAGTTGTCCTTGATCTTTCTTATAAATCTCAGCACAGCCATTAGCCTTCCTGACACCTATAAGTCTGCTAATGTCTATAAGGCACTCTGCATACTTGAAAGACCTATTATACAAATGTCAGTTACTATCATGCTGCTCTTTTAATCATCCTTAATTACAGACCTCTGCTTCCATTTTTTTCCTGCATATCCTTTGTGTGACCATGGATAAGTCACTTGATAAACTTCCTAGGCTAAAGTTTCCTTTTTTCCCCCCATAAAACCAAAGAGGTGGAAGAGATTGTCTCTGAGGTTCTTTCTAGTTCTAGATGTATGATCATGTAACAAACAGCATTATTCCTTTTTAGGCATCTCTTTTTCTTCATGGAAGGCTGAATATTTATGTGGGGATATTATCTCTACTCCACACTTCTGCCTCAGTACCCAACCCTTTTCCGTAGGGTCAGGAAGTAAAAGGAAACACAGAATCATGGATAAAGGGTTGTGAAACTAGAGCTGATGTCATAGTTTTATTATTGATCTTTTTGCTATACTGTGTAAGGGGCACTGGAACAGCCACACCATGAAATCAGAATAACACAAACACTTATAAATACCATCCCATAGACATTGATGCATTGTTGGTGGAGTTGTGAACGGGTCCAACCATTTTGGAGAGTAGTTTGGAACTATGCTCAAAAAGTTATCAAACTGTGCATACCCTTTGATCCTGCAGTGTTACTACTGGGATTATATCCCAAAGAGATTATAAAGAAGGGAAAGGGACCTGTATGTGCACGAATGTTTGTGGCAGCCCTTTTTGTAGTGGCTAGAAACTGGAAACTGAATGGATGTCCATCAGTTGGAGAATGGCTGAATAAATTGTGGTATGTGAAAATTATGGAATATTACTGTTCTGTAAGAAATGACCAACAGGATGATTTCAGAAAGGCCTGGAGAGACTTACACGAACTGATGCTGAGTGAAATGAGCAGGACCAGGAGATCATTATATACTTCAACAACAATACTAGATGATGACCAGTTCTGATGGATCAGGCCATCCTCAGCAACGAGATCAACCAAATCATTTCTAATGGAGCAGTAATGAACTGAACTAGCTATACCCAGAAAAAGAACTCTGGGAGATGACTAAAAACCATTACATTGAATTCCCAATCCCTATAGTTATGCACACCTGCATTTTTGATTTCCTTCACAAGCTAATTGTACAATAATTCAGAGTCTGATTCTTTTTGTACAGCAAAATAATGTTTTGGTCATGTATACTTATTGTGTATCTAAGTTATATTTTAATATATTTTAACATCTACTGGTCATCCTGACATTTAGGGGAGGGGGTGGGGGAGTAAGAGGTGAAAAATTGGAACAAGAGGTTTGGCAATTGTTAATGCTGTAAAGTTACCTATGTATATATCCTGTAAATAAAAGGCTATTAAATAAAAAAAAAAAAGAAATGACCAACAGGATGATTTCAGAAAGGCCTGGAGAGACTTACACGAACTGATGCTGAGTGAAATGAGCAGGACCAGGAGATCATTATATACTTCAACAACAATACTAGATGATGACCAGTTCTGATGGATCAGGCCATCCTCAGCAACGAGATCAACCAAATCATTTCTAATGGAGCAGTAATGAACTGAGCTAGCTATGCCCAGAAAAATAACTCTGGGAGATGACTAAAAACCATTACATTAAATTCCCAATCCCTATATTTATGCACACATGCATTTTTGATCTCCTTCATAAGCTAATTGTACAATAATTCAGAGTCTGATTCTTTTACAGCAAAATGATGTTTTGGTCATGTATACTTATTGTGTATCTAAGTTATATATTTTGATATATTTAATATCTACTGGTCATCCTGCCATCTGGGGGAGGGGGTGGGGGGGGTAAGAGGTGAAAAATTGGAACAAGAGATTTGGCAATTGTTAATGCTGTAAAGTTACCCACGTATATATCCTGTAAATAAAAGGCTATTAAATAAAAAAAAAAATATACCATCCCATACTCACACAACACAGTGATGCCATAGGAGAAAGAGAACCAAGGCAAAAATCTGTGAAAACTGTCGCCTCGGACTCCTTGCCTCTAGAAGAGTGGTGTCCAACTAGAGGGATCCTTGCAAATGCATATGTATTTTTAAAAATTAGAAAACCATGTTAGTATTCTATTGTATATTCATTTTGTTCAATAGTTCCCAGTAATATTTTACTCTGATTCCAGCCATCTGCTCCAGACCAACAAGATTCCTCCTGAAAGTACTATCCTAACTCTATCACATGCTTGTTCATGCAAGTCTGCTCATCAGAGCTGAGCCTCTCCATTCATTCTTACTGCTGTATATTTGTAGACTTCCTGGCACCAGGAAATACTCCTGTGGCAATGCCAATGAAATCACCTGCAACTCATCACTTGCTCCCTCAACTGCAGTAGGAATTCTCCTGATACTATACATGGTAGCACCTGTTTACCATGCTGCCTCCCACTTCTGCTACTTTTCAATCTCCCAGCAGTGTCTTCAGTGTTCATTTCCCTGGCTATCATGAATTTTAGGATGATATGGTTCCTTTTCCCCAAGGTTCCCGTTGTTTTCATTTTTGCTAACAAGTTCTTCCTTGATGACCAGATTAACACAGAGAAGTACAGTTCCCCTCCTGAGTCATGATTTTCACCCCTACAGTTTTGGTAAAATGTAGATCAGTATAAAAAATTAAATGGAAATTTGGGGGGAGTTTTATGGAAACTACAGATGACACCTGAAGGCCAGCAGATGCCACAGAGCTTATAACCAAATAACCCAAATTTTACAATAAGGTACTGAAAACACCCCTAAAGAAAAAGTTCAAACTTATTCTCTGGTATAAAGGGAGTGCCAAAAAAATTTATGCAATTTTTACAGATCACAAGGGTGCAACACCCCTAACCTCTGCAATATGACAGGAATAGCTGTAATTGCCCTTATGGCTTCCTCCAACCTCTGAGAGATGAAATTATTAAGGATATTTCAAATATTCTGCTTTTAGCAAATGGGGACATAAATTTCAGGTTAAAAAGTCAACATGACTACTACATAAATTGCCTTTGTGCCGCTTTTCTTATCTATACGAGAAATATATTGTCTAATTCCCCTCTCTAGCCAGGGAGGTAGTATATTTCTTCCTATGCCAGTATCGTTTTTCCCCCTCTTAATATCAGTTTGTAGAGTTTCATATAAGTTTATGTAACTTTGCATAAAGTACTATGTTCTCCCATCCTTTTGTTTACTTTCTTTTAAATAAGACATATATGTTTATACATTAGAATAAACTATTTTATTTGTTGCAATCTAATTGCGAGTTCTATGTCAACACCAAGCCTTAGTTATTTTCATCGTCATATTTATGTCCTATTGTCAAAAATCTCATGCACACCCAATTCCTACTACCCCCAACTATCGCCACTCTTCCAGGTACTATTTTTAGAAAAACAGAGCCCCAAAGTTGACTTCACTGCTTACAGTTCAAGAAAACTTATCTCAAAAATATCTGTAAGAGTCAGGAAGATCTGAGGTCAAATCCAGCCTGATACACTTACTAGTTGTGTTTGTGTAAGTCACTTAATTCTATTTGCCTTGTTTTCCTTATCTGTAAAATGAGGTGGAAAAGGAAATGGCAAACTGCTTCAGCATCTTTGCCAAGAAAATCCCCCAAAGAAAGCAAATTGTACATACCCTTTGGTCCAGCAATACCATTATTAGGTCTGTATCCCAAAGAGATCATTAAAAATAGAAAGGAACCTACATGTACAAAAGTATTTATATTATCCCTTTTCATGATGGCAAAATATTGGAAATTGAAGGGATGCCCATCAGTTGAGAAATGACTGAACAAGTTGTGGTATATGAATGTGATGGAATACTATTGTGCAGTAAGAAATGATGAGCAGACAGATTTCAGTAAAACCTAGAAAAACATGTATTAACTGATGGAAAATCAGAGCAGAACCAGGAAATCAGTGGACATGGTATCAGCAACATTCTATGATGATCACTTATGAATGACTTAGTTTTCTCATCAACACAATGATCAAGACAAGCGCAAAGGACTTCCATGATGGAAAATGCAATCTACAGCCAGATAAAGACTTGATGGACTGTATGAGTGCAGATCAAAGCATACTTTTTTCCACTTAATTTCATTTTTGTGGACTTTTTCCTTTTGATCTGTTCCTTCTTTCACAACTGTGACTAATATGGAATTATGTTTTGTGTTATTGCACATTTATAACCTATATAACAATTTATAAAATTGTTTACCATTTTATGAAGAGAGAAAGGAAAGAAGGGGAAAAATCAGAAAGTCAAAATCTTGTAAAAATGAATGGTGAAAATTGTCTTGACATACAATTGGGGGAAAAGAAAATACTATTTAAAAAAGCCCCAAAAGAGGTCATGAAAAGTCAGACACAACTGAAAATAACTAGCTAGTAACAACAACCATATAAACTACATAGGGGAGATAGCAACTAGGTCATAAGTCTCAGTAATATCTCACATTTATATAATGTTTTAATGATCAGAAGTAGTCCTGACAACCTTCTAGAATATATGTTGTAACAACCTTGCTGGTATGTATTGTAAATATCATTCCTTATTTTATGGAAAGAGAAACTGAGGCTCAGAGCTATTAAATGATTTCCCTAAGGTCATACTAAGTATTAAGTATTAGAACAAGAATCTGAATGACCCAGATCACTCCTGAGTTCAGTCACTTTCTGTTACACAAGTGTACTAATACAGGCTCATTTCCCACATTAATTTCTTCAGTAAACTCTGAAACATATATCATAGCCAAATTCATCAGAACTCTTGTGCTATTTTTTTTACCCCAAAACAATCTATATAGAATTGAAATCAAAAACTACCCTTCCTCCGCACCTCCTCCCCTACCTTGTATTCACTTTCTCTGTGGAGTGAGAAATGGGCAGGAGTCATCCCAGTGCATCTGTCTTTTTCTCCCACCGCATCACAAACTCTTGACAGCTTTGTTTATTTCCCATCTCTTCACATTGGTATATAGTCAAGTAACTGTGTATGTATGTGTATATGTGTGTGTGTCTTTATATATATAAGCAAGGTTGTTACAACATATATATATATATATTCATGTATATGTGCATGTATCCATGGTATTTTCAATTCCTGAAAATGGAATTATTCTCAGTTTTTTTTTCCTTCACTTCCTTTTATGATTTTTTTTCATCTTCCCATTTGTCCTTAAATATCTAGATTCATCATTGATTCTTAAATCTACTAAGCTTCCAAATAAAGATCTTCATTTGTTTCTTCTACAATATTTGCTTTGCCTAATATTTTAAAATTACAGATGTGCTATATCTTCTCTACTAGATTGTAAACTCCCTAAGATCAGTGACTGAATCTTAACTATTTTTGTAATTCCCCATGTTAGCATAGTGCTTTGAATGTAGTAGACACTTAATAAATAAATGGTTATTGAATGAATGGATGAATGAATGTCAACTCTGATGCAAGCTTTATCTTTCTAATTTTGATTTCATATCATGACTATTTTAGACTATCTTGACTATTCTTGAAATCAAAATGTACTTCCTTGTAAATATCTAGAGTACTACCACTTGATTTCCAATATAACTCAAAATCTAGTTTTAAATTTCCTCTTAACTTTAAGCACTCTTTGATGTGACCACTTTTTTTTCACCTGGTACTTTATTCATCCTGATTTATCAGAGTCTTGACTTCCTCTGTCTCTTCTCATGTTCTCCTTAAATGAATGATCCAGTGCCTTTGATGTTTCTTCTCCCAGGGAAGAATCTTTCTGTATATTTGTCTCATATAAAAGAACCTCATCTGTCTCTTTAATATCATTTTATGGCAATATTTTCTTTTTCCTTCTTATTAGCTTTTTGATTGCTTTAATTTATTTGCAGTGAAGGTTCATTGTACTACCATTTTGGATAATTCATGATATACATGGTCTTGTACTTAATTTTATAAATTATTTGAAGTTGTTTTCTGAAAGATGTATTGTAAAATCAAAAGTAGTTATATATGCATGTATACATATATAAAAATATATTGATATACATACATATAATGTGTGTATATTGCATATTTAAACATATGGAGAAAAAATCTGTAACTTTATAGTAACTACCCATCTTCATTTTTGAAATGACTTTAATTGCTAAGAACTCAATTGAAATTGGTGCTGCTTCTTTTATGCAACAAAATGAAAGATGAGAATAGAAGGAAGAACATTTCCCTTTTTTGTTTGTTTTTTTTTCAGTTAATTAATGTTTGCACTGTGTTTTAGTTTTGTTTTGGTTTTTTATAAACAGTAGATTATGAATAGACATGTTCCTTAAAGGGTAACAATGTGAATCAGCCCTTCACATTATCTGCCTAAGGTTCAGGCCATAAAATAATGTTACCAATGTGAACACTATGAGGACAGTGTAACAGGATGCTGCTTCTTGGCTGCAGAGAGAGAAAGATGTGTGTCTCTGAGTATACTGTTACAGCAGCATGTGGGAAGGCTTATGGTATAGTAATGTGACAAGCTGTGAACAGTGGATCAGTGAAAAATGTGAGATAATTTAATTGAGGAGCGCTTGGTGAGAGGACCGCTGAGAAGAGGAGACAGAGGCTGTGGCAGAGAAAGGACATCTGAGGGGTGGATGAAGGAAGAAATGTCGTTCTGAAGGAAGTGTGAAGATGGTATGCTACCTCATCTGTCTTCCAGTTTGGGATGGTCTCTTACCCCTCACACTTTGCAAAAGGGAAATCATTTCTGTCACTGCCTTATTCTAACACATCTTCCATTTCCATGTGGGGGTGACTTCCTTTTTTCTACATAAATTATAACATTTGCTCTTTTTTGGCATGCCACACCTTTTGAGGAAGAAATATGGCTTTTTCTTTGGTTAAATCTCCCTTCTGTTACAGGCTTACATGGTGAACTGTTTTGTGAGGCTGTTGTTGATCGGTGATTCCTAAATGTCTTTTGAATTTTTATTTTAAACTATCCATTTTTCTTCACTGTTTCTTCACTTTTTTCACTGTTCTTGAATTGGGAAAGTATCAAGTTAGGTGATTTTCTAATAGATTCAGGCAATACCACCAAACATTAAAAAAAAAAAAACCTAACCTGACACACAGTCCAAACTAATAACATCTTTCAACCCTTGGATAGTTGTATTCAACAATATTCAAGACTGCTCCTGAGGAAAATACTTCTGTTTTCATTGTGATGGATTCAAATGGGCAATCCTAAGTGAATTTCATTTACAAAGTTTTATTTCTGTAATTCCCTTTGTGTTTGTATGTATATATGTGTGTGTTACTAACATGTTTTCTTTATGATCATTATATGATTGAGAACAAGATTTTAGGAAAACAGTGGCATCTATTTCTATACAGTTATGTAGACCATTGCTGGCATTATAATAATGTCAAAGTACTTGGACTTCATCTTAAATCCTGGAATGTGATCATCTTTAAGCAAAGGCTAAGCAGAAAACAAAGAACATATTTCTCAGGCACAGGTTGTAGCCCCTATACATTGGATCAATATACTATGCCTTATAGTCAAATATGGTATTAAAGCATAATAGTTTATGTTGTTCTTTCCACTTTCCTTCTTGCTTTGAATTGCTCAATTTTAATCATAAATTAAATGATTGTTCTCCAATTTTACCAATCATAAAGTTTCTTTATTAATGTTACTGTTATAATCAGCATGGAATAGTGCATTAAACAACCAGCCTTAAAATCAGAAATGCCTGACTCCAGTCCTTCCTTGGATACATACAGGCTACATAACCATGGGCAGGTCACTTTAACTCCCAGTGCCCTAGATTGTAAATGACAGTTGAGTCTGTGTCAATGGGATCAAGTTGCTGATTATATCAGTAGAAGAACCATAGTATCAGAACTCTCTCCAAAAAAACAAAGCAAAACAAAAAGAAAACCCACATTTAGCAAATATATAGAAAACTGTAACTTGAGAGTGGGATGAGAACAGTTGTAACAACTTTTTAAAATCAGGTTGATAAATCTCTGAGGAAATGGGGGAGAAAGGGAGAATAGCACTTCCAGGCCTCAAATTACAATATAAAGAATCTTCATAAAAATATTTTTGGTATTGTTGTAAAAATAGAAAATTTAATCCCATGAAATAGGCTAGATAAGTACAAATCAGAAACAATAAGCAAACAATTATGTGCCAGACTCTGTGCTAGGCACTGAGAATGCAAATAGGAAGACTGAATTTATTCTATTTTCAAGGAGATCATTCTATATAAGGAGAGAGTATATATAACTATAGAAGCATATAGAAAACAAATATGTGCAAAATAAGCACAATTAGTAGTAACTCAGTGATTGATAGCTCAAGAACATAAATTGCTTGAAAAAGAAGTTTATATTTGACAACTGATGGGAAAATTGGAAAGCAGCTTGCCAGCAATAAGTTACCAATATCTTTTTACAATATATTACAACAAGCTCAAAATGGATATTCATATTAGATATTAATGACCACTTCATAAAAAGAAAATTTAGAATAAGATCAAGTACCTTTCCTAGGAAGGACTAAGAAAAATAGTCTTAAACAGGATCAAAGAAATCATAAAAGATAAAATAGATAATTTTGATTATATAAAATTGAAAAGGTTTTGCCAAAACAAAATCAATGCAGATAGCATAAGAATGAGGAGAAAACTGAGGCTCAGAGAAGGTACTTCTGGTATTTGTTTCAGGTTGTAGAAATATAGAGTCTAGATTCAAAAACAGGTGATCTGAATCCACAACAGCTGAATGAATCTTTGAATAAATCACTTAATCTTTCAACCTTTGACACTTCATTTATAAAATTAGATTTATGGTATTTGTTCTATCCATCTCACAAGTATCACATGAAAATTTTATAATTCACAATATGGATGGTATTTATTCATGTTTATTTTAGAAAGATATAAGAAATATTATCAACCTGCTTTGTTATTGTTTTTAATTTATTGAAACCATTGTATTTGAACTGACAATTTCTGAATTTATTCCTCCTCTTTCCTTTCCTCAACAGTTATCTCCTTGCAGTAAGAAATAAATGAAATAGGTGGGTGGGGGCAATTCATTTGAACGATCTAAAGCAGCACCTAGGCCTGATGGTCTATGCAATGGACTATCCTCCCTTTATCTCTGCCAATAATGGAATTGAGTGTTTTTTTCCTAGCTATTCTCTGGAATCAAACTTGGTCATAATACTTTGGATAGTGTTCAGTTTCATTTCTTTTCTTTTCTTATTCTTTTCATTTAGATAGTTTGTAGTCATTGTGTTTATTCTTTTCCTGGTTCTACTTACTTGACTCTATCAGTTAATATGTGTTCTCATGCTTCTAATAATTCATCATAATCATGGCTTCCTCTATCATTTCTCTTAATATATATTCCATGATATTCATAAACCATAATTTGTTTATCCATTCTTTAATATAAGGGCATTTACTTTTTTTCATTTGTTTACTACCAGAAAAGTGTTGCTATGAATATTTTGGTATCCCCCTTGGGATATATCTACAGCAGATATTTTAGTTACTTATTAGTATAATTCCAAATTGCTTTCCAAAATCATTGAACCAGTTCATAGTTCCACCAGTATGGATTAGTGTTACTTGTCTTTCTGGATACCATGTAGCATTGACTAATTCCATTTTCTGCTATGTTTGCTAATTTACAGAATGTGTTATGAGATGTCAGAGTTGTTTTGATTTGCATTTCTTTTATCAGTGATTTGAAGCATTTTTATATGATTAATAGGTTACAGTTTCTTTGAGAACTTCTTTTCACATCTGTGTTAATTTGTTATATATCTTGAATATTAGACTCGTCACATATTTGATACAAAGATAAGCACTTTCTCAATTGATAGCTTCCTTTCTTATCCTGTCTGCCTTGATTTTATTTGGGCAAAACCTTTTCAATTATAACTCCTTGTCTTCTTTCTCCTTATTTTTTTGCACTTGAGTTGAGTGGACTATGAACTCAGTTAATCATATATATTAGCTTTCTAATCTTATTCAATTCACTCACTTGATAGATGTGAAAACTGAAGCTCAGAGAGATTGGGACACTCCTAAGGTTGTATCCTATAAATCCAAATTTACTGGTTGTTTCCATTGTACCACATTGACTTAAAGATATATCACAAGTTAAAACTCTCTTAATATGAATTAGTTCAAGCCTATTAAGTTAATACTTGCCCATCCCAGCATTAATAGTTGCATAGAATTTCTCCCTAAAGAGATGCCTGGTACACAGAGACTCATCCAGTAGCATTCAGGGAATTGTATTTTCTTTTTATTTTGTATTAATGGAGGTTTGCTTTCTGAGCATTCTTTGATCTTACAAAACACTGCAATACTTTTCACTAGTACAGAGAGCTAGTGTGTACCAACTTTACAAGTAGTCCTTTGCTTTCCTCTCCCCATATCCAACCTATGTTCTATTTCCAAATGCTTTCTGTTACATAGATACTTTAAAAAATAATAGATTGCTCACTTTTTATACTACCAAGCCAGTAGCTGTTAATTGCCTGTCTTGTATTTCAATTCTCAATAATATTTTGACATGGGTTGCACAACCTCTGTCTTTCTAGAATTTGTAAAGTACTCTTATGTGTGATTTGAGAAATCCAAGTGCTATTATATAGATTAAATGGAATCTTGAGGATATTTCTACCAGCTCTTTCCACTTCTTTTTCCTATTGTATAATATTTCCATTATCACTTTCAGTTAGACTGAAAACCCTAAACTGGACAGAATGTAATCTTACCAAAGGAAGAACCAAATTAAAAATTTTTGAACTCAAAGGGAATATATTATCCAATCCTCATTTTACAAATGAGGAAACAGGTTTATAGAGGCAAAGTCATCTGCTTATGGTCACACAGGCAATTGGTGGCAAAATCAGAGCTAAAAGCCTTTTGTAGAAGGATTGGAATTTCTGGATTTTGCTTCTTAATACATTATTTACTGAAGCATTGTTGTAAAACAAGTGAGTGTGCTACTCTGATGCTCAGTTATCTGTTTTATAAAAATACAGAGTTGTAATTGACAGAAATGCTTTAAAATACATAGATAAAACTGGGAAATGTCATTATAAGATGATTTTATTCCTTCTTTCTAAAATCCTGTGTTTGCTCATCTGCTTTTTAGGTGAATAGGAGCTTTGATTCATGAAAGGAAAAATGTCACTAAGACATACTGGTATTTCAGGTATGCATTTCAGGGTTTCTGACTGTACAGAATTGGTTTGCTTACTCTCATCACACAGCCAACACTAAAATATAGCAAGGTCACTCAAGAACAATTGTACCTCAAGAGGGGCTTTTTCTAACATATAAAGTGAAATATGTCTCTTTTTTGAACATCTCAAGTTTGGATTTCTCTTTCTCAGTCTCCCTGTTACTCTCTCCTTCCCTCTCGCCATCCACGTGATACACTACGACTTCTCTTTCAATCCAAGCCAGTTAGCCTCTTGTCTGTCTCCCAAATACTTAAGCAATTCTCTCTCCTCCCAAATTTCTCTTCCTAGTTCTATAGATGATTAATATCCAAGCAGCTCATTTCTTTATTTTACAAAATTGATCCACTGATTTACACATAGGATTCTTATAAAAAGATTATCTGGAGAAGAGATGAAAACTATGTCTTTTACTATAAGGTTAGAAAACCAAATCCCAATTCATCTATTATCTCCCTTCCTTGATATAAGTGCCAGATAGAGAAGTCCTTTAGAATGTAATCATTCCCAATAGAAATGTTCTAGACAATAAGCATTTTATTGTTTTTAAAACCTTAAGAAGTCAGGTAAACCTTAATTTGTCCTAACAGTTCCAATGTAAGAGGATTTCAGGTTCTTATAAAAAGAGAAAACAAAGACCAGTAGTATCTAGGGAGACTTTTTCTCCTTTGCATCATTAAGCAAGAAAACAGCCAATGAATTAGAATATAGAATTCAGAATACACTAGGAAGGGATAGAAATAAAGGGCAACACCAGGTACATTAAAATATCTTGGGAAAAGGTTCAATAAAATAATTTTATTAAAGGTAAAAGGTAGGAATGGAGGGAAAAGTTTGAACCACCAACTTATCTAGGTGGAAAAAAGAAAGGATGCAGGTGGGGGAGAGGCAGGGGACAATCAAAGGGGAGAAGTAATTGACAGAGAGAGGGGAAAAAAAAGAGGGGGGAGAGAGGAAGAGAAAAAGAAAGAAAGGAATAAAAAAAGAAAAAAGGAAAGAGAAAAAAGGAAGAAAGGAAAGAAAAAAGAAAGAAAGGAAAGAGAAAAAAGAAAGAAAGGAAAGAGAAAAAAGAAAGAAAGGAAAGAGAAAAAAAGAAAGAAAGGAAAGAGAAAAAAAGAAAGAAAGGAAAGAGAAAAAAAGAAAGAAAGGAAAGAGAAAAAAAGAAAGAAAGGAAGGAGAAAAAAGAAAGAAAGGAAGGAGAAAAAGAGAAAGGAAGGAAGGAGAAGGGAAGGAAAGAGAAAGGAAGGAAGGAGAAGGGAAGGAAAGAGAAAGGAAGGAAGGAGAAGGGAAGGAAAGAGAAAGGAAGGAAAGGTGAATGAATACAAGTAATTAGCAGTTTGTGTCAATTCAAGGAATTGGGATAATAAAGATAAATGAATACTAGAAGAAATTCTGTTAGATATCTCTATCAAAGTAATATAAACAAAACTAATCCTTGAAATGCAGTATGCCAAAAAAAAAAAAAAAAGGATATGGGGGGGGGGGGAATCAATGCAAAAGAAATAAATGGAAGAAAATACAAAGCAAACCATCATTATCCTTAATGTAAATGAATCAAACAATATAATAAAATGAAAGAGACTAGCAAAATGGATAAGAAAAAAACAATAATTTATTGTATATGAAAGGCATTCCTTAAAAATGATAAAATGATATCTTAAAAAAGATATATAAAGGATGAAAATGAGAGACTGGACCAAAATGTATTAAACCCAAAGTGATTCCAAAAAACCCAAGATTTATAATTATATAATCTTTGTGTTCCAAATTTTTCTTTCTCCCTCTTTTACCTTCTCTCTCCTCAAAACAGCAAACAATCTGATATAGGTTAGATATATACAATCCTTTAATAATGATATCTCAAATAAAGAAAGTGCCAATCAGCAAATCCTCAAAATCATTAAGAACAATAATGATGAGACAAGAGGTCCCAACATTTTGGGAATGCAGCTAAAATAGTGATAGATAGTATGTTATATCTGAAAATAAAGATGAATATATTAGAAAAAAATTCATAAACTGAGTATGCACAAGCAAGTAATAAACCCCAAATAAACACCAAAGACAAAATTTTGAAAAAATTAGAATAGAAATGGGTAAAATTGACAACAAAATGAAGATATTTAAAAATTAAATTCCAGTTCTCTGAAAATAAGAAAAATGATGAACTTTTAGCTAATTTTATTTAAAAATAAAGAAAAGGGGGGAAATTTTAAATCAACAAAATGAAAATAAAAAGGAATTGTCAAAATTTACTATATAAATATTTTTTAACCACATTTGTAGTTTTATTAGTTTCTCAATGACTAAATAACATAGTGGATAAAATTTTGGACCAGATTTAAGAAGATCTGAGTTCAAAATTGACTTCAGATACTTTTGAACTACATGATCCTGAGCTAATCACTCTTTGTCTTAGTTTCCTCAACTCTGAAATGAAAATAATAATAATACCTGTCTCCCAGGTTTGTTGTAAAGATCAAATGAGATAATATATGTAAAATGCTTAACAGAGCACCTGGTACAGACTAAGTGCCTTATTAATGCCTTCTTCTAACAATTTATATCAGTGATTCTCAAAATTTTGTTTTCAGTATCTTTATCCTATTAAAAATTATTGAGGATCTCTCCAAAGAGTTTTTGTTTATCTGGATTATGTTTATAGACATTTACCATATTGGAAATAAAAACTATTTTTTAATTTGTAGACCCTCTAAAAGGGTTTCAGAGATCCCCAAGATTCTCTAGACCATACTTTGAGAACCACTGATCTATATTATTTCCAGCTATGTTACTTAGTAGCCTTTTGGAGTTGCCTGGGGCACTAAAAGATTAACTAACTTGCTCAAGGCCAAATAGTCATTCTGTATCAAAGGCAAAACTTGAACTCAGGTATTCCTGGCTTGAAGAACCACTTTTGCTCTACATTACTATATTGCCTCTCACAACTGGAGAAGTATTTCAGAGAGGAGATTAGCATATGTTAGCAAAACTGAGAATTTTAGAAGATGGATGATTATCTACAAAAAGAAAAGTAAAAACCACTTAAAAGAAGGAAATAATAGAAATCTTAATTCCATTTTTAATAAGGGAAGTGGGGGCACTGAACAATTCACATAGAAACAACCAACGGAAAAAAATATGCTGGTCCAGATGAATTCTGTCACTTATTTTAAAAGAAATTAATACCTGTGCTACATAAATTATTTTTAATAATTAACAATAAAACATTCTACCAAATTTCTTTTTATAATATCAATATAGAAATAAACCTAAACCTCAGAAAGATAAAGAAAGAAAATGAATAGAGGTGAAAATTTTAAATAAAATCTTAAGAAAAAATATGACAAAAATGATCAAAAAAATATTGACTATGATCAAGTTGCTTTTATGCCAAGATACAAAAATGCCCCAGTATTGACAACAATATGCATAACTATATAAAAATAAAAAAATCATGATCATAGTAATAGATGCATTTAAAAAAAACAAAATTCAATCCCCATTTCTACTTTTATAAAAAAGCATAAATGCAGAAATTTGTTGAAAGAAAAAATATATATCTTAAACTAAATTCTAGCATTATTGTCAGTTGGGAAATACTAGAAACTTGTACAGTAAATACAAGGATAAAAGCAAGGATGTCTTCTCTTTTTACAATTATTTGAAAGAGTTCTAATAGCAAAAGAAGTAAAGGAATAAATATCAGCAAAAGATATCCTGATTTTTCTTATTTATAAATGACATGATACCTTACTTAGGAAACTCCAGAAAATCAGCAAAGGAATTACACAGTATTTCTAGTAATTACAAGATGGAAAATAAATTCCCCTAAATTATCAATATTTCTATAAGTAATAACAATAATAATGAAATCCATACGAACCTGTCAGTGAAACCCCATGAAGAATAACTTCAAACTGCATAAAATATCTGAGATTAACTTACTAAGGCATATTTTAGATATATATAATTTTTTTTTATTTAATAGCCTTTTATTTGCAGGTTATATGCATGGGTAATTTTACAGCATTAACAATTGCCAAACCTCTGGTTCCAATTTTTCACCTCTTACCCCCCACCCCCTCCCCTAGATGGCAGGATGACCAGTAGATGTTAAATACATTAAAATATAAATTAGATACACAATAAGTATACGTGACCAAAACCGTTATTTTGCTGTACAAAAAGAATCAGACTCTGAAATATTGTACAATTAGCTTGTGAAGGAAATCAAAAATGCAGGTGGGCATAAATATAGGGATTGGGAATTCAATGTAATGGTTTTTAGTCATCTCCCAGAGTTCTTTCTCTGGGCGTAGCTGGTTCAGTTCATTACTACTCCATTGGAACTGATTTGGTTGATCTCGTTGCTGAGGATGGCCAGGTCCATCAGAACTGGTCATCATATAGTATTGTTGTTGAAGTATATAATGATCTCCTGGTCCTGCTCATTTCACTCAGCATCAGTTCGTGTAAGTCTCTCCAGGCCTTTCTGAAATCATCCTGTTGGTCATTTCTTACAGAACAGTAATATTCCATTTTACCACAATTTATTCAGCCATTCTCCAACTGATGTACATCCATTCAGTTTCCAGTTTCTAGCTACTACAAAAAGGGCTGCCACTAACATTCGTGCACATACAGGTCCCTTTCCCTTCTTTATAATCTCTTTGGGATATAAGCCCAGTAGTAACATTGCTGGATCAAAGGATATGCACAGTTTGATAACTTTTTGAGCATAGTTCCAAACTACTCTCCAAAATGGTTGGATTCGTTCACAACTCCACCAACAATGCATCAATGTCCCAGTTTTCCCACATCCCCTCCAACAATCATCATTATTTTTTCCTGTCATCTTAGCCAATCTGACAGGTGTGTAGTGGTATCTTAGAGTTGTCTTAATTTGCATTTCTATGATTAATAATGACTTGGAGCATCTTTTCATATGACTAGAATTAGTTTCAATTTCTTCATCTGAGAATTGTCTGTTCAAGATATATATAATTTCAAACTTCTCTGTCCAAATATCCAAATATGGAAACAGTAACAATTATGGAATTCCTCACAATTGAGACACACAAAAAAAGAAAGATGTTATCTAAAATAATTTATATGGAACTTTTAAGAAAACCAAGAGGTTCAAGCAGTAGAGGAATAATGAAAATCGCATTTCCAGACATCAAAGTATATGATTGTATTCATCTAAACACTTTGGTACTGCTTTGAGGGGGAAGGAAGGGAAAAGGGAGAGGGAGGGAAAAGAGAGATCAGCAGATCCTAGATAAGGAAGAATAGAAAGAATAAATATTAAGCACTGACTTAAAATCATCAAATAATGTGCACAGAGCCAGGCACTATACTAGGCTCAGGAGATAGAGATAGAAAAAATGAACCCATTCCGAACAAGAGTTTTGCCTTCTCTCTTTGGACATAACATGCTTACAGGAGTATTTAAAGAATAAATATGTGGAGAATAAATATAAAACAATTAGGGAGAGAGATGAGTAATAGGTGAAGAAACTAAGAAAGGCCTTCCTATAGAAGTTGATGCTTGAGCCACATTTTGAAGGAAGAGAGGAATTCTGTGAGATGGAGATGAGGAAGGAAGGAGCATTCCAGCCATGGGAGACAACCATTGCAAAGATAAACAAAATCAAAGATCTAAAGCTACAAGAGACCTCAGAGACCATCTAGGCCAATCTCATTATATACAGTTAAGGAAACTGAAATCCCACAGAAACAGAGATGAAAGAGATGGAACATCATTTGTGAAGAAGAGAGAAAAGCCAATTTGTGTAGACGATAGAGTTTTAAAGGTAGAATAATTTATAATGAGTCTAGAAAGATAGGTTGGGTGCACACTATATTGTGAAGGGTTTTAAAAGCCATTGTGCTAGAGGCAACAGGGAAACACACTGGAATTTATTTGAAGCGGGGAATGACATGTTCATATCTGCACTTCAGATCTGTTCAATCACCTTGGCAATTATGTGGAAGATGAATTGAAAAGGAGGAGACTTGAGACAGGGAAATTAATTAGAATATCTTAGTAACAGTCTAGTTGAGAGGTGATGAGAGCCTGAGCAAGGGGGTGTCTGGGTGAGTAGGGGGAAAGGATCAAATATGAGATCTTATGAAGGTAGAAACATCATAATTTGGCTACTGATTAGATATATAAGAGTAAGAAGAATAAGAAATTGTGGATAATAATGAATTTACAAACCTGAGATGCTAGAAGAATGTTGATTCAGTCAGTCAGTAAGCATTTATTAGGCACTTACTGTTTGCCAGGAACTATGTTAAGCTCTGAGAATGTGAAAGGCTTCAAGGTGTTCTTATTCTGAAGGGGAAAAAACAGGTAATAATTAGATATACAAAGTATATGTCAAATTATATGCAAGCTACATGGATATATACAAAGTAGATAGTAAACACTCTCTAAAGGGAAGGCAATAATGGATGAGACACAGCAGAAAGAGAAGACCAAGAAAGACTCTTATATAAGATAGGGTTTGAGTTGAGTCTTGGTGGATAGCTAAGGCAGATATTAGAAGGGGGAACATTTCAGATAGGAAGAACAATCAGGAGTCAAGAAGTGGAGTATCATAGGCAAAAAACGTCAGGTATTCCAGGGTAACCAAACCAGTGTAACCCGTGGGTGCAGAGTGGTACTATACAAGGAAACTGGAAAAGTTGGAAGGAAGCAGGTTGTGATAAGCTTTTTGGTTGTTGTTATTCAGTCATTTCAGTCATGTCTGACTCTAAATGACCTCTTTTGGGGTTTTTCATGACAGAGATATTGAAGTGGTTTGTCATTTCCTTCTTCAGCTCATTTTAAATGAGGAGGCAAATAGTGTTAAGAGACAGGCCCAAGGTCACATGACTAGTATGTGTGTAAGACCAGATTTGAATTCAAGTCTTCTTGATATCTAGGTATTACCCTGTTAACTGTCCCATAGAGAATATCACATAAGATAAAATAGATAATACTCATTTTCATGTGAAATAGAAAGGCTTTTATTGCATGCAGCTGAGGTAAGAGAAACAGGGAAGGGAAGATCTTTGCATTACACACCTCTTATAAAGACTTGATTTCTATAATATATGGGAAAATAGCACAAATACCAAGAACTATTTCCTAATATATGTGTATAAGGAATATGAATAGTTTTCAAAAGAAGTATTAATGATTATGTGAAAGATTGCTTTAAATCACTAATAAAAGAACTGCAAATTAAAATAGCTCTGAAATTTCAGTTTACACACAGAAAATTGCCAAAAATGACAGAAAATTGGAACAACTACAGGAAAAGAGGTACACCAAAATAATGTTAATGGAGCTGTAAATTGGACCAACCATTCTGGAAAGCAATATGTAATTATGCTAAGTAATAAAAATGTCCATAGCATTTTACCAGGTTTCCTACTCCTAAGCCTACATTCCAAGGAAGTCAAAGACAAAAGACTCCATATCTGTCTTATCTGTCTTCTAAGTTGTTATCCATATCAATATATTCTTGGCATCACTTTTCTGAAGCAAAGAATTGGTAATCAGTTGCATGCCCATTGATTGGGAAATGACTAAACAAATTGTGGTACATTAATGTAATAGAATACTATTATATATTATGGAATATCATATATTGTATTAATATATATTCCATATATTCTTATATGGAATGTATTATATATGCTATATTATATTAATATATTGTTGTAAGAAACTCTGAATGTGAAGAATTCAAAGAAATAAGGAAAGACTTAAAAGAACTGATGCAGAGTGAATGTAAGCAGAACCAGGAAAAATATACAGAATAACTACAACAATATAAACAAAAAGCAATAAATTAAAATGAAACATTATTTAATTATAATGACTACTAAGCTTATACCTGAGGAAGAGATAGGGAAATGAAACTCTTTGCTTTCTTTGGAGAGGTAGGTGACATAGGTTAACAAAATGTTGTATAAACAGACATAATTCTTTTTTTCTAACTGTTGTTTTATTTATTCCAAGTGAATACTTCCTGGATTGGAGAGAAGAAATAATATGTTTGAAAGTGACTATGATGTAAAAAGTAAAATAAATTAATAAAGCACACATAAAAAAAATATTTACTTACACTAAACTCAAATCAGGTTCCTATGTAATAATATGAAATGAGAGTTCCCCTTTGTCCCCTTACTGGCATTTAACTATGCATTTTGAGAAACATTGCTCATCTTTATAAGGTCTATTTAGGACCACTCCCTACTTCTTGCCACAGCTAATGTCTATACTTGTTCTCTCGTCCCTTCTCTTATCTCCTTTTCTTTTGGTACTTTGCTCCATTGATTGATTCTCATTCATATTCTCTCTCTCTCTCTCTCTCTCTCTCTCTCTCTCTCTCTCTCTCTCTCTCTCTCTCTCTCTCTCCCTTTCCTCTCTCCCCTCCTTATTGCCCCATATTCATTCCCTCCCTCTTCTTCTCTGCCAAGAAACATGCTTGTATTTCAGAAAATAATCCAGACCTACTTTTGCAAGTACATTTAAAAAAAGACAAGTGTAAATGATTTATGTGAGTTTTCATTCACTTATGGTCACCACCCATCCCAACACCCTAAAACCCAAACCACTACCATTAGTCTCTCTCCTTCACCTTTTATCTGCAAAGATAAATTATCCAAATGTTTGTTTTCTCCCTTGCCTGTACTTCTAGTTAGTGGACTTAATACCAGAGATGTACACTAGGAATGCAAATAACACTAAAGATAACAACTTTGCCTCTTTTCCATATAGTCATAAGGTTCTGTTTCCCTAAGTTCCTTATATACTATATTATTAGTGTAATATATATTAGTATATTATATATTATATTAGGGAATTATTGGATATCTTCCTCCTCCCACCCACCCCTATTCTATCCTTGCCCTTTTTTTTTTTTTTAAACAAGGTGTGTGTACAAAGCTAGCAAACTGATTCTGCTCTTTTGGAAAGTAGGTCAGACAGTGAACTCCTGGTAGGATGAGGCAGCAGTTTGTTAAGTAACAGCTCAGCTACAAACTGGAAATTTTGTCATAGTGGATATAAACAAATTCCTTCCTGTACTTCATTATTTTTTTTCTCTAATTTTAAAACCATTCTTGTTTTTTGTCAATTTCAAGATATATTTGGCACTGTCCTCAAGAACTTCAAGGCATTAAAATTACAACTTTGGAGCGGTCATTTTATATTCTGACGTTATATCCTGATGAGAGACCTAGAAAAGGGAGATGAGGGGGAGAGAAAATGGAATAAAACTGGGTAGAAAAAAGAGGACTTAGCAATATAAAATTTAAAGCATGGGCTACTGATGACAGATCTCTGTCACAGACACCATGTGCTTAGTCAAAAAACAAATCTAATGGGAAAGAAGATTTTCCTATATGAATATAAAGTGGTGAGAAGCGTGGTGATTAAGTGAGACTCCCCTTTGGAACTGTTACAGTAGGTGTGTTATAGATACTCCTACTATCCTTATGAGCTTATTCTCAGTCTATTATGTGATGCCTAAAGTTATATGACTACAAAACAAGAAGCATGTGTACTAATTTTGTTTGCCATTTTGTACCTTTTAAATTTAATTGAATAGATTATAACTCTAAATATATATATTCAATAACTTTCAATATAATTAATTTCCTTTATAATCTTGTGTATTTTATTGTATTTTGTGCATTTAAAAATATCCTGGAAAAGTGTTCATTGGCCTCCCCAAGCTGTCAATGGAAGTGTGAACAAAAAAAGATTAAGAACCCCTCACTTAGAAAATCATAGGATTTTGAACTGTAAAGGAAATTAGAGATCATATAACGTGTTCTCATTTTAAAGATGAGGGATCTGAGATCCAAAGAGGATAAGTAACTTGTTCAAAGTAAAAAAAAAAAAAAGTTGTGTGTAGCAAAGCTGAGATTGAAACCCTTGTATTTTAACTTCAAATTAAGGGCTCTTTGCATCCTAACTTCTTAATGTACTAGTTGCTAGCTAGGCATGGTATTGTTATTCATTAGCAGGAAGGGGATGGTATGGGTGAGGCTAGAGGAATCAGTCTAGAAAATGACTTCATTGTTTATGTGATATGGTCTGGTATCTAATAGGGAGGAAGGGAAAAGGACTGTAGATAGAGCTATCACCTACTACTATGTGCCACTGTTAAAGTTTTGTCTCCCCTTCTCTCTTCCCTTTTCTTTCTTGCCTTCTTTCTTTTCCTCACTTCTCCCTCTTTCGCCTTCCCCTTTTCTCTCTATGCCTTCTTAGTTTCAGTCCCCTGACATCATCTCCATTTTGTCCATATCTTTCCCACCCTTAAATTTAAATAAGCCTTTGAGTGGAGAAAGCTGTGACATGTGGCTTTAATGGGCACCTTGTACTTTGTGGAAGGAGGCACCTTTTGGAAAAAACAATATTGATCTTTTCTCCTTGGTTTAGATTTGGCTCATAAATGCAATATTATCACTGAGTAGAAAAGTCTGTAAATGTTCAATAAATCACAAAAGAACTCAGCATTTGGAATATTATTAACTTACAAAGTAACCTAAAAGTCTGACAGCTAGAATGACATTTTTTAAAATGTTAACAAATTGAAAAGAGACTTTACATGATTTATATACATATATAGGTGTATACATATTTTATACACATATGTAAATATTTCCATATATGCATATATATGTGAAAAAGATAGATTCTATTCTTTTCATCTTACCCAAAATTGAAGTTTTCTCAGAATTTGTCTATTCCTTTTATGTTTAAGAAGCAAATAGATTTGTAGCATCTTTAAGCAATTAAATTAGGCACATTTCTCTCATAAACACACATGCTTATGAAGCCCAATAGGAGCATCTCTATTGGCCATGGGTATTTATAGACTCATGGAATCACAAAATTTTAGACCTGAAAAGGGACCTTTGAGATATTCAATTTCAATTCCGACCATTTACAAATTTATGGAGAAATTAAATGCTTCTCGGTTATCCTAACAGTAATAGTCATGTGGGTAAAATATACAGTGTAGACAGGGAATTGTCCATTTTCTAACTGATTTCATTTGCCACTGGAGTGACAGGGTGGGGGGAGGTTAATAAAATGGCAGCTATAGTATTCAGTATGTTACATTTGTTGAAGGAAATGACAGCTAGAGAACAATGCCAGTCTGTCTGTCACTTTTTCAGTCCATGAGGTAATTGTTTTCCACTGTAAGCCTCCATTCTACTCAGCATTTCATACATACATACATACATAATACTGGGGTCACCAGATGTCTTGGCGTACAGAAATTGCCTCGACTTTCAGAGGCAGGTCCAGCTACCATGCCTACAAGATCTTTTATTTTTTAATTGGAATTTAGTCCCTAGTTTGATATATTCAGCCACCTAGACATTGGGCCATTTCCTTTTCCAACACCGGTTTCCCCTTGTGCACCTCATTAGGTTGCCCAGTGCCTCACTCCTCCTCCCTCAATCCACTCCATCACTCCCCAGGCATCCCTCTTCAGAAACAAAGACCTGTAAGCAAGGTCATCAGTGGCCACAGTCAAGATAAGCTGTACTAGACAGAATCTGATCTTGTTCTTCTCATCGCTGCTGTCTCTGTAATGGTATATGCTATGGAGGAGGTACTGACAACCTTGTCACAAGCTCTCGCTGAGACAAACTCTGATATACACACCTCTGCACAAAGCATGCTGTACGTGCAGAGGAAGGAGACCCAATGCAGGTATCTTCGGCAGTAGTGTCAGGGGCTCTCAGCCACTCTGCAAAACTAAAACCCACCCTACAACCAGTGACTCTCCTTTTACATTCTAGTGCTTTCTCGGCACTTTTGCATACTGCTGTGTGGCAGTTTGCCTCCTTCATAATGCTCCTCAATGCCCTGACATCATAGTGACCTCCCCAGGTGTACGGCCCCAGGAAAGACCCTGTCTATGTAAGTGGAAGCAACTACATCTTCCCCTAGACCCACAGCTTCCCCAATTCTTTGAAATTCCCATAGACTCATAAGATCAAGAGTGTAAGGAACCCTAGACATCATATAGTCCAATGCCCTCATCTTAAAGATTGGCAAGGTAAGAGATGAAGTCAATTGCCCTGAGTCACAAAATTATTAAGTGCTTCCTTCCAGGGTTTCCTTTTTAAGGTGCTATTGTAAATATTATAATATGACTAACCATATGGAATTAATTCATAAAGGGAACTGAGCCAAAATTCAGAAGATTTTGATTTTAGTTCTGGCTTTGCCACTAAGATTCTGTTACTCTGGGCACCTTCATCCATATTGTTTCAGTTCCCCAAATGAAAAATAGGTGATACCTAGACTAGTGGAACTTAAAAGCCCTTCCATCTCTCCTCTAATCTTTCCCAGTAAGAAGGAAATCATTGAAAATATAGTCCATCTCTAGGATCTTCTTTCAACCCAAGTATCCTGTTTCTAGGTCCTCTGCACCAGTCAACAATCATTTATTAAACACTTCCTATGTGCTAAGGATTGTGTTAAATGTTGGAACTAGTTTCCTGATCCCATATATCCCCAACTGAACTGCAGCAGAGTTTAGCATAGAAATTCTCATACTTTTTATAAGGAGAATATTCATTTTCATCTGCTCAAGGCACCAAAGAACCTAGGGAGAAGGAAAAGATACTGCAAATAGTAAAGTCTTTAAATGGAGTGGGGGAATTGGCAAGAATGTTAGTTGTTATGGAACACAGATAGAGACACATAGTGGTTACAATTAGCCTAAAGATCTGCTAGGTAAAGCTTGATCTTCTGCCCAGGAACTCATGGTTAACTATGTGGTTTAAACCACCCATCTGGTAATGCCGAGGATTAACCCACTAATATTTACATTAGCCACTTACTGACTTTGAGAAATAAACCTCTCCATATATATTATAATTACTGTTTGGTGGGTTTTTTTTAAGAGAAACCAAAATATGTCTAAATTTAGCTGAACTCTCTAATTAAACCTTGTAACTCCTATCTACATATAGTTTGTGCTTAAAGAGTATTCACACTTTAGGAAAAGAGTTTGTACATTATGAATGAGTTTCTGGGTACATGTGATAATCTGAGTGACTCACAGATAGGTAACTGAAAGTTGGTTAGAGAAACCCAGTTAGGACAAAGAGAGACCAAGCTAAAGATGATAATGCTGATATTATAACAATAATAACTGACAATGAACAATAACATTGCAAATGGAGAAAAGACTATAAAATTCTGTTTCCCAAATCCCCTAACATCTTGCCATTGACACTTCTGCTGTCATCATCTTCCATATAATAATTATTTATTATTATTCATGGCCTATATCTGCAAAATGCCCTATGGTGCTTAAACAATTTACTCACAGAACCCTTTTGAGAATAATAGCAACCGTAAGGTTTATTAGTATAATTTCTTGGAAGGTGATTAAAAAAACATTTGGGAAAAGACTGCTTTAGCATTCTTGTCAATTTTGCATAGAAGTTGCATTTCTTGGGAGATGTTCATGATGACTTTTATTCAAAAGAGACAGATGACCAGAATGCAAACTGGCATCAGAGACTTTTTAAGGAAGGATAATCTGGGGCTTAACACTGGAGTCAAAAACCATTCAGTTCTGTGCCTCACATATTTTTTTTTTTGCTTGAGAAATTTTTATGTGATCCCAAGTAGATATGTATATAAAATAGGTATATAAATAAAACATTTACTGATAATAAATTATAATTTTATGACCCCCATATGAGATAACTACTCACAGTTTAAGAAGTTTTGGTGTATATATGATAGATTGAAGAATAGAAATTAAAGGCAGAGGGAGCAAATAGAGGCTGTATGGGTATGAAAAGACTAATTAGCCTAAGCTAATTTAAATAGGGTGTTAACAGTAGACATGAAAGGGAAAGGCCTGATGAGATGGTACAAAAGAAGAATAAGTTGAACTTGATTATTAAATAGTGGAGCTGAAGAATTTTTTTTTAATGGCATCAAGTTTCCAATTCTAGGTAGTAAGAAGAATAATGGAATTAATACTGTTGACAGGAATTAAGAAGTAAGAGGGGAGTTAGCATATGGATCATGGCTATTTTTTATAGTTCCTTTAGACTTATTGAAAAGCATATTAGTGAGCTAGGTTTGGGGTCCCAAAGACTGAGAGAATGGGGAGCTGTTGTAACTGCTTTCATCACCCTAGCCTTATCTTTGCTGATGATTCAGCTTCTATTTGCTAGACTCTAGGCTATAGAGGAGCTAAGTGGTGCAATGCATAGACCTGGGGTAAGGAAATCTAGCCTTAGACACTAGATGTGTGACTCTGGACAAGTCACTTAACCCTGTTTGCCGCCGTTTCTTCATTTGTAAAATGAGCTGGAGAAGAAAATGGCAAATAACTCCAGCATCTTTGCTGAGAGAATCCCAAATGGAGTCATGAAGAGTCAGACACATGACTTACATGCCTGAACCACAATAAAGACTATCAGATATAAAAAGTGTATGTGAACTAAATGAACCTATGTACTATCCTCCCATCCTTCCATTCCATAAGAGTCATCTAACATCCATATGGAGAATGCTAAAGAGGAGCCACCTCAGCAACTCCAATTTCCATTAAGTTTAGGAAATGAATCTTTTTCATTGGATGGACCAAAAAAATGGTTTTGTGAGTGAGCCAATACAATGTGTTTGTTTGGAAGAGAGGCCTTTGTAAGATGATATTGTGTACTTTGACTGTGGTGCCATAGACCACTAACGTCACCATTTGTGCTCCTCACAATTGTGGTAGAAGCAATACCACAAAAAACCCTTAAAACCCCAAATTCTGTTTTTCCAGAGAATTGCTCCATAGAAACACATGGAAACATAGTGCCTTAAACTTTATTTCAACTTTCCTAAGATATAAACATCATGTGACCTTTCAAGATGGTGGTTTCCTATACAAACACATGAATAAAATTCTCCCAGTGCAGGCAATTCAATTTATAGTTAAGTTGATTTTTCTCAAATGGTTCACCATCCCATGCTAGGCCTCTGGAAACTTGAGGAAAGCAGGTTCATACATGCCTGCCAGTTTCATTTTGAACTACTTTAGAAGAATGTTTGACATAATAATGATGATCAGTAATAATAGGAGTAAGAAGAGGAGTAGTAGTAATATATCTGTCATTTCTTTAAGAATTTGCAGAGCACTTTATATACATTAGTTCATTTAATCCTCACAACAACCCTATGAAGTAGACATTATTATTATCCCCATTTTACAGATGATAGAACTGAATGAAGCACAGAGTAATTAAGTGATTTAACCTAGGATCATAAAGCTATTAAGTGTCTGAGTCAGGATTTGAACTCAGTCTTGGGCTCTCTCTACTGTGTCACCTAACTGCCCCCTTACTGAAAATGTTTCCCTTTTTAAACAGCTCTGAAAATTATCGTGACTCTAAATGACTAATGATTTATCATATTTCCCATCTCTCAAAGTGGAGAAAAAGAAATACATTTAAAGACACAAACAATATGCAGATTTGTTTCAGGTTGTGTTTGGATTTGGTTTTTGTTGTTTTGTATTAGCCAGAAAGGGCTTTTATTTTTCTTTGAAGAGGAGGACAGTTAGAGAAGAAGTAGGAAAAATTTTAAAAATCATCAAAAAAAAAAAAAAGAGAGAGAATATAAGGATGTTCAGAAGACGACCCCAATAAGCTAGGCATTATTGAAACTACCATGTTAAGGCTTGAATTATATGTCCCCAAAGCCACAAGTTGTAACTATAGGAGATTTTAAGCTTTGTAGGCAGTTCCCTTTTTTAAATGTTCTTTGTATATATATGAGTATTCATATTTGTTGGTATTTTTCAAGTTCATAATAATAATAAGGAAAACTTTTCTTGCTGAGGTAATTAGAGTTAATTGACTTGCCCAGAGTCACACAGCTAAGAAGTATTAAGTGTCTGAGGCCAGATTTGAACTCTGGTCCTCCTGACTTCAGGGCTGGCATTCTATCTACTGTACCATATAGCTACCCCTGGAAAACTTTTTTAAAAAAAATAAATTGCCTACCTTTGTGATAGAAAGTGATTAAGTGATTTTGAATCATGCTAATCAGTACAATATTGAGAAGGCAGTCTTCAGTTTGTTGTCAGCTTGGTATCTTCATAAGTACTAAAATACTTCAGTGAGCTGTGGTTTCAGTTTTGTGCATCCTACTTGCCATTAATAGGGATGACAATCCTGTGAAAGAAATTAATAGATTGTCCTTAGGTGAGGCTTGAGTGATTGTGGCCAAAAAAATTTTTAATCAAATTGTGGACATATCTCTGATGATACATACATATTTTGAGGATCAAATGAAATAATATTTGTGAAGTGTTTTGGATATTTTAAAGCACTATATAAATGTGAGCTATTATTATTAATGAACACCAAAGATTTGATCCCATTTCTTCAGTAGTATATCTAATTGAGGTATGTTCCAGTATTAATATTCTTGTGATGCTTTGCATAGTCAAATTCTCAAATTCACTGACTTTGGGGGTAGAGCGTGGGGAACATGTTTAATGCCTATGAAAAGGTACAGATTTAAAAAGGACCCATGTCCTAAAACATTTCTCTCAAAAACTTTCTAAAAGTTTTCCCTGTGTTCAGTGACCTGAAATTCTAACCATATGAATAATGCTTTGGTTTAACAAGTATCTTAAAATGTGAATCATGCTACCCACCTCCTGAGAGAAAGGTGATGAACTCAAATTGCAAAATGAGACATATATTTTCAGACATAGCCAATGTGGAAACTTGTTTTGCTAAAAGGGCTTTGTTTTTCTTTCTTTCATTTTGCATGAGAAGTTGAAGGAGGTGAGAGGAGCTAAGAGGAGCTATTGATACTGATACCAAAAAATATATATTTTTTAAAGAAAGAAAAGCAGGTAATTTGAAGCATTTTTCAAAATGCACAGAAAAGAATAGAAGGAAGGTCAGCAGGAAGTATGGGCAAGCAGGTCAACTTTGAAAAAGACATATTGAATTTATTCTATATACATATTTTAAACAAGTCAGACATAATAGAGCTTCCTGATTTCACTTATAATCCTCCTGTTCTAGATTGTATACAGAAATGCATGTTTAATTTATTGTTTGTTAAATTCAGAAATTTTAAAAGTAATCCAAAAATGTAAATACCCTTGGGGGAAATGGCATTGTCAGTTATATCCTACTGTGAAAAAATTAAATATGAACATTTTCTCCTTAACACACTAAAAGAATAGGAGTTCTGATGGTCTAGGAAGACAGAATTATTACTCTACTGCTAAAATGAGACAACTCTGTGCAAGTTTTAAGGCATTCCAGAAGTTATAATCTATCAGGGGAGAAAGGTTTGGGAGTAAGAGAAAGAGAACAGATTCACTGGGAGATAGAATACAGGTAAAGATTTGGAAGTGTAAAAGCAATGAAGATAGATTTTACCTGCTTTTACAATTTTGCCTAGGGCCAGTTCTGCTTGTACAAGTCATTTTCAACAGTTACTTAATTATAGCTTCCTAAAGGGAGCTCTTACACAGTGATTTCTACATAAATTGCAACTTTTGATTACTAGAAGCTTAGGCTCAAGGGTTAAAAAGCCAGACTTAATTTTCTAAGACACGTGGCTTCTCATGTAAAAAATTTATTTCTCAACAGGAAGTCTTCCCTTACACTACATCCACCATGAAGCAAAGAACCCAACTGTGAAAAAGCTCATGAAGAGATACTGTAAGAAAATCCTGTAGATTAGTCCAATCACCTCTCCTTCCCTACCTCCCCATTTTTTTAACCAAACCATACCTTCTCTTAAGCAATGAAGAAAGTAAAATAATGAAACCTAATTCCTGAGTTAACAAACAGCTTCTGTAGCTTTCCAAAGATTGTGGTGAATGAAGTACTTTTTTTAGAGAAGTGAAAAAAGGATTTATTTCTATCTCATGAATGCTACTTCGTTGGCAAGAGCCTTTTTTTCCCTTATGAAAAGATAAAACCTGGAACTGTAGAAAATTGTGATTTTTCCTCACTTTCCCACCCAAGAGGAAGGTGTCTCTTAGAAATCCATTCTTCATCAATGAGTTGTCAGCAAGCACCTTGAGTGCTTATTGTAGATTATTAGGCAGTGTGCTAAGTAAGGAGCTATGAATTTAGCAATCAAGTTAATCATCTAATTTTTTCTTAAATGATTTTCAATAAGAAGGAATCTAAGGGCAATCTATTGCACTTTTGGACAGCTCTGATTATTAGGAAATTTTACCGTTATATCAATTTAAATCTATCTGTTTATAATTTTCACCCATTATTAATCCCAGTTCTTTTAAGAAAAATTCTACTCATTTTAACTACTGCACTTCAACCATTTCTTCTATGATATATCCTTCAAGTCTTTTCTTCATCTGGTCTCTTTTCTGAACTCTCTAGTTTATTAATACTTTTCCTAAAAATATGGTACCTGCAATTCAACGTAAGCCTGCCCTGGAAGATGAAGCAGTTGAGTTGGTCTAATGGAAACCAAGTTTTTAGTGACAAGATCTCTCCCTTGTTTCACTTAGATAGATTTAGTGTATGTTCTTTCTAAGTCTAAAGTCATAGCCCACAGAAACCAGTATCCTCACCTGCAAAGCAGCATTTACAATTTCAGACACATTTTTTGTTTGTGCTTTAGAGTATCTTTAGTGTATATTGGCTGAAAAAGAGAAAAAGTGTGTTACTTTTTTTAACTAACAACTTATAACTGTGTCAACACATAAGACAGTCTGTCAAAGCTTGCTGCTGGTGTTGCTGCTGTGAATTAATTTTGAACATCAGTTGTGAGCAGTAAACACTTTTGCAGTGTGAACAACTCTTTGTATAGTATAAGTTGTCAGCAGCTTGCTGTCTACCCTTTAAGGGGAAAAAAGCAAAAGAAAAAAAAGGAAGAAGGTTCCTTGACTGGCATTCAATTAGTTGGAATGTGAATTATAGGAATTCTTCATGTCTGTCTCTTGTATTTATTTTTCTTTTATCTTTTCACTTTGGACCTTTGTGATGTATTCCAATCCCCTAGAAGTTAAGGCTTTTTGTTTTTTGTTTTTTTTTAAATACCGAAAGATTTCCTTGCCATGTTTAGGAATTTGCTGGACTCACTACAGCTAGTAGAGGGGGAGGAGCAGGGAAAGGTGGCCAGGGAAAGAGGATGCCTGCCTGTAAGTCCTGTGGAGCAAGACCTTTTTTATATAATAAACATTGTTTGTCTTCCTTATCTCTACTTGAGCCCGTTTGCATTTTATGTTCTTTGACTTGTTCTTTGACCCCTATATCTTATGCAATTTCCAGATATTTGACTTTACCCACACCTTGTCTCAGGTAACAGATTCTCTTCGAGGAAGCATTCCTAGAAATGACTCTCTCCATTTCCCGAGCTCATTCTTTTTCTTTTTTTGCTACTACTTATTTGTAACTTTCATCTAGTTTTCAGTCAACTATCATACTAACCCCCCTCACCATCAACTTTTTAACTTAATTATTTGGGGACCACCTAATTTTAAATATAGAGTCAATCTAATTTTATCTGTGAAGGTAAAAATATATATCTATAAGCTCCTAATAGATTTTAAGTCCTTTGAGGTCAGGAACTATTTTCTTGTAATCAATGCATTTTCTGTACCTAGCACAATTTGGTTTCAAGTAGATGATGCTTAATAATTACTTGTTTATGCTGTTGATAAAACCAAAGTTTTGTGTCCCTAGGGCTGCATCCTGTCAAGTACTCCCCATCAAACAAAGTTTCTGCCACTTGATCTTTCTTACTTTTTCTCATTGTAATTACCTAATCATTGAATTTCAGAGTTGTTAGGGACATCAGAGGCCCATCTAGTCCAGTATATTCCTAAACAAGAATCCCCTCTACATCATAATCTAACATTAATATCCAATCTTGAAGAACTCTAGTGCTAATGAACTTACTCCCAGAGCCATAAGGCAACTTATTCCACTTCTGGATACCAATAATTGTTAGTATATCTCTTCTTAAATTTGCTTTTTTTACATCTTCCACCTGTAACCACCAATTTTTACTTTTAGGGCCAAGCAAACTATTCTTCATCTACACAACAATATTACAGATATTTAAAGATAGCTGAATCTCTCTTATAAATTAAACATCCTTGGTTCCTTTGACCAAGCCTCATCTCGACTATGAAAACAGCTTGCCTATAAATCAGTCTCAATTACATCAATATTTTTAAAAAAATCTCTGGAGCACAAATTTTTGATACATTTGATCAAATTGTCTTTCTTCTAGATTAACTGATTTTTTTGTTTGCTTTCTTTTTCTATCATATGTCTATAGTATAAATAAAATATTGGACACTTGGCTCATTTTGGTGTTTGATAAGACTCAATTTCAATAATGTTTCATTGACATTATATTTGTCATAGGGCAGCAACTCAAGACCAGAATTCTAATCCTGTCATTACCAATAACTAGGGAGTTTTCATGTTAATATGTTATGTATTTTGTGACCTTGAACAAGTCATTTAATTTAATTTATCAGGCTTTAGTTTCATATCATCTGTAAAGTAAGGAAACTGGACTAAAAGATCTCATGAAATTTCCAAATTCAAGAACTATTTTTTGCATTCCCCATTCAGAAGCATTTAGGTGAGTGAGCATGAGACACTTTGGAAATTCTGGGGGATTGTTTTCTGAGGCTTGTTTACATCTTTTATGAGTTATGTGTACAAGGATCTAACTCTTCTGCTTTGAATATTTTCCCCCAATACACAAAAGATTTGGAACCAATTAGCTAACTGAATGAAACTCCTTAAAGCATTTTAATTCAGTTGTGCTACTAAAAAAGCAGCATAATATGTGGGGAAAGACCACTAGATTTATAGTCCAAAAATAAAACCCAAAACCTTGTTTAACATCCTAGTGATGCTGTTTGCTACTTGTGTGATCTTGGGCAAAGTATTTTAACTTCTTGGATGTCAGCTTTCTTATTTGTAAAATGAAGATGGCCTCACCTCTATAGAACCTTCTTACTTTAAATATATGGTACTATTATCATACTCCCTAACTCAGGGATCAATAATTTTTATCAAATATTTTTAAACTCAGAATATTTTAGACTTTTCTTCATGACATTCTTTCAAAGAATGAGGTGGAAAGATCAAATACTTTAGTGTTC
Source organism: Sarcophilus harrisii (assembly GCF_902635505.1). Lineage (NCBI taxonomy): Eukaryota > Metazoa > Chordata > Mammalia > Dasyuromorphia > Dasyuridae > Sarcophilus > Sarcophilus harrisii. The sequence goes on from NC_045429.1 coordinate 216,619,070, forward strand.
TAGCTTTCCAAAGAGATAACTAATCCTACCATTAAAAAAGTTACTCATTCTTATTGTTTAAATGTTTTCAGTCATCTAAAGAAGAGGTTGCTGAAGAAATCAGCTGAATTGCAAAAGAGTTTGTTAGCATTCTGAAGTCCAAGCTCAGGACAGAAGAAATTATGGTGAAGGTGAAAAGGGATTACACATATTGCTTAAAGAAAATCTTAGGAAATAAGCTTCAATTGAAGTTTTAGGGATATGGGTGACAAGGAACCTGAAGAATTTTATAACCAATATGAATTATTTATAGCTTTCAAAGTAGCAGATTCCCATGGTTTTGCCAAATTGCACTAATAATAAAGTAATTTTTTTGAATTGGCCAAATAATACATCAGGATGGCATGTTGTGTGACAATCTGTTCTTGTGTTGAGTCTTCTTTAAGATTCCCTTGATTAACAGATCCTCAAGCATTCTCTGCTTGAAAGAGTGAGGAGCCATCCCAGGTGCCTGTCCCTGCTTAACGCTTTTATGTAACATGCCTCTGCCCAGGCAGAAAGCATCTCAGGGCCTTATGAATCTTTGAGTTTCTGTGGAAACAGCATAAAGGACAAGGTGACTTTGCCTTATGATTGAATACCCAGCATAGCTTCCTGGGATGATGCAAAGACTGACTAAACTCCCAGACATTCGGTCACTGCCTCCTTCAGTAGATCCAGCAGGAATTGGCGATTAGAATGATTCATCCTCCTCCCCCCCACTCCCAAGCTTTCTTTAAAATTTGAAAGAGGATATCACCAGTAGAAAGGGAGAGGGGAAACAACACACTTACCAAACACATTGACTTGAGACATATGTCTCAGGTTCACTATTATCAATGTGTTATGGGAGATGAATTGTCAGATGGGACTTCAATGAAACAGTCACCGACAATTCAGTGCTTACATGCAGCTGTTGGAGTTTGCACTCATTGGTCTTCTTCCTCCGTATTGTTTTAATGTCTATCAATGTTAGCTCTCCTTCATTAGAATTTTTTGATGGGGGTAGGGGTGGGAGGATGCTGCAGTCTGCACCACGTAAAGAATAGTGGAAAGAATGATGGATTTTGGAGTCAGGAAACCTGAGTTCAGATCCTGACTGCTGTATAATACTCATGTAATTTGGGGCATATCACTTACCCTCTTCTGAACATATTTCATCATTTGTAAAATGAGAGACTTGACTAGATGATCTCTGAGATCCCTTCCAAGTTTTCCTGAAGTGGAATTCCTGGTATAGCAGTGCCTTCCACTGATACACATCAGCCACTTCTAGTGTGAGCCAGTTCAAGAACCATGAGTCATGAACCCTGGTTTCCCTTATAATATTGTATATTTTATTTTATACATTTAATTACATTCTTCTTGGAAGGAAATTCATGTTTCACCAGTCTGGCAAAGCAGCCCCATGACATATCAAGGAACTTTTTAAGTTGCCTTGACTTGCCCAGCATCACACAGCTCATTTATTTCAAGGGTGAGACTTGAACCCAGTCCTCCTGACTCTAAGACTCCCCGAAGCTATCTGCTACTCCATGCTGTCTCTTATTCCCATTTGAATACCAAAAGCCCAAAAAATACTATTCTGAGAAAAGACAGTTCCACTGAGCTCCATATTTGGGAACAGTAGGGAGTGTTTTGTGAGTATGTTCATTTCCTTCCATGATGTCATCCTCAGAACTCAAGAGATATATTCTGAACATCCTGAAAGACCCTTAAAATCCTTTCTGGATTTTGCATGCATAAATATATTTAAACTCTTCTTCAGCCTACTTAGAATATACTTTTGGCTTATTTATTCTCCTAAGTAATGAGCTAACTTCATGTGTTCACTACCTGCTGTGTAAAATAGTACATTTTCTTTTGACCTATAAAACTGTTTCCTTCAAGCTTTGGAGGGAAACCCACTAATTGTAGGTATTCTAAGATTTGGGGAATAAATTAATGCTTGCCATATCTATATCTGTAAAACATTGAGGAAAGGGACTAGGTCTGCTGTTTTCTTAAGAAAGACTAGAATTTAAGGATACCTCAAAGGACCAAAAACAATTGTCGCATGGCATTTGTATTAGAGATAGTAAGATGAAGATTTTTATTTCCAGATGAAATTATAATATCTTGTAATACTTGTATTTAAAGTATATATATGCACAAATAGAAGAAATTATAGTACATTTTTTAATTGGTTCAGTTAACACACTTGGCCCTTCTAGTGTCCCTCCAAACTAGAATGGGTGAGACTTGGATGGTATTCTTTAGAGGAGGGTCTTTAATAGGGAGATGGATCATTTGAGCTTGCTTTCTGTGCCCCCTCAGAGCGGTTAACTAGCACCATTCTTCTGAATTAAAAGGAATTTGGAAATGAATGAGTATTATGGCAAGCCTTAAAGAGTTAAGTAATAGCATTTTTTGTAATGGGAATCTAAAATGTATGTCGTATAAAAAGCAAATGTAAAATACTTAAGTGACAGGTGGCATCATTTGAAAGAGATGTGGGCGCTGTTCGTGGAGTGGTACTCATACACAGCTGCATTAATTTGCCTAATCACTGGATTGCCATAACCAGTGTCTATAAATAAACACACAAACTAATCTTTTTATTATCCCCCTTTTTTTAAAATGGTACATGTTCTTCTCCTTCCTTTCTTCTTCCTCCCCTTTCTTTTTGTTGTGGTTGAATCAAATCTCAAAATCATGTGCTTTCCCAGAAGCTTTCATTAGAAATAAATTTTTAAAAAAGTCCAAAATGACCTACCAGAAGTATCTTTTATTTTAGAAAAGGAAATAGGCTCTAAGATCAGTTCATCATAGTAAATGAGAGGTGGATCCCCTACTTTTCAGATTTCTCCTACGCCAGCTTACAGGTTTAGAAGACTTGTTTTGGCCTTGTGCAGTTTGAGTGGACCTTGTTTTTTATGTGATAGCCTTCAACACTTCTAAAAGTAGCTTATTAGAGGTCCTGCCTCAGGTCACCAATAGGCCTCATGGGGAAAAAAATAAAGATCAAAGAAAAGCTTCTAAATAAGTTGGGGTTTTGCTGTTTTTTTAAGTCTAGCTTTAGGTGCTTCTTAAATAAAAAGAGCTGAATTTCAACCATCCAGTTAACTGAATACTAACTCTTTCATTGAAGTGATTTAGTTTCCTGCAAAGTTACTTGAGGTTGTGGCTTAGGTATCATGCTTTCTCAGCATCAGTTTGAGGCTGGTAGGTGGAAACAGGTATATCTTTGTTATAGAACAGCTTTCTGCCTTATTTGATGTATAAAACCCAACTAGATAAATTTATATTCCATAGCTATTTGCCTGATACAGATATTTGCCTGAACCTGAAACACAAATGTATATCAACACTTAATTGCAGTCTATCTCAGAACCTACTTTGAGTCTCAAAAGAAATTTAGGGGTGGGGGAGGAATTGCTGTAAGTCCACTGCTATATCTAATGGGGGCTTTGTACATGCTCGAGAGATATCAACTCTTTCCTCCTTTACACCGCAAGGAAAAAAAACCATAAAGTCAAAACTAAAAAGAAATTAGCCATATGTTCATTTTTCTTTCCTGCTTTCAAGCCTTCCTTTTCTGTAAACCTTTCTTTGTTCCCACAAGAGATAGAAAGCTGTGTTTGATACTGATATTGATGTAGACTGCCTTCTTTGTGCCCGCCTCACTCACTTTGTACTTGTTTGGCAGAGGCTAGGGACGGCTTTCTTACTGGAGGTATTTTTAGTTGAGGACAGTATTTCTCAAAAATGCCTTTACAAGTGTTTGGTCATGCAGAGCCAGGTTCATGTCTCTCTGTGCATCCCCACTGAAGAGCTTTGAGTCACAGTCCCATGAAGACATCGACACAGATATGAATTTGGTCCATGGTGCGTTTCATCTGGACAGATAAAGCTCTCAAAATAAAAAGGAGGAGGACAAGATTACTAAGTGGAAATCTTTTCTCATACATTGTAGAGCACAGCTACCCACCTAATTAACATTAAACTTGAAAGCACAAGATGATGTCTTTTTTATGTGATTCAGTAAATAAACATACTTTAAGTCAATCTACAAATTAATAGGTAAACACACCTTGGGAGACAACTCAAAAATTGGCAAGGCTACTAAATAAATATTTAAACCAAAAGATGGTGAAAGCAATTATATTTAATTTTTATATGTACATCATAGTATAATGCTTAAAATTTATATATAAAGAAATACATTGTTTACATCTTACTGTTATATTCATCCTCATTACTTTTATCTGCCATATCCAAGGATATGAGTGGCTTCCAGTAAGCTGGGTGTGCTTAGAACTGAAAACATCATTTTGGGTGGATACAGAGCTGTACCTACGCTTTGTGGGAGTACATATTGAACGAATATAAATGTGCCTGCATAACACCCAGAAATCCCATGGTACCATGTTCCCATAGTACCAGAGGGGACAAAATCTGCAGCAGCAATGACAGTTGGTGGGACTAGCCACTTGGAGAGATATAGGTTTTGACTGTGTTCTCATTAACCTGATTTGTAATTTCTGATATGTCAAAATGCCTTATACCGTGTGACTGTTGACTTATGGAGAGGTTTTTCTATGTTTAAATGGCCTGATAGAATTTGACCCATTCTAATTTCAGAGAACCACTTAGAAGCTTTAACAACCTTCAGAAGAGGGTTTATAGTCATGCAAATATTAGCTTACTTCCCAGTCTAGTGCATTGCAGAAATCAGTACAATGATGAGAGTACTTGTAAGGTTTTTATGAGATATTCAGCTTTGAAAACTGCTTTGATGAATTATGGAACTAATTGTGTTTCTTTTTCTCAAATTCTCACTTACTCATGGGTTCATTTTGGTAGTTTATCCCAGTGGTGACTTAAGTAGAACAATAGGAGTCAGAATTCTGGAATGAAGTCCGGTAGGTTGGAGTTCAAATACTGTTAAATTTTCACTTCGAGCATTTACCCCTCAGAAATCAGCAAACTACAAATCAGGGCTAGATTTATTGTTTTCTTGATTGTCTAAACTTAAGAGAGTGATGGGGGAAATGTTAATAATGCATATTAAATTTAAAAGTATCGTTGGTACATTTTTAATCCCAAGTATCAGGTTGTTAAATGTTTACCAGCACACTGCTAATTGGAATCCTTGCTCTGAGCTCTATTTCTGAATCTCAGTATATGCAACTGTAAAATGGGATAATAATGTTAGAGATACTGCACAAGATTGTTATGAAGAAAGTATTTTGAAGTGATATGAATCTGAACCTATTTTTCTCCTCTTACCTCAAGGCAGAGTTCAAGGCTATTGTGGTTTTGAATGGCCCCAATGGTTTTTCCAGACTTGAGCAAAACCCATTTGGCCAGAGATAGGAAGTGACACATAACAAATCAAATTGATACTACTGTGATAGGTAAGAACAGGTGCTCTTTCGCACAGAGAAAATAAAATAGCTTTTTAAAAAGTCAGGCCCTAAAATTATCCTAGGTATAGGTTTAGTCATTTTCCTTTTGAGGTACATATTTTCCATTATTCAATATGTATTATAATGTTCCTTTTCAAATCACAGAAAGATTCTAAATATTCATTTCATTTTTAAAAATCACTTAAGAAGCTCAAGTAAATTTTAATTATATTTTGCCAGTAGCATTTCCAATTATTGGGTAATACCATGTCCTGGATATTTTCAATAAGCTATTACTTTTCCAGATGTTGTGGAGTATTACCTATTTTTAGAAAGCTGTTTGTGCAGCTGCTCAGCTGTTCAATCCATTTCCAATTTCAAGTTAGAAAGTCTAAATTCCATCCATTTAAACTTCCTAGCTTGAAATAGACTCATATCACAAAATCAGGTGAATGATTTTACCATCTCTAAGGTATTACTCTGTATCTTAAGACTTTCTAATAATGGTGAATGTTTTTGTTACTCTACTAAATAAATTTACTATAATCAAAGCATTTTTGAAAGTTGACTTATATTTGATGCATGCATCTTTCCTATTAATGTTTTTCTGGACTGTGTAATGTTAGTTGTTAGAAGTAAAGTTATTTTGATAAAATTTGCAAATTGTATTGGGGGTATATTAAGCCTTGGATAGTTTACATCATCACCATCACCATCACCATCCCTTTTAGTTAAGTACTTATAGTCACTGTTCAAGTTTAAATATTGTTCTTCTCCTTTAGGAGTTTACAATCTAAAAGAGAGAGTTTGTATACAGAGAGTCATATAAAGGCATAAATAATACACACTGTTGTTGTTGTTCAGTCATTTCAGTTGTGTCTGTCTGACTCTTCATGACCCTATTTGAGGTTTTCTTGGCAAAAGATACTGGAGCAGTTTGCCATTTCTTTCTCCAGCTCATTTTATAGATGAAGAAACTGAGGCAAACAGGGTTAATTTGATTTGCCCAGGGTCACAGAACTAAGTGTCTGAGGCTGGATTTGAACTCAGGTCTTCCTAATTCCAAGTATGGTACTCTACCCTCTGCACTACTTAGTTACCTACAACTACACATAGAAATATATACAAAATAAATGCAAGGTAATTATTTGGGGAGGAACAAAGAGGGAGCAAGTGGTCAAGAAGGGCCTCACATAGGAGGTTTCTTTGGGGCTGAGTTTTAAAGGAGACAAGAGCTAATACTTCGGTTTGCCAGACACTGCCAGGCTGAGGCTACAGGGACTGGTGACCTTTGCCAATCTATCTTTAAGCTGCATTCTCAGTTTGCTCTGAATTCATTGTTCAGAAAAAGTACATTCCCAGTGCCTGATTCCACCCCCATCTCATTCTGGTTTTGGCTGTTGTTTGAGGCGTTCTTCTTGGCCAAGAGCAGAAAGCAGAGGAAATTTAAAAGGTACCCTCAGGATGCAAATTATAGAAAATGCAAAAAGGTAATGCAACTGGTGATTTTATTCCCACACAAAAAGGGAATGCTGAGCAATAAAGGATCATAAAATGATTACATTCCATTGAGAAGCTGATATACAAGCAGCATTAGGATCTTTGAATCTGGGCTGGCCCAATCAACACAATTTTGCTTTTTTCTTTTCTGAAGGTTTTGTTCTCTGTGAGCAATTATTTCTCTCTTGACCAGTCTTCAACTGCCGCTATCACTGCTCCAGTGGAGGACTCCCTCTTGCTTGGATACCCAGGAACAGGGGAAGATTCCAACTGTTTCTCAAGATCTCTCAAGAGCCTATACTAAAGGAAAAAAGATACAAATGGCAGGTAGCTCCATTCTAGAAGGCCATGTGCTCACTAGACAGCCTGGTCAGGTTAAGGGAAAGCTCACACACACAAACACCATCCCACAAGTTGCCTATACACCGAGACAGGCAGGAAAGAGTGGGTGGAGAGGTAAAGATTACCCCTTTAATATATCCATAATTCTAGACCAGCAGCCAATTAAAAGTGCCCTCGTTGTAGATAAGAAGCAGGGGATAGCTGCACCTGTTCTGAAGTCAGAGAGAAGAGCCTCTTCATCACTCAATCCCAAGAGAGTAGTACACTGGATTTTGAGTGAAATCATTTCTTTATATTTCTGAGTTTAGGGCTAGCTTTTTCAAAAGAAGAAAATATTCCCACCAGAACTGTTACTTAAAATAATAGTTCTCACATTGGAAGAACCCATTCATTATAATTCCACTAAGTCCTAGGGATACAAAGATAGATACAACAGCAAACTCTTCTGTCAAGGAATTCAAAGTCCAATAAGAGAAAAAGCTATGCATACAGATAGCTATTATATGTAGACAAATATGAAAAGAGGTTCAGATAGAGCACTTTCAGAAATCTGTAGGGAGAAACAGAGACAGAAAGGGAGAGAAGAAGAGAGAGAGAGATTCCTTTCAGATAGAAAGTTTAGACTTCATGGAAGGTATGGCATCATAATTGAATCTTGAAGAAAGAAGACTTTCTCAGACAGATATCAGGTGTGATAAGATGAGAAAAACATGGACATAGAAAAGGATGCTATAAGAACAGAAGAAAGATGCTAGTCTAGTTTGGTTGGTACACAAAGAACAAAACTATCATTTATAGGTTGCAAAATGCTTTACATCTGTTATCTCATTTGAGTCTCATAGCAGCCTTCTGAACTTGGTGCTGATGTTATCCCCCTTTTACAGCTCAAGAAATTAAGGATAAGGAAAGGTTAAGTGACAAAGAGAATTTGAAAATATATAACAAAAATAAGACCTGCATCTTCTCTCCATTGTCATAATTTATCATAGTCCCATCCAACCCAATAATATTCTTCTCCCTTCTTTAAACCTCTCTTTCCTCAAAGAACCAAATCAAAAATAAAATATATTTATTTTGTTTTCATTTCCATCCTTCACTAACTCCAGGTCCTTTAGAATTGTGGCACTTATTCCATATTAATTATTTTTATCTTCATCTTTCACTAACTCTTCTTACTTCTCCCTTCTGAATGTCTTTTTAAAATTCATGCTTGTTGTTGAATTCATTGTATATTCATATTGTTCACTTTAGACAGTGTCTCCTCTTTCTCTTTGGAATTGTTTTTCTTATTTATGTCTTTAGAATTTTATTTGAAATTTTCCCATTTCTCTTGGAATAGTTTCCTCTATCGATTTTTAGGCCATTCAATCATACCTATTCTTTCTCTAAACTTCTAGAAATATACTCTCTCACTAAACAAGGGTACAATGTAATACCAGGCTTGAAATTTCTTTCCTTTATCATAAATTCTGTGATGAATTGCTTGATTCTTCCCAAAGTTTCCATCATTTCTACTTCAGCTAGTAGTTTTTTCTTGTTGGTAAGAATCAGATCTAGAATAGAATTTCCCATGTTGGTTCCTCTGACTTTTGATGTAGGAAATTACCATTAAGGCAAGTCAAGAAATTATAAGCTGATCTCCTTTTGGCAGGAGGGAGTTACAGCAGATGTCTGGATAATTGCAAATCTGCCATCACAACTCTATCATGTTTTCATATCAAGCTTGTAATCTGTTTCCTGAATTCTTCATCTATTTATTGTTTTTGTTCAGATAGTGTATAATATATGCATACATATATATGTGTATATATGTATGTATGTATGTATACACCTATATACATGTATATGTAGGTATATCTTTTGGTTTTTCTTTCATTGATTGTAATTGAAATATATTATGCTTCCTTACTTTGATTCTCTGTTGTTGTTGGTTTTGGGGGTATACCTTCTTAAATATAAAGCTAATCTGTTACACTTTTTACTCTTTAAAAAAGAATAAGATGTATCCTAACAGAATATTTATTTCAATCATGAATCTCATTCAAGACAGCTAGGTGGAATGCTAAACCCGGAATCAGAAACACCTAAATTCAAATCTGAACTCAGACACCTATTAGCTGTGTGACCATGAGCAAAACATTAAACTGTTCTCTGCCTGTTTCCTAATCTGAAAAAGAAGTATAATAGCAACACCTACCTCACAAGATTGATGTGAAGATCCAAAATAATATTTATAAATCATTTTGCAAATCTTAACACACTTATAAATGCTGGCAGAAAAAAGTCATAGTGAGCTCTATGAGGTCAAATATGCTTCCATATGGTTATTTAAGAGCTTTAAATCATTCACGTTACATCATACTTTATGCATTTGTGTAGAGACATCTAGAACAATGGTGATTATATTACCAATTCCTTTCTTGAATCTTATCTCTTCTAAATTTAGAGGTATCTCTGCTATTCTTAATAAGTGGTAGCTACTCACATGGCATTTAGTTTGATATATAGGGGAGTTTTGTCACTCTTCTTAAATTTAATGCTGTGTTGGCTAAATTCTAAAGATATACTCCATCTCTGGCCAGGAGCCTGTCATTCTCATGTTTTAAGTCATGGCTTAAACATTCTCGTTCCATTTTCACAGACCATTTTTATTAATTAGCCATTCACTTCCCAAATCTACCTTTCTTTTCCAAAGCTGTTGCCATCATCTGGCAGCAGGTGTCAAAACATCATCTGTGCCCTCAAAGTTTTGAATTTCTTGTCCAGTACTTCATAATTTCTACTATTCCTATTTATCTCATAGATTACTTCTGGCAGTATCATTTTTGCCCACACAAATCACTAGAAGTGGATAGTAATCATCTAGTTTGGTAAGTTTGGGGAACTTCTTCATCCTATTTTAGTTTCATGCCTGGGGAAAACAGCAGACCTCTCTTGTACTGCTATCAGCTTGATAGACTTCCACCTCAGTCTCTGTCACAAAAAAATCACCAATCACCAATACTCATCTTTCCTTTTTTTAATCCTTACTGGAAAATCTCTTCTAAAAGAATCCCATAAACCATGTCATCATTCCTTGCAGAATAAGCAGGGATTTTTTCCAAGCATACAGTTCCCCTGTTTTCAGTGTAAAGCAGAGGAAGACTAGTAATACCTCTTTGGTTTTTCTTCTTAAAGGTAGTCAAGATGATGCACATTAGTGTAATTAATATTAATATCATCCCAAGACTTTATCATGAGAATTAAAAATCCTCATGTAATTGGGAAATAAAAACTGACCATTTGTTTTACATGATTAACTGTAGCCTATGCTTTTTCACAACCCTTTATCCATAGATCTTCCTTGCAAAACATGTAGGAGGAAGGATTATTGTAATACTTTTCCACCCCAAAGAAAGGAAAAGGTAGTGTCATCACTGTACATGGAGGGGGAAATCCCCTCAGGGGCAAACCCAACAGTAATTTTTTTTCCAGATAAACAGAAAAGCTGTCAACAATTTTCTATACTGGTCTTGAAGAGGCTCAAGGAAATTGGATTTTTCAGGTTCTTTGGAAGCTGCCAGCTTAGGTAAAAGAAAGTTTATTTGAATTTGGCAGAAGTATGGTTGGAGTGGAAGATTGGGAAGTCATAGATTCCTGGGATTCTTAGAATATTAGCTTTGGGAAAGGGTTTTAGACATCATCTTATCTGAAACTATCCTTTTACCCAATGCAGAAATGGAGGATCAGAGAAGTTCAGCCTGGAAGGACTAGATACCAAGACTTCTAACTACAAAACCAATGTTCTTTGCTATTATATCCTACTGAGTGGACAGAAAAAAATATGTTCTAAACTCTGCATCTTCAAAAGGCATTTATCATTGTAACATCCTATCACAGAAGAGGGGAACTGGGCAAATAATGAATCTCTGTGGCACAGACAGTAAGGATGGCAGCTGGCATGGCAGAGACTATTGAAAGGATTTTTATGTGTTGTGTTTTGTTTTTGAGCCTGAAAATCCCTAAGCTAAACTCCTCCTTTTTATGACCATTTTTCTACCACATATTTGAGTTACGAGAGCTTCAAGGCATTTTTTCGAGATATGTATGAGTCAGTCAGCCCTCTTCTCAGACTGTGGGAAAGGATGAAAGTCCACTTAATAACCAATGTGTGTGCTGGCTGTCTCTTCTGCTGTGTCTCTCTGGGATCTCAGCCTAGCAAAGCTCTGTTTCCCAGAAGCATGAGGATCATGACAGAATGCACCATCATTGGTTTAGTGGTTCTTTTTCAGTAAAGAATGATGTAACTGTTACACAGTGTCCACTCATCTCTTATGAGACAACCTCCTGACCTTTCCTTATGCTGCAGATTGGAACAGGAAATAAATACTTCCTATCTTGAAATGTCACCTATTGCCATGTAGCAATAGAAGCTAAGGACTTTAACAAATGGCTTTAGTCAGATCTCTTTCCTCTTTAAAAAGATAATAATAATAATTATTATTTTCTAAAAACATTAACTCTCAGCTCTCCAATTTTTTAAAAATAATTTTGTAATTCAGTGGTTCAGGTATCCATATTTCCTTTGGCTCTCTTTCCAAATGGAGGGACTTTTGGGGACCCAGCTTACAGCTTCTCTCGAGTACCATTGTAGATTGACTTTCTGAGTTTTGATGGCCCCCTTTCTAGTGATGGACTATTATAAATCAAACTAGAGTGATGTTCAGATTGCAGAACTATGGCTCACTGCTAGATTATACTGTCCTCCAAAGCTTTTATAATTCAAAAGAACCTTGCAGAGCTTATGCTTGAGTGGGGAGTAGCCTTCTAACAACCTTCCCCTCATGTCAAGGCATCTGAGTGGGACTTTAATGCAAAATTTTTTTAGATGAGAAGCAGCGTTGCTTAGTGGACAGGGAAATGGCTTCTAAACCATGAAAACTTGGATTTGGTCCTTCTTTCACTGGCTATGTGACCCTGGTTACTTCTCTGACTCCATGCCTCTAGGCAGTTCTCTAAGATAGTAAGTTACAGAGGGGCTGACCTGTGTTAGAAGAAGGAGCTTCACCATCGGACAGTTCTCTGTGTCCATGGAGTCAGAAGTCTAGGTCCAGGCCCTTTCCATGTCATTAAATTTAGAGAGGCGGTGAAGAAAATCCTGAGTCCTGCCCCTGACACATATTGGCTCTGTAACTGAGCAAAATACCCAACTTCTTGGTTCTCTAGGCAGCTCTCTAAGATTATAAATTACAAAACAATGATGATTTGTATTAGTTGAAGCAATGGTCATGCAGTAGAAAGAGTTCAGGACCTGAAGGCAGGAAGACTTGAGTTCAAATCCAACCTCAGATACTTAATATTTTTTGCCTCAGTTTCCTCAAATATAAAATGAAGATGATGTTTCTCAGGGTTGTCTCAATGAAATAATATTTGTAAAGTTCTTAGCACAGTGTTGCTTAATTAATCATGCTTGCTCCCTACCTTTTGCCAAGAGTTCCCTGCACTAAAGTAATCATAGTTCCAGACCAAAAAGAATTAGGTATTATAATAAGAGTGATAATGTGAACGAAGTCCCCCCCCCCAATAAGTTTTGTTAAATTAGTGATACATGACTAATTTTATGTCATCTCAAGACATCCCCCAGGTGAGGGGGTGGGTTAAAAAAAAAGGAAGTGAACTGTGTCTGGTTTCATTATGATGATCAGCTCTCCATCAATCCTCATCTTACGGATAGGACTGCGCAGCAAGCCTACGCTCTGGAATCTGCTTCATGATTAAACATCCTCTTGACTTAGATAGCTCCATGTAGAAGAAATAAATATGAATGCAAATATTTATTCAGAATTTCCTCTTGCAACTTACCAAGAAGGATTATATACACATATGCAACTGAGCTAGTTTCTAAAGGGAGTTGTTTGTTGGATGATTTATCCCCTATCGTCTTTTGAAAACACAATACAATTTCCTGGCAGAATCCCCCTGGCACACTTCTCTTTCATGTTTTCCTTTGAAATAGGTAAAGAGGAAAACATTCTTGGAAAGATTCCTTCCAGCTCTGCAAATAAGCCTAGAGTCCTTATCTATGAGGTTCGATGCCCTGTAACTTAGTAGGTGCTTAATAAAGGTTGTTGACTAATTGATTCATTCATCTATCACCAGCTTGTTGGCACAGAAATTTTGGAAGGCCATCTATTAAAAAATAAAGGAGAGCTTGTAATTTGCCCTAGTAAAGATACTGAGTACTTACACTGATGAAATTACAGGTCATTAATGTATTAAATGATATTTAGTGTAGTGAAATTGAGAGTTTTTTTTTTAACTTGGTTAAGCTAATGAAGAGTGAAAATCAAATGAGAGAAATCCAATTGTTTTGGGAAATTTAGTAGCACAAATATCAGTTTCCCAAAATTATCTGTATTGGGTCTTCCTAGTCTATCTGAGGGGGAAAGTGTGAAAACTAAAATGGTAAAGACCCAAACTTGAATAGACAATGTCTACTTGAGTGGACATAAGGGATCACTGCCAGGAAAGTTAGTTGACACTGGTCTGGGACTTTGATCTTTGCCAAAATGTGACCTATCAAATTTCCTTTTCTGTCCCCAAAATCAATCATGTTTTGGAAAAAAGGCTTTTGAGTGATTTTATTTGTTAACCAAAATTCACTCTACAAATAGCAAAAAAAAAAAGTCAGATATTTTGTTTAGCATTATAAATTGATATGGTTTAAATGAGTATTTTGATGTTTAGAACTCAGGATTTAAAATTCAAAACTCAGAAAAATAATCCTTTAAAACTGATTGTTGATTATTTGAATGGAAAACATACCTATCTCTTACTTTTCTCGTGGTTGGCAACAAAACAACTGCTAGTCTCATAAACTGTGCTTTTTATTTTTTAAGGGCAGTTAAAAACAAGGATGCAAGCTTAAAAGTTAATAATTATTGAGAATGCTGAGAAATCCCTAAAGAGAGTGTAATATATGTATACTCTTTTTAAAAGAGGAAAAAAATTAACTATGCATTTATGTTGTGTATTTGCATATTTATTTAAGTAACTTTAATTGTACTTTATTTTCCTAGTCACAGTTCAGTCTTTGTATCATGTGTCATACAGCTGCAGGTTTGATTCCCATTGGCGCTGTCAGGCTGTTAATTTTACTTATCATAAATGTGTTGCAAAGTACGTATTTTTAAAAAAGAAAGAAACCACAAGAGATCAAACTCTTAAGGGATTGTTTTGTTTTTGTTTTTTTAAGATTAAAATTGCCTAGTTAAACCTGAGTCTTTAGATGGCAAGAAGCTTAGGTTGTATAAAATCATTGAGGGCAGTGTCTCTGCTTACCTAATCTTTGAATGGTTAGCCTGAAGCATTGTGCTACAAATTATCTATGTTTAAGAAGGAACTGATTTTATGAAGAATTTTGATATATAATATGAATGGGAGTGCTGGACTTGAGTTCAAATGTTACCTCTTAAAACCATCTCTTTTTACCTCTCCTTACCTATGTAGTTTCTCTCCTGCTGCCTATAAAACATACCCACATCTCCCCTATCCTTTAAGAAAAAAAAAAAGCCTAACTTAATGCAGCCATCCACACCTAGCTGCCATCCTCAATCTTTCCTTCTCTTCTCAATTTACCTCCTCAAGAAAGCCATTTATATTAGATGGTGTGCTCACTTCCTTCCCTCTCACTCTGTTTTAAATTCTTATCATACAATTAAAAATACTCTCTCCATTTAACAATGATCTTTTAGTTGTCAAAACTAATAGTCTTTTTTCGTTTTTATCCTTCTTGATCTCTCCTTACCCTTTGGCACTGTCAAATTCTCTCTCTCTCTTTCTTTCTCTCTCTCTCTCTTTCTTTCTCTCTCTTTCTCTCTCCTTCTCTCTCTTTTTCTCTCCTTCTCTCTCTTTCTCTCTCCTCTCTTTTTCTCTCCTTCTCTCTCTTTCTCTCTCCTTCTCTCTCTTTCTCTCTCCTTCTCTCTCTTTTTCTCTCCTTCTCTCTCTTTCTCCTTCTCTCTCTTTCTCTCTCTCCTCTCTCTCTCTCCTTCTCTCTCTCTCTCTCTCTCTCTCTCTCTCTCTCTCTCTCTCTCTCCTTCTCTCTCTCTCTCCTTCCCTCCCTCCCTCCCATCCTCCTTTTCTTGCTCTCCTTCTCTCTCCCTCCCTCCCCCTTCTGGATGGATGACCACTCTCAGTAACTATGGGAGTGAATAACCTCTCTCAGGTTCTCTCCTAGGTCTTCTACTCTTTTCCCCCATTCTATCTTGTCTGCTAAGAGCAGCAGCTCCCGTGTGTTCAAAACAAATCCAACATAGATTTTCTCCTCCAAACTTTTCTATTACTATCCAGGAAACCACAATTCTCCAAGTCACCTGTGCTCTCAACCTTGATATAGTTCCTTTAACTAACATATCCAGTCTATTTCCAGTCTTGTCATTTCTACTTAGACACCATCTTTCCTTAGCCTTCTCTTCTTTCCATTCACATAAGTTACCACCCTCATGACCACTCACCTAGATTATAATCATTGACTTCAGATTGGTTTCCCTGGTTCAAATTTCTTCTTGCTCCAATCTGTTCTCCATCCACCTGACAAAGTGATTCTCCTCAGCTGCAGGTCTGACAATGCCATCTCCTATCCAGTAAACCCCAGTGGTTCCATTTTGCCACAAGATCAAATATAAAATCTTCTGCATGGCATTTAAAGTCCATTTTATAGTCTAGGTCCTTTCTATCTTCCCAGTTTGATTATACTTTACTATCCTCTTAATGCTCTGTGATCTAGCCATACTGTTATACAGAGAACACTCCATCAGATCACCTCTCTGCATCTGCACTGGCTTTCTACCATTTCCGGAATGCTTTCTCCTCTTCCTTCTACCATCTGCCTTCTCTGGTTTCCTTAGACTTAGATCAAGTCCTACCTTCAACAAGAGGTCTTTCACAACACCCACCCATCCCCTGTCTACTCTCTGAGATTACCTTTCATTTAAACTATATACATCTTGTATGTATGAAGTTATTTTCATGTCATCTCTCATATTGGAATGTGAGGTCCTTCGAAGAAATTTGAGCCATTTCTGGACATATAAAATCCCTATTGATTAGAAAAATGCAAATTAAAACAATTCTGAGAAACCACTACACACCTCTCAGATTGGCTAAGATGACAGGAAAAGATAACGATAAATGTTGGAAGGGATGTGGAAAAATTAGGACACTAAAACATTATTGGTGGAGTTGTGAACTTGTCGAACCATTATGAAGAACAATTTGGAGTTATGCCCAAAGGGCTATCAAACTGTGGCCACCCTTTGATTCAGCAGTGTCTCTACTGGGCCTATATCCCAAAGAGATCTTAAAGGAGGGAAAGGGACTCACATGTGCAAAAATGTTTGTGGCAGCCCTCTTTGTAGTGGCCAGAAACTGGAAACTGAGTGGATGCCCATCAGCTGGAGAACGGCTGAATAAGTTATGGTATATGAATGTTATAGAATATTATTGTTCTGCGAAAAACTATTAGCAGGATGATTTCAGAGAGACCTGGAGAGACTTACATGAACTAATTCTAAGTGAAATGAGTAGAAACAAAAGAACACTGTATACAGCAACAAGAAGATTATATGATGATCAACACTGATGGATGTGGCTCTTTTCAACAATGAGGTGATTCAGGCCAATTCCAATAGACTTATGATAGAGTCATCTGCATCAAGAAGGAGATCTATAAGGACTGAAAGTGGATCATAACATAGTATTTTTACCTTTTTGTTATTGTCTCCTTTTTCTTTTTCATTTTTTTCCTTTTTGATCTGATTTTTCTTGTGCAGCATAATTGTGGAAATATGCACAGAAGAATTGCATGTATTTAACATGTATTGGATTACTTGCCATCTAATGGAGCGGTTGGGAAGAAGGGAGGGACAAAATTTGGAACACAAGATTTTGCAAGAATGAACGTTGAAAATTAACTTTGCATGTATTTTGAAAATAAAAAGCTATTATTAAAAAATAAATTTAAAAATGTGAGGTTCTTGAAAGGAGGACATATCTTTACTTTTCATGGAATCCTCAGGACTTAACACAAGGCTTGGCCCATAATAAGTGTTTAATAAATACCCATTGATTAACTGACTGTCACCATGGACGTAAACTATCTGAGTGCTAGTTTACTCATCTGTAAAATGGAAGTAATGACATTTACAGTATCTTCCCCAGGGTGAAAATAATAATAAATATATAAATGTCAGGTGTCATTAATTGAATTAGTATGGATAATGAATAGAGTACTGGCCTGAGAGTCAAGAAGATCTGGATTCAAGCATATTGGCTCTGTGGATCTAGACAAGGCATGTAACCTCTCCCAAAACAACTCTTTCTAAGACTATATGTTGCAGAATTAGATCCTACATAGATTGGTAAAGAAAATTTTCTTATTGGGAGTTCCCTATGCAAACTAATAAAAAGAATTTCTGATTATATATGTAGAGATAAATCCACAATTATCTGAACAAAATAGGTAACTTAGAACATAACAACCCTAACTCATGATTTGTGCTGTTGTTGCTGTTCATTTATTTCTATCATGTTCTACTCTTTGTGACACTATTTAGGGTTTTCTTGGCAACGATCCTGGAATAGTTTGCCATTTTCTTTTTCAGACCATTTTTACAGATTAGGAAACTGAGGCAAACGAGATTACATGATTTTCCTAGGATCACATAGCTAATAAGTGTCCGAGACCAGATTTGAACTCAGGAAGATGGGTTTTCCTAGCTGCAGGTCTGATTCTCTATCCACTACACTATCTAGCTGCTTCCCTGATATGTAGAATGGTTTGACTAAAGAAAACATTACCAGCGGCAATAGATGCTCTACATTTCAATTTTCATTGAAAATATTAGAAACATGGTGTAGTGGACAAAGTGCTTGGTTTAGAATCAGAAGACTTGAGTTTGAATTATGATTCAATCGGTTCAGTCATTACCTAATCATAAGATTTTGCCACTTCCAGTATACCAGTGACTCTTAGTGGCCTGAGGGAAAAAAATTAGCAATCTTTGGAAAGTAAGTAGACTTCCAGTAGGATAAATTCGGTTTATTTTTAATTAAAACCTTTGCTGGGAGTTTTATCATTTTCCAGCTGCCCCTTCTCCTCTACATTTGTCCAAACAAAACCACATAGACACCGAGCCCTTGAGTATTGATAGAGAAAACAGTATGATTCATTATCTTGATGGGCCACATAAGGGGAAAAAAAACCAATCGTATTTGCCATTAGGGGACTTAACATTCAAATCCTGGCTCTATTATCTACTACTCTATGACCTTGGGCAAGTCATTTGTTCTCTTAAGACAAGTTCCTCAATCTCAGTTTCCTCATCTGTAAAATGGAGGAGTTGAATTCAGTGGCTTCTCATTTCTACATCCTAGACCCTAATCAGTGAGATTTGTTACCAGCTTGATGGCACACCAACTCTGAAAAGGCCACCTACCTGTAGACCCCTAACCCCATGGATTATTACCATGGAATAGATTTTAGAGGGTCCATGGACTACAGTGAATGGTCAGTGTAGTTTGTTTCCTTTATCATCCTATGTACTTTATTTTTAATGTATTTAAAATATTATTCTGAGAAGGGGACCATGTATAGGCTGCCAAGAGCTACTATACTAAGACATAAGAGAAGTATCTGCTATATGTTCAAAAATAAGCACCAAGTGCCCACATGGGTGAAATTACAGTTCATTCATTTAAGAACAGTAAGAAGATGCATTTAACATGAGAATTGTTGAACTTTGGAATGGGTAACCAAAGAAGGTTGTGGAATCTCTAAAAAGAGAACTTCAGATAGTTTCACAGAGGGATTGTAGTGATTTTATTTCCAGTAAATACTAGCACCTCTGCCCCCAGAGTATTCTTTTTTTGATGCTGCCAAGGACACTGTATGATCTTGTCTAGTTGTCAGAGCACTAGACCGTAAATCAAGACATCTGGTTTGTAGCATCATCTTTGCCACTGACTAACTAGTGGCTTCTGGTCAAGTTACTTTCTGTGTCTCCTTTTCTCCATCTAGTACAATAGTGTATGTTTATAGAGAGCTTTATTGTTAAAGAAGCACTTACATACATTATCTCATTTTATATATCAAATGGGTTTGGTATTGCCAATCCCTAATCCACTATATTGTTTGGGGAAGGAAGGATGGCAAACGAAAGAACAGTTATGATGAAGCATTCAGAGTATTATGTATAGTCTTTCTTCCCTCGAAAACTTAGTTTAATTTTGCAAAAATCTGCTTTTAAAAAATTAATAGTACCAAGAAAATGTAATTCAGAATTTCTTAACTTGCCAGAGAAGTGTGAAACTGTTTCTAACAGATGTTCTCCATGATCTCCAAAACGTAAACATGTTTGCAAGATGATAGTGAGACAACCTGTTTACATGAGGAAGTCCTTTAAAAAGCAAACAAAAAAGTCTCACCCAGATCAGTCATTGTGATCAAAGCCGACTTGATTATTAGGGTGTAAAGAGAACTGATGAGTCAATCTTGCACCACCGCAGCGGTCTCCAGATTTCAGTTTCGTAATAGAGTTTCTTTTCAGGAATATTCTTCACTGACACACAAATCCGATTTTCTTGCTAAAATGTTTTCTCGATTTTTGTCAAACCGAAATACTAGGGTCCCTTCAAAAGATGATGGTAAGACCATAGAATTGATAGGATTTGTTTGCAGCCAACTTTTTTCCTTAGGAAGAACCAAGAGTTTTTGCTGGATTTTTTGGGTACCTTGGGGAAAAGAGAAAGGGGGCGCCTCTAATTAAGTGGGTGGTAAATTGGGGGTTTTTGCATCTTTCTCCTGGTTACTCAGACAAGATAGAAACTTTCAGACTGTGGTGATTGAAAATAACTTTCTGAATCAAAGTGTGATATTTTGATCATTTCTCATGCCTGAGTATTCTGGGCAGTATGCATGTTCAAGTGAATGACTGACTCATGGATTAAGATGCAAAGTACTTCTCTGAACAGTGGCTGGAAGTGAGTTTTTAAATCCAGAGCAAGACCCAGACCATGATTTTTATGTACTTGAGTGTCTATTATAATACTTATCATTGCCAAAAAGTAATTGTACTCTAGGCATTATCCCCAGCTGGAAGTCAGGGTATAGATGTCTATGGTGAAAGGAAAATTTTGTGTCTTACATTTTTATAACATAAGATATCTCTGATTTAGATGGATTGCAAATGAATGAATTAGTAATTGATTAATGAAAAAGCATTTTTAAACACTATATGACAAGCACTGTATTAGGTGGTAGTATAGAAATATAAATCCTCCAAGAGCTTCAAATGTGATGTAATAGGGAAGTTTAATCAAGTCTTGGTCTGGAGAAGATAATCATTTGACATGTCCTTTCCAGAAGCAGCAGTCACATTGATTTTATTACTGTACCTCAAGCTGGAGGTAAAAAGTGGGGGTGAGGGAAAGGAGTGGTTGTTTGGAAGTCAGAATACATTTCCAACAAAAGTAATAGAATGGTGGGTATTATATCCCCAGCACCATAAAGATAGGGCATGAGCAGCATTACTTTTATCTCAATCTCCTCCCCTCAGTTCTTGATTGTGTGCCAGCCAGGAAAAGGGAAAAACAGCATAACATCCTTTTCAAATGACCCTCTTGGGTTCTACTATAAGGGAACATATACATACAAAATGGCAGCTTCTCTTGAGATTTAAGGATCTCAAGTTAGAATGGATTTCAAAGGTCATTCAATACACCCTCTACATGAATTGGAATCTCCCTCGGTAGTATTCCCAGTAAATGGTCATGAAGACTCCCAGAGCATCCCATTCCACATTGGGGCAGCTCTAACTGTGAAGCTTTTACTCTTACTACTAACTCTGCCCTCTAGAACAGAGCAAGAGAGGGACTCTGCTACACAAAAGCCCTTCAGATGATTGAATTGAGTTATCAGGTACTTTCTATGTTTTTTCTGGCTAAATATTTCCATATTCCCCATCCCTGTCTCCTCACTACACTGGTCACCTTCTTTTGGACCAATGTCCTTCCTAAGTTGTGGCACTCTGAATTGAGTTCAGTGTTTCAGATGGGCCCTGACCCAGTATCACTATCACTTTTTATTCTGAGCACAATACCCCTTCTTAATGCAGCCTAAAATCGTTATCTTTTTTTTTCTGCCACATCATAGTGTTGACTCATATTGAGCTTATAGTCCACTTACCTCCTCCCCAATTCTCTTTCATTTGCCCCAGATGTTTTTCACACAATTTTCTACCAGACAAAAAACATTAGGCTTGCTACTAGTCATTAGATTTTCAAGCTGTTTCCCACAGAACTCTGTTTAATCAATGATATAGCTTAAATGGTATAAATTAATGTAATTAGCCATGTCATTTATCAAATGAGTATTTTTGGACCAGCCTGAAAAACAAACTAACATTTATATTACTATTTCTATGAGAAAATATGCTCTAGGTTCGTCCCCAAGAAATCTGCCACCCCAGAGCAGGTCTTAACTTTGTTACGATTACTACTGAGGCCTGGACCATTCTTGTGTACGGACCATTGCTCATTGGTGGTTTTTTGTGTCTTTAGAATTGTCAGTATGATCTAGTCAAGCCTCCACATGGAACTGCCCTAGTCAATATCACAGTAGCATCATTGATCATGCATTTGAAAAAGAAAATCCTTCTATAAGCTTGAAGAGCTCTGTTTTAACATCAGTCACTCATCACTAGCCCAGAACTCTTGGTAGAACCTCTATTCAGTCCTCTGCTTCCTCTCTCCTACACTGTCCCCGACCTGTACCTACTTCTTCTCATACATACACTCTGGTCCCACCTCTGCTCAGTCTCACCTTGAGGCAGGAGTATCTCTGTGGTCCCCAGAAAGCCCATTTCTCCCATCACCTGGGACTTTCCCAGCTACTTTACTCTGTCTAAAGCTATTTTTTCTGTAAAATTCTATACCCCTATAATGTTGTTTTAGCTAAAATTGTCTTTTTAATGAACCAGATTTGTGTTGTTGGTCTGGGTATGTTTATTTTTAGATGTCATAAATACTTCAATGGAAATCGGGATGATGCCTTTCACATGTTTAGAGATATTAAATTTCCAAATGTAGACATTTTAGAGAAAATATCATAAGCTGTGTTGGAAAGAGAAAGCCTTCAGGTAGACCTTTAGGAATGAGTCCTAAAGAGCAGAATTGTAAAGCACATTTCTTTATTTAAAAAAAAAATGGATGTGGAAAGGAAATAAAAAATGGAAGGAGAGTGCCAAACAGTTTTCCCCATTCATCTGGAGGAAGGAAAGGGTTCTGTGATTACAGATTATAAAATAATAGATTTAGAACTGGAAGGAATTGGAAAGATCATCAAATCCAAATTTCCCATTATACAGATGAGGAAACTGAGGCCCAAAGTAGTTAAAGGACTGGCCCAAGGTCACATACCTATGAAATGTTTAAGATGAGATTCAAACCTAGGGCTTCCTAAATTCAGTTTGAAATCCATTGCTCTCCTATCACATTATGCTACCCTCTGGAAAGTGGAAAAAACTGTAAACATTCAAGAAGCAGGATGACTGAAGAGAGAGGGATGATAGAGAAAAAAATAACAATTTCTGGGGCAGAAATACCCCAGATGGACAGCAACTGATTTGATAAGATTGACTATGTTAACACTAGTTTCACCACAGGCTACATAGGTAACTAGGGTACAAGTGGGATAATGGGAGTCTGGTTGGAGATGTTTAAGAACAATGAGAGCCTAGAAGGGATTTTCAATTAATTTAATTTGAATTTACATTAAACTGAGGCAGTATGAATTTAAGAAAAATTGTGACAAGCCTCAGTCTTAAAATATTTGTACTAGTGAATTCTTAAATATCTTAGTAAAAATTTACCTGTGTTCCTGAACCACCTGTAGCTAGGTTGTGGGAAAGGCCTTGGCATCATACCAAGGTAGCTTAGACTTCATCTAATCCAGCCTCCTTAATTACAGATAAGGAAAGGATCCAAAAAGTTAAGTGATTTGTCCAAGATCATACAAGAAGCACCATCAGAAAAGCCAGAAAGAGTGACAAATAAAGTTCATGACCCAGGTTTTTTCACAGGAGAAATCTCCTTCCATTTCCCCTTGAGGGAACACTAAATCATCTGTCCAGCAGAATAGACAAGTTACTATGCCCTATTTCTCCTAAAATCCATTTGGAATTTTTTTTTAAAGCATCATTGTATTTCTCCAGCTGAATGAGAGACCATGTTGAATGGTCTGGCACTTCTTATTTTTTGGATTAAAAAATGAATACCTAGTGAATGACTTCATTGCCTGCAGTGCTGTCTGATTCTGTCATGGCATTTGATAGAACTTGTTAAGAGGATTAGGTAAGACAGGATATTGGTACATTTGAGGTCATTAAACCAAGAAGAAAAGAAAAGCCTTGCTAAATGTTAAACTAAATGCAGAATAGCTTAAGGACTTACTTTTCTGCTATCTACCTAACAACTTTTATCTCTGTGCTTTAAGATGATAACAACAGACACTATCTATGGCAAAAAAACACCCTAGTCTAAAAGAAGCCCATTTGTAAGTGTCTGACATTGAAAGAGGAATCCAGATTTGGTGTACTGTAGAAGCATGGGAAAGGGGTGTCATTCTGTGTTGCTTGGTTGGGGAAAAGTTATCATTTTAGGGAAAGGATATATAAATATATAGGGGTAAAAACTTAAATAACAAAAGAAGTCTTTTCATCTAGCATCCAAAGTTTTTGCCATTTTCATTATGAGGCCAGGGAAACAATGACAACTCTGTTGGAGAGAAATTTAACTTATAATGAGTGTTTTGTTAAATTCAATATTTTTTTCCAAATTATGTTGATATTTTTCCTCATATCTCAGGTTTCTTTGGATCTTAATAGATGGGTTAATATTTTTAAAAATTATTCAGAAAGTGTTTTTTTTAATTAAGTAAGGAATTCTTATTTCCTTTTATTGAACTTGTTAGCATTAAACCTTTTACTTTTTCTGAATTAAAAATATCGACTAAAGCATTATTGTTTACTGAATATAAGGTTTTTTTTTTTTAAATGTAGACTCTGTACTGCTCTAAATCCATAAATAAGCTAGGTAAACATTCCAGTAGGTTCTATGGCTACTGACATTGGCCCTGTCAGTTTTTTTAGTCTCTCTTCTGCCACCAAGCATTTAGGATCAGTGGGCCTGGAAAAGGGGGGTTTAAGCCCTAGAGATCCAGGATACAATGGTACAAAACAAACCATAAGGGACCAAATGAGCAGAGTGACAGTTTAGCATACATTCAAGAGGTCACAACCAAGAGATCCTTTTACATAAAAGAAGACATTGAGTCCCCTAAATCTGCAGAGAAAAGCAGAAGTCAAAGTTCAGAGTGTTAGTCTATGAAAAAGGAACAGATTCAATGCAGTGTCTAAGTCAGGATGCTACATCCCTGCCCAGAAACTTAGATCTAACAGAAAGGTGTTGGCCAGAAATGGGGACCAAATCTGCAATTAAAATTCAAAGGAATGAGTGGATAGGGAGTAGGAAACTAATAATTATGCCTTGAAATCTAATGGAAGGGACCCCCCATTCCCTCAGTTGTTAATACTCCCTCCATTCCCTGACCCCTGAAATTATTTTGTATTTATCTTATATATTTTTAGTGTGTGCTTTTTTTGTTGTTTTCCACCATAACCACTGCATGACTAGAATAAGCTCTTTGGGGGACAGGAACTGTCACATTTTAGTCTTTGAATTTCCAACACTTGGAACATAGTAGCACTTAATATATTCTTATTTTTTTAAAAATGATAACTGTTGAATCTAGAATAAAGAGTGTTTACCCTATGCCCCAAGTACTAAGCACTAGGCTCACATTATAGCTGAATTATAGATTTAGAAATGAAGACAAGATGACAGATGATACTACTTTCAAGAAGACCCTTTTCAAGAAGAGTGTGTGAGGAGGAGAGAGCAACAATGGAAGAAAGTTGAATTCTTGGAAATGTCCTCACAGTTCTAAAGGATAAAGAGAAATTCAAAATGGTCCCCAGCAAAGTGCTGAACTTGAGTTGTGGCAGGGAGTGACGGTGACTCTTATGATTCAAAAAAGTGCCTTCCATTATTGATAATCTGTCTTAGTTCTCTAGAAATGTTATACAAGCATATTCTAGGTGGGAGAAAAAAATTCCTAAATGTAGATCTCCTGCCATATTCCTGCAGTTGCTACCCCCAAAGTGGTAACTTCTCCTTCCTCTTCTAGATACCCCCCTTTCAATTATGTCCCTGCCTAGGATGAGTTATAAGGGCCTAAGTGAATGTTGTTCTTTGCTCTCTGAAAACCAATTTAGTTTAATTCTGCAAACATTTGTAAAGCACCCATTATTTGCAAGCTTTTCTATTTTATACTTGATTCATAAGACAAAAAAATTTTTCTTGTCCTCAGAGTACTTATATTCTTACATTAGTTAAATTATGTTCACAATATAATATGGTATTTAGTTCCATTCAAGAAATCCTAAATACCTGTTGTGTGCAGAGCATTTTAATAGGCACTGAGGTAGGTAGAAAGAAAAATCCTTCACAGTTTAACAGGGACCTGTTACATACACAAATGATAAGATAATAACAAATGCAAGATAGGTTCATATTTTTTAAAATGCAAACATGGTGCTTATCTAGACTAATTCTGGACCTTTACTGACGAATGGTAATGTGAAAATTCATAGAGAAGCCCACCTTTCCTACATATCTTCCAGGAAAGATCTAAAAGGCAGTAGATTGGATAATGATCAAGAAATGAAGAGGAAATAACAGTAAATTCATAGAAGTACAATTAAAAGCTGAGAGCAATGGGGAAAAGTGTACCAATGGGACAACAGCACAAGTCCAGAGTGGAAAGCTGCAGTGCTTAGACAGGAAAGTGAACCAGAGGTGCCCAAGGTGGACCAGAAAGCAACAGAGCTCTGGACTAGATACTTTTCAGCAGTGATGCAAGGAGGCAGTCAGAGGCAATTACCAGATATGTCCTGAATACCCTTTTCAAGAACATTGATGTCAGAGTTTTAACACTTGAGTGAAGGGGATAGGGTATAATGTAGCAGCCAATATTCAATTTTTTCTACTCCTTCTTCCCTATTGAAGAGGAGGCAGAACTGATCCTCAGGTCTTTCCTTTCCTGTCTCTTCCCTAAGGTATGGGTTATGCCTTATTCTTTTGTTGTATGATCTTTTTTCTAGTCATCACTCTCTCCTTCCTTCCCCCTATCTCTCAGAAGTCTTAGTCAATCAAATTTTATTATAAAAGTTTTCTTCTACAGCTAGAGGCAGCATAATGACCTGAAAGACCACATGGTCCCTTCTTCTATTTTATGGAGTTTATATCAGTTTTTTAAAATTACTAATATAACATAGTAGGTCAGAGCCCCCAGTTGGGAAAATGGATAACATTTAGATAGCAATTTGGATCTCTATCCTAATTACAAGAAATAAATAAAATTTTTAAAAAGAATTATTGGTAAAAAGACACCCTCCGTTCCCAAGACAAGAATAGACTAAGGGAATTCCATATATATTCCAGCAAAAATCTAAAAGGCAACAGATTGAATAACTGATCAAGAAGTGCAAAGAGAAAATAACAGTAAGTAATACCACTAAGTATAAGCACAGTCTCAGAGGAAGAGTCTTGTCCATAAGTACTCTAGAAATGTCTAAGAGATAAGAAATGAGCTCAAAAATGAAATTATAAGTGAAATAAAAGCTTTGGCAAAAAACAATGGAAAGAGAATAAATAGATTAGAATAGAAAGTAAGAACCTCATCTAAATAATAGATTCTCTGAAAATTTAAAATGGAACAAACAAATCTCAGAAATTTTATATTAAAACAAAATACATTAAGTATATTAAAATAAAATCAAAAGACTGAATTTTTTCAAAATATAAGATATTTACTATAAAAATGATCTGAAAAATAAGTTGAGGAGAGATAAGAACATCATATTTAAAGAAATTACAAGACTTTATATGTCTATCAGAATGAAAGAAATTTAAAATGGACAGTATCCATCTTATCATATCTAGAAAGAAACCTCAAACTAAAAATGCCCAGAAATATATTATTACATCCCAAATAAGACCATGCTAAATCAAAGGGAAAAAATATTAGAAGCAGTCAGAAAGGAAATTCAATTATTAGGAAACCCCAGTTAGGATCACATGGGACTATGATGCACCTGCTTTAAAGAAGAAACAATGTTTTATGCCAAAAATAACTACCCTTTTATAAAATTTAGTAAAATGTAATAAGATTGGGAGTGGGGGAATTTCTTTAATGTATAAAGGACTTTCAAGCATTCCTAATGAAAAGCCAGAACTCACTAGAAATTTTTAAATGCAAACTAAAAAGTAAATATATTTGACCAATTGTAAAGATCTAAATAATGATGGAGTGCTTGTATTCCAAAAGAAAAAAGGGTGTAAGTTCTTCAAAAATTTAATGTCTTCAAGGTTACAGAGAGAGTTAAATAAGATAAAGATAAGGCCTAAAAGCCATTTTTTCCTGTTGGTTTTAAAAGGAAAAGATTGGTGGGGAAAAGAAGGGTAAAAGGCATATATGAAGGAAAAAAAGTACAAGGAAATATTTATTTCATATCACTAGGATGCGCAAGAAAAAGAGTGTACAAACATAAAAGAAGACATCTCATAGAAGAAGATGGTATCTCATCAATCTGTTATCTGAAGGAGGCAAAGGCTCCTCAAATACAAACCAACAGAGAGAGAGAGGGAAAGGGAGAGGGAGAGGGAGAGAAACTAAACCAGGGATATAGGATATAAGTAGGGACAAGAAAAGGAAAGGAAAACATGAGGAAGAATAAATTTGAGGAGTCAAGCAAAACAATCAGTAGCTTCAGATACTAATGAAAAAGAATAATTTTTTAAAAAGAGAAAGAAATGGGTTTTTGCAGATAAAGATTAAAGCCTAGTTTGTTAAAAAGAAGAAAAGAAACAGATTATTTCATTTTTAGATTGCTTTTATTGAGCAGATTCCTTTTCTTTCTCCATTGTTTTCCCCTCTTTGTTAAAAAAATAAAAAGGGGGGAAGAGTAGTGAGAACTAGGTGGAATAGTGAATAAAGCACTAGTCTTAGAGTCAGGAATATCTGAGTTCAAATGCAACCTCAGACATTTATTAGCTATGTGACCCTGAATGAGTCACTTAATCCTGATTGCCTAAAGAAAGGGGGGGAAAGGACAAAGCTTAACTCATTACTATCTGTGCAAAGTCTTCCGTCCTTCCCCAACAAGGGGAGGGGGCAGAGTTTGTGAGGAACAGGAGTAAGAAAGGAAAAATATAAAGAGTTATGATGAGAAATACACAATAATTATTAACCATGAACATGATTGGAATGCATTCATCCATAAAACAGAGGAGGATATTACAATTGAAAAGCAAAATTCAACTATATTTTTCTTGTAAGAAACATACCTGAAACAAACAAACAAAAAATCACATAGAATTAAAATGAAAAACTAGGAGCAGAATATATTCAGATGAACTTTTAAAAAAATGAAGGTAGCAATCATGATCTCAGACAAGGCAACAATAAAAATAGAAATGATTAAAACAGATAAGGAAAGAAACTGCATTAAGCTTAAAGGCACCACAGATATGAAACAATATCAATACCTCATACACACACACACACAGAATAATTCTAAGTGGTTGAAGTAGAAATAGAAAAGCAAAACTATGTCAATAATAGCTAACATTTATAGCATAGTTTAAGATTTGCGATGTACTTTACAGCTATCTCATTTTATTCTTACAATAACTCTAGGAGGTAAGTGCTATTATTATCCCCATTTTATAGATAAGGAAACTGAGCCAAATAGAGGTTAAGTGACTTACCCAATTAAATGATCTGTTTTCTCTCTCTTTCATTAATGAAAGTATTTAGAGATGTAATGAATTGGAAATTGTATGTAAATTGGGCGTGAAACTAAAGCATTAGAAAAACAACAAATTAAAAAGCAAAGCAAAACAAAACACAAAAATAGAAATCCTGCTAAACTAAAGAAGAAAGCAATGATTTTTTTTTTAAAATAGTTTGTAAATAAAACCAATAAATAAAGCCTATTCTAACTTATGAGATAAAAGGAATAACATTAACTATGGACTAGGGTGATACCATCCCATGAAAATAAAAAGAGAAGGAAAAACCAAATTGCCAATATAAAAAATGAAAATGAAAAATTCACAATAAATGAAAAATAAATTATTAAAAACTAATTTGCCCAATTACATGCCAATCAAATTAATAATATTATTAAAATTTAAAACATTGTAAAAACCCATAGTAGTAGAAAAAAATAATGAATTTAACTCATTATAAGGAAAAAAATTAAGCAAGCCATAAACAGACTTTCCACAGGAAGAAAAAAATAAACCAACCAAATAGATTTAAAAGCAGATTCCCTCTGGTATAATCTAAATTGCTTTTGAAAATAGGAAAAGGTATCCTAATAAACTCCTCATATGAAGCAATACTAGTTTCACTAGTATTAGAAACTAGAAAAAAAAAAACCTGTTAATTAATATCTTAAACAAATAGCAATGGAAAAATATTAAATACAATATTAGTAAAAATGGATAAAACAATATTTTTAAACAATTTGGTACTATATCCCAAATTTCATTAAATTGTGCATATCCTTGATCCAATAACACTACTGTTAAGCATAGATCCTGAAATATGCTATGGTTAGGTTGCATTTATATAAATAATGTAGAATTAGTTCAATAATAGAAAAATTATAAATATCATAGACCATATTAATAACAAAATCAATAAAAATTAGTGGATTTTATTAATAGAGAATTTGTAAGCATATTTTGTGTCCTTTTATATTTTAAAAAAATTGGGGGCAGCTAGATGGCGCAGTGGATAGAGCACCAGCCCTGGATTCAGGAGGACCTGAGTTCAAATCTGGTCTCAGACACTTTGATACTTCCTAGTTGTGTGACCCTGGGCAAGTCACTTAACCCTAATTGCCTCAGCAAAAAAAAAAAAAATTGACATATAGGAATTAATGGGATAGGGGCTATATCTGTTATTTCATTGGTATAGGGAACTCTTAGTTGAAGAAAGACTTCTTACTAGTGCAAGTAGACAATTTTATTGCATAGAATTCCAAATGTTTTGAACAGATAAAATCAATGCAATTAGAAGGAAAATAGTTAATTGGAGGAAATTCTTTGTAGCATAAAAGATATATGCAAGATATATAGGTAATGCCTTCAGATATACATGAATAAAAGCTATTCTTCTTGATTAACAAATAAATGGTCAAGAGATATGGGCAAGTTCTCCAAACAAGAAAAGCATATTCAAGAATAAATATATTTTTAAATGTTCCAGATTACTAAGAAAAAGAGAAATGCACATTGTGATAACTAGCCTTATAGCCAATTTTATAATTGTAAAGGGTAACAACAACAAAAAAAGGATGTTGACAGCTATTGAAAAGGCTATGAGAGGACCACCTACTAATGTAGCATTATCAATGCTATGAAGAGGTCCAAATGTTCCAGTTACAGAAGCAATGTGTTGCACTGAACTTGAAGTTGTCAAACCTGAGTTTGAATTTTGACTCCTCAACTCAATGCTTGTGAGTTATTTCATCACTAAAATGAAAAGGTTGGCCTAAAATACTTGGAAAATTCTTTTTCTGATCCCAATTCTACCTTTAATTCTGTAATCCTATGGAAACAATTTGGTACTATACTCCAAACTTCATTAAATTGTGCATATCCTCAACTCAACAATATTACTGTTAGGCTTAGATCTTGAAAAGATCAAATTAAAAAGAAAGATCCATGTATACAAAAAAAATCTATAGTCAATATTTTTTGTTGTACAAAAAAAAGGAAATAAATTTATTGCCCATCAGTTGGGGGAATGGCTAACAAATGTCAGTATGTGAATATAATGGACTAATTTCATATTGAAATTAAAAGAAACAGATCTAGAGAAACCTGGGAAGGCTTGTAAGAACTGATACAGAATGGAGTGAGTAGAATGAGAAAAACAATTTATACGACTACAGTCTTTGTAAAAGATTTACACAATCATATAAAGAAAAACAATTGTGAAAAACTTTAAGAACTATAATCAATGAAATGTCTAATTACAATTCCTGAGTACTATGATGAATTTTGCTTGCTTTCCACTTTCTTGGCAGAAACATAATGAATGACTTGGAAATGTCAAATAAGGTGTATATTTTCAGGTGCAGCCAACAGGGGAGAGAAATTCATTTTTTGGGAGGGAGAGGAAAAAGGGCTGAAACTAGGTGAGGAAATGATGATTTAAAAAAAAAGTTTATCAATTAATCATTTTTAAAAAGCAAACAGGAAAAGGACCACTAGAGAGAGACCAAAGCAAGCAGAGCAGAGTTGGAATTTCCATGTTAAATTTGTATTACACAAAGAAACCCAAGCTGTACATAGTGGTGAAAAAAATGTACATAACATGTACATAATGTACTAATATGGTGCTGCCAAATCAAATTGATGGGTCTTTTGATGAGAGAATAGTCTGGTTCTGAATCATCAAAGCAACCAGTAAATTAGACATTGGGATATATGTCACTTTCTCAAGAAAAAAATTTTACTAACCATTGTCTCTGACTAGTTTAGAATCATCTTTTACCTGATTTGTGACTATATGTTATTGTTATTTATTTTTTGTTTTTTTATTTTTTAAAAATGTACTAAGTTGTTATAAATTGCATTCTCTGATTTTACTCCCTACCTGTTTTATAGAAATCCATAGAAATGTCTTTAAAATGCTTGCTTATAGTATAACCAGTTCTAAATGACTATTTAATCCATTTACCTGGGAGCAAACTAAGTTGCTCCCCTGGGAGAAAGTATGGTTGAATAGTCAGGACCACTGCATGTCCAAGGAAGACCATATATACAGCCTGAGCTACTTCTCTAACTTGGTGTGACAGTAGACCATTGCATGTGGAGTTATTATATATCCCTGACTCCAAACTATTGCTTCTGCTAGTCACTGCAACAAATAGAATAGGATTGCTTCCCCCCCATCTTACTCTACTTTAATTTTTACCTGATTCTTACGGGCAAACATGACCCAGTTCATAGGGAATGCCATATTTCTCCAAGCCTCCTTAATTTTTTTTCTTTCACAGTGATCAGGGTCAGAAATTGAACTTATCAGAACAACTCTTTTTTTATTATAGCTTTTTATTTACAAGTTATATGCATGGGTAATTTTACAGCATTGACAATTGCCAAACCTTTTGTTCCAATTTCCCTTCCTTCCTCCCATCCCTTCCCCCAGATGGCAGGTTGACCAATACATGTTAAATATGTTAAAGTATAAGTTAAATACAATATAAGTATACATGTCCAAACATTTATTTTGCTGTACAAAAAGAATCAGACTTTGAAATAGTGTACAATTAGCTTGTGAAGGAAATCAAAAATGGAGGTGGACAAAAATTTAGGGATTGGGAATTCTATGTAATGGTTCATAGTCATCTCCCAGAGTTTTTTCGCTGGGTTTAGCTGAGAACAACAACTCTTTACTGACTTTTCTGCTCTTTCAAATTTCCATTCTTTTTGCAACCTGTTCATAGTGCTTCATCTGGAGGCCTTCCACAGTCGCTTCTTTACCATCCATGGATGATACTGGTCTTTCTTTTGTCTTCCTTACAATCTATAGATGAACACGGATCTTTCTATTGGTTCCAATCTACTTATGGTCAGAGCTGCCAGGAATCATTATCAATAACATCAGCAAGTATTACTTAGGTAACTTCTGGGTTTGGTCTAATGCCTTTTCAATAACTGGACCTCATCATAAGCCCACATAGAAATTACTTGTATTAGCAGATCCCATGATTGAGAGCAGATGTTACTCACTTATCAGGTCAGTCCTTTAGAGAATCTTTGTATTATTTAACTGGATGACTTTAGAGTACATTTTTCATTTAGAATATTTTTGTTTAGGATTCTAGCATCTTTCACTCATGGGACATAACCAGTCCTAGAAACCTACACATACATAATAGTGAAAATAATCCAGGAATTGAAATTGGAAGTGCTGCCTACAGCTTGTGTGACTTCGTGTCATTCACTTTATCTCACTGGACTTAAGTTCCTTCTTCTGGAAGCTGAGGGGCTTGCCCCAGATGACCTCCAAGATCCCTTTTTGCTCTAAATATGTGGTTGAACCATCTCTTCCTTCAGTAAAAGAATATATTGCCTTAAAATCAGAAAAATGATTCCATGGGAGTATGGATTTAAGGGAAATAACACTATGGGGAGGGGGGGGCAGATTTTCTATGTTAGAGTGGAATAGGTAATGATCTTTTGACAGAGTCTTTGAACTATCAGTCAATCAACAGATAAATACTGGATAACTTGTAGACAATCAACAGAGGGAAGCCATTAGCATTAAGGAGAATCAAGAAGGTCTTGCAGTAGACTTGCAGAAAGTCAAGAAATGGAGATGAAAGAGAGGATTTTGGAAAAGGGGACAGCCAGTGAAAATGATAATCTGAAGATGGAATGTCTTATGTGAGAAACAGCAGGAAGGTAAATATTACTTGAGTACATGTAAGAGAATAAGATGTAAGAAGATTAGAATAATAAGGAGCCAGGTTATATAGACCTGAAAAGACCTGATAAGAAGCCACCAGAATTTATTGAATGGGGGAGAAATGAAGGATGTAATTGTCAGACCTGCAATTCAGGAGATTGCAGATTAATGGAGAATGAACTGGAGTGATGAGAGAGTTAAGGCAGTCAAACCAATCAAAAGATTATAGCAATTGTCCATGCAGGGGATAATAAAAACCTGCACTGGATGGTGGCAGTGTCAGAGAGGCAAGGGACATACACAATTGATGTTGCTAAGGTAAAATCAACAGAACTTGGCAGCTTACTGGATTTGGAAGGTGAGAGAGAGTGAGAATTTGAGGGTTTTGAGTCTGGGTAACTAGCAGGATGGTGGTGCTCTTGACAAAAATAGGGACATTAAGAGGAGCGAGTTTGTGGGGGAAAGGTAATGAGTTCAGCTTTAGGTTTATTATGTAGAAGATGTTTCTACAAGCAGCTTCACCATGACAAGGAAGTGATCCAGGGACAGAGTGAGAAAGGAGGGTATTACCTGTTAGATATGTCCAATAGGATGTTGAAGATGCAAATCTGGAGGTCAGATTTGAATTTAGATCTCTTGACTAAAGGCCCAACAGTCTATCCACTATTCCACCCAGCTTCCCACTAGTGGGATACAACATGTAAAAAGAGAAGAATTTATCTTGTGATTAGAGGATTAGAGGAATTAATTATATGTATTATGGATAGCTTCCCATAAGAGATGGCAAAGGACCTGAGGGTGATGTAGATGGCTCAGCTCTAGCCCTTCTATTTAGTATGCCTATTCCTTTTAAAGTTAGGAAAATCCTACCAGTTTCAGATTCAGACAAGTTTGAACTCTATCTCACCTACCCCCTTCCTTCCCCACCCACCCACCACCATGGTTTGTTTCCCTTGACAATCTGAGTGACAAAAAGTGTTTTAAGAAAAAGGTGGGGGCAGCAGTGGGAGGAGTGGAGATAGGAAAATGTTGATAAATAGGGGACACAGGAACACTACAAGTCTGAAGAATGTTTCTTTTTTTCCTTTTTTTTTTTTTTTTTTACTAGACTTGGGGGCAAGATTTCTTTGAAGTTATAATTTTGGTATTAGATTTAAGATGTAGATAAAAATACGCTACCTTTTTTTTTTTTTTAGAGGAGGGCAAATAGGGCTTTGCTTGTCAAATCCCATTAGCACTCCCAAGAAAATCTTAGTTGAACTGAGTTTTGGGTGAAAGCATTCAGTTCTCATTACTCAAGGCCAGAAGTACCTTCTAGAAAACCTGATCATTTCATATCTGATTGTACACAAAAGTTTCCACTGCTTTCAAGCTGGAAACCCACTTTTAATATATATGACTGTTGCTGTAATTAAATACTATTTCCTTTTTCTCAGATTAATAGTGCTAGCCCTGTTGGCTTTTTCTGCTAAACAAACTTAAGTTCGTACAAAAAGGAATTATATGCAGGCCATTACCCATATCTGGGAAATGAGGATTGACTTGCCAGTGAATTAAAACTAATTCTACAAATATCTTTTAAAACTTTCCCTGGGTTTCTCTAACAGTAAATGTGAAGAAATGAAAATGCATTGCTTTCAGGCTTAGTGTAGCATCACATATCTCCTTACCCACATTCTCCAGGGAGAATTCTAGCGAACATTTTGAAAGTTTTACTGAAAAAAGAAAATGGTTACTCAAAGGACTGAGTTTCACTCTCTTGCCATTTTAATGTGGTCCTAAAAGAGACAAACTGAAATGGGATGAAGAAATTGAGAAAATAGAGTTAAGGGGTAGTTTCCTGAAGCCTGAACATTCAAAGACATTACTCATTTAGAAATACTTAAATTGGGTCAGCCAGATGGGACAGTGGAGCATTGGGCCTAGAGTCAGTTGGACCTGAGTTCAAGTCTGACCTCAGATACATAATACTTACTAGCTATATGACTTGGGCAAGTCACTTTACCCCAATTTCCTCACCCAAAAAAAAAAAAAAGAAGAAGAAGAAGAAGAAAAGAAAATCCTGAATCAGTGGTGTCTTGGTTCTTTTTTTTATGGCAGCCCTACATTGGACTACCCTGAAGCTTTTGCAACCTGAATAGATAAAATGCCATTAAAATAGCATGACCTTAATGTTTTATGATTAAATTGATATAGCCAAATTGTCACAGTACCAAAGTAACTTGTTAACTTGTTTTTTTAAAATAAATTTTTAAAAATATACAATAGGAGAAAAGGAGCTAATATATCCAATCTCCAATTGCCAACCAACCCCAGGAAGAGCTGTTTACTCTGCAAACTATAAAGAGTTTGTGGAGAGAGTTTCCAGTCTTTAATAATTTAAGGATCAATTATATCAAAAGAATGTTGCCTTAAATGAGGCATCATATCTAAAGCACCTTGCAAACCTTGCAATACTGTATAAATGCTGTTATTGTTGTCATTATTACTATCATTATAATTGTACTTTGGAAACATCCAGGTTACACAGTAGACAAAATACTGAAGTTGGAATCAAGAAGACCTGAGTTTAATTTTTGATTCAGACAATAATTGTTGTGACCCTGGGCAAGTAATTTAACTTCACTTAGCCTTAGTTTCCTTAATTGTAAAGTGAGAATAATAATAGTACTTACTTCCCAAGGTTGTGAGAATCAAATGAGATATTTGTAAAGTGCTTAGTACAGTCCCTGGCACATAGTCAACACTTAATAAGTCCTTCCTTCCCTCTTTCCCTTTTTTTCCTTCCTTCCTGTTTTACCTCCTTCCTTCCATCTTTCCCTTCTTTCTTCTTTCCTTTTTTCTTCTTTCCCTCCTTCCTTCCTTCCTTCCTTCCTTCCTTCCTTCCTTCCTTCCTTCCTTCCTTCCTTCCTTCCTTCCTTCCTTCCTTCCTTCCTCAAACACATTTGTATAACTTTTAGACTGTGTGAGTGGTATATCTCAAGCTACTGCCTCTCCCATTGGGGCATCATTTGGTACATGATGGCTTTGCCATCATCCTCATTTTAGAAGTTATAAGAGAGGTGGGCATTAATCCCAGAAACTTGTCTCTCCAGTTAGCAGTCAATTCCTTCTATCTCCAATTATGTTTTGTTTGGTGGAAAGATTAGGGCCCAGGTCTATTTTTTCCCAAAAAAGTCATAATTAGATCCTTGGTGTTTCTTAATTTGTGTCATGCTCTAAAGTTAATGCTCATTGGCCTTAGATATGAATTACTTAAGAAGGAAATAAAATAGAATTTAGAGGAATCAACCTACAAGTGCCTATTATATACCAGACAGTACAGAAAGTACTGATTTCAAGGAGTTTGCATTCTGTCAGGGAGGCAATATGGGCAAAAACGTATACACACACACACACACACACACACACACACACAAGTTACACAAGGTGTACTTGTCAGAGAAGGCACTAACATTTTGGTAAAGGCTTGAAGAAAACCATGGATTTCAACAATTGGAGATAAGAGTGGAGGACATTCAAACTTGAAAGAGAAAGGGAGCTGGGAGAGGGAACCATTACAAAGGCCTAAAGGTAAAAGTTGAAGTATTATGTATAGAAATAGCAGGAAAATCAGTTTGGCTGAACTGCTGATTGCATGAAGGGGTGGTACAGGTAAACTGGAGTCAGGTTGTGGCTTTAAAAGTCAAATAAAAGTGTTTATATTTGATGCTAAAGATAATAGGATGTTCACTGGAGTTGGGATATGATATAGTTTGAAGAAAATGACTTTGACAATTGAGTGGTAGAGATATTGGAATAAGTAGAGGTGAGCCAAGGACATCAACTGGAAAATCATTTCAGTAGTTCATGAATAAAGTAGTAACGTTTGAATCTTGGCTTTGCTACTTACTACCTTATAATCTTTAGGCAGATTGCTTAACCTCAATTACCACATTTTAAATGAAGGAGGTAAATGAGATCTTGAAGGCCTCCTCAAGCAAAAATTCCCAAGAGAATATAGCAGCCCCTCTGGAATCATTTTCCCAAATCTCTCTAATACTGCAAATTAGATTCCCAGGAAAGTGTCTACCACTCCCCTCATGCTTTTAAGGGTAATCTTAAGAGATTGGGATTTTAGTACTGTCACTCACAAGTCCCCATCTGATATATTCCCTTTTGATTATCAGCCAGTCATACTTAAGTAGCTTTTAGAAAGGGGCATTTACTAATTAATACAACTATCAACAGTTTGTATAAAAATATCCACCCACAAATCTGTGACACATTTTTCTCTTGTATGTGCAAGGTCTCTGGAACCCACAAGTCCCCAATGGACTCAAGTTTAGAGGGCATGTTTCAAAGGGGTAATTTATAGCTTTTTATAATTAGGCAGTCCTCATGAAACTCCTGTAGGTGTGTATAGCTATTTTTTGGACTCTCCAAGTGTCAATACCCTTGAAATATCCTAAAACTTCCTTTCCTCTTTATGTCTAATTTGTCCTCAGCTCTCAATACAGCCACTGCCATGAGCCAGTGCTGTTTTAAGGATGTTACTACCTACTCTGCAAAGAATCCCAGTCTTTACACCCTTTGAAGTTCACAAGGTTGTCATCTGATCAAAGGAAGATGACAAGAACTCTTTCTTCTCACTGTTTATCCCCAAGCTATTCCTTCTCAAGATTTTGGTGGAGAATTACTGAACACTAACTGGAAATCACATAACTGATTTTATTCAACCAACCAAAAGACATTTCCTATATGGTGTCATCTTCTTTCATTTAATTTGTGCCTAATTTATACCTCTGCTTGATTGATTCAATAGAGATATCCATTCTTTCTGCACACCCAGTGTTTGTCCATGCTTGATTGCCTATTTGATTGAATTACAAAGTCAATCTCACAGGTATCAGAGTGTAGAATATATTGTCAGTTATATTAATAAGAGTTGAGAGGTATGGGACACTCTGCTTCTTACATGAATACTTATTTTATACAAGTGACTTCCGTTATTGTCCCATAGCTAATTAGTGACTTGGGCTAAAACTAAACCATCTATCTCATTTTCAATGCTCTTTCTCATTAGAAAATGTATGTGTAGGAGCAGCTAGGGGGTGCAGTGGATAGAGCACCAGCCCTAAAGTCAGGAGGACCCGAGTTCAAATCTGGCCTCAGACACTTAGCACTTCCTGGCTGTATGACCCTGGGCAAGTCACTTAACCCCAATTTTGAAAGAAAGAAAAAAACTGTGTGTATATATGTATATGTGTGTGTAGATATATAGATATATAGATATATAATATATTTTCCATTCAGTACTTATTTATTAATCCTACCCATGTACTGGGCATAGCAGTGCTAAGTGCTGGGGATAAAAAAAAGTCTCTGTTCTCAAGGAGTTTATAGTCCAATACATATTTATAATATATAAACATACATAGATATTTCATAGGATCATAGAGCTAAGAGCAGCTAAATGGCACAGTGGATAGGACCCAAAACCCCCAGGAGTATTTAGTTGTTATTCTGTTATATCCAACTCTTCATGACCCTATTTGAGGTTTTTCTGGCAAAAAGACTGCAGTGGTTTGCCATTTCCTTCTCTAATTTGCTTTATAGAGGAGGAAACTGAAGCAAACAGGGTGAAGTGACTTACTCAGGGTCACACAGCTAGTGAGTGTTTGAGGCCAAATTTAATTTAGGAAGATTTCTTCCTGACTCCAGGCCTAGAGCACTATGGTACCATATAGCTGCCCCTTGTCCTGACATAAAATCTAGCATCAGTCATTTACTAGCCTCATGATCTCAGGTATATTTCTTATCTCTTATCCTTCAGTTTCATAAACTATAAAACAGGAGTCATAACAACACCTACATCCCAGAGTGCTTGGGTAAATCAAATGAGATATTTGTAAAGAATTTATTAGCACATACTAGGCACCTAATAAAAATGCTTGGTTGCTCCCTTCTTTACTTCCTTGCATTTGCTGAACTTTCAGGGCCATCTAGTCCAACCATCTCTTTTCACAAAAGAGGAAACTGAACCCCGGAGAAGTAAAGTAAGGTTACATAGATAGTAAGTGGCTGAGGAATAGTTAGAGCTCGAGTCTTTCTCCTCTATAGTAATTCTACACAGAAATTGAGTTCCAGTTATCAAAAGACCATTAAACTGTAATATGTTTCTCTTTAAGCCCAACTTTAAATAGGAGTTGTTACTGGTAGTTAAAACTAGTGATCTGAGACTGGCCAGGAGATAAAGCAAGTTCTCACCTTTCATCTTTGTATACTGTTTGTATTAATTTGGCTGCTGTGCATAATATGTAGGCTGGCATCAGTCTTTGAGGATCATTCCATCTTTAGAAAACGTATATATATATAAGCTATAGAAACAAATACAGAAATGGCAAAAGAAAGCATCCACAGATTTTTCCTTTAACATAAGAGTGTCTTATTTGAGAAGAAATATGTGGTATCTCCCTTAAAGAGTATAGGACCAGTTTTGAAAAATATATATATATATATCCCATTTCTTACATCTGCTCATCACATCTTTGGTGACCCATTTCTAGATACAGACTAAATTAGGATGGTATCAGTTCCTGCTCCAATCCAAATTGAATGAAAAGAACCCCTCTAATTTAATCTCTAATTACAGTAATTTATTGAGCACCACAAATTCTCTGTATGCTATCAAGCCCTTCTTCACTGTGGAGTGATAAGAGCTCCTGAGATTAAAAAGGTCATCCCTTGGTGGCAATGAATGATTCCAGTCATGAAGGAGTAATGATGGGCATCAGTGGAAGAGCTACTCATACTATTTATCTGTCCTTTGAAGTAAAATAGAAAGGGGAAAGTGAGGATCCGTAACATGAATTCTCATCCCAGGTCCATTATGGCTTAGTTTTGTAACTTCGTTCAAGTTATATGTAGAAAGAGCTAAAAAGAACCCTGTGTTTGACTAATGAGGAAATCAGTGCCTAGAGAATGGGGCAATTTTGCTCAAGGTGTCACTGTCCTAGAGAGAAAGTGGGCACATTGTGGAGAGATCAGATTTGGAGATAGGAAGCTGAGTCCAAGTCCCTCTGCCAGCACAAATTCGCTGTATGCCCTTGAGTAACTCACTTCACTTCTCTGTTTAGTGAGCCTCAGTTTCCTCATCTGTAAAAAGAACTAAAGAAGGAAATTATGTCAAAACACTGTAGTATCTTTGCCAAGAAAACCCCATATGGGGAAACAGAGTCAGCCATGGCTGAAACAAATGAACAACAAATCTCTGAGGTGGAATGGTACCTAAAAGAACAACTAGTTCAACCCATGCTGGAACAGGAATCCTCTTAGTCCCAGGAAGTCCATTCCCCTGTCCCTAGAAAAAAGGTACTTGGCAAACAGGTACTGGAATAGAAACAGCACAAGTCCATATTGCTGATTAAAGACAAGGATCCAGGTCTCTCGGTTTCTAATTCAGTGTATATTCTAATTGGTGCCTCTGTAATCATTCACTATCTTTGTGTTTCAATTTTCTTCTCTTTCTTACCTATCTCATAGGGTTGTTGTGAGACACAGACAAGAAAATATGAATGCAAAATGTAAATGTAATGGTCTTATTGCTATGTATGGTTTATACTTTTTAACATAAGTAGTGTCTTTCTTCTTTGATATTTAGTGACTTTGAAGGGAAGGAGTTTTTCTCAAGTGACACATTTTTTATTTTGGTAGCATGCCTCGTTCACAGATTGTAGTTCAGCAGTGAATCTGAGTGGGCTTATTCCAAGCATATTTTTTTAGATGAGAAAAGCTAAGATTGTAGTTAGTCTTACAAATGCTGGTTGTGCAGTTTGGGTATCCAAAGAGTATCTGCTGTGTTTTTTTTTCCATTTTAGAAATTGATTAGATCCTTCTGAAGAATCAAAGAAATCATTCTCTCAGAGAGAGACATAGAGAAAGAGCACATCTCCTCTAGTTTCACCATGTTTGTCACCCATTACATATGTGTATATATACATATATATGTCCTCATAATAATATTTATATGACTAAAATTCAGCATTTACATCTTCTCATCTGAATCTTACATGAGGCCTTTTAGAAAAGTACTATACACTATGGACACTGAATGTGGATCAGATCATAGTATTTTCACTTTTTTGTTGTTGTTGTTTGTATTTTTTCCTTTCTTGTGAAAGACAATTTTTCCCTTTTGATCTGATATTTTGTGCAGCATAAAGATTGTGGAAATATGTTTAGAAGAATTGTATACATTTAACCTATATCTGATTATTTGCTGTCTTGGGGAACGAGGAGTTAGAGAAAGGGAGAAAAATTTGGGACACAAGGTTTTACAAAAGTAAATGTTGAAAACTATCTTTGCATGTATTTGGAAAAATAAAATACTATTTAAAAAGAAAAGTACTATATGTAATACCATCCTCATTTTAAAGAAAGGGAAAATTGAAGTTTCTGAAAGACAGGTGATTTCCCTGTGTCATGTTTATCAATTACCTCTTCCAAGAAGAATTTGGTACTTAAAGGGAAAAAAAAGAAGTTTGAGATTTATTCAGATTTCAGGAGGTCATGTAGAGAAAATATTGTAACTTGAACAATTCTAACTCCTTTGAGGTACTGTTAAATGAGAATTATATTCCTTCTGTTTCTGTCTTGAAGGAAGGTAGGAAATAAGCATTCATTTAGTGATTTATTATGTGCCAGACACTGTGCTAATATGGTGAGGTTTTTTCAAGGAGCAAATGAAATTATGTATGTTAAAGCACTTTGTAAGCAATAGAGCTCTATATCTGTGTATAAGTATATTTATATTTATGAGCTATTATTATTTCTTTGTCACATGTCCTTTTTAAAAAATCCCCTTAAACAGCAATAATTTCAGCTTTCATCCTTTGGTTCAAAGACAGACAAAGACTTCCTTGTGTCAGCACATAGTCTTTTCAATTAGTTTTACCATAAACTAGAATGGCTTTGGAAAGGAAAAAAAAAGAATTATATTTGCTTCTCCTTGTAGACTCCCTGAATTATGATGACAGAACAATGTAAAGATTGAGGCTGGGGACTTATAGCCAAACTCACAGTTATCATGGTAACCATGAAATAAGACTAGAATAGATCATTGAAATTCACAGACAATTCTCAAACCTCGTTAAGGTGTGAAGGGAACTGATGAGTCAATACTTCCAACATTCTCCCCACCAGACCTTTTACCAGAGCTGCTAACATGAAGCAAGATTGTCCGATTAGATTTCTTATTCATTTTTTCCTCCTTTTTCTGCCTTTCTGATGGATAAGCTAATGAGGAAGGAAATGACCAAGAAGCAAGAGCATATATTTTAAAGGGGGGGAATAAAATGCCTGCCAGGGCAGAAGCAACCTATGAATAAGCAGAAGATGATTATATATAATAATGATTTTGCAATCTTGCCAGTTCTACTCCCTCCACTATCTTGTCCCCATTTCTCTCCACTAATTCCACAGCTGCTTCAGATCAGATCTTCCTCACCTCTCTCTTAGACTTGTGGTAGCCTTCTAATTGGTCTCCCTGCTTCCCTTATTGAATCCATCCTTCACACAGATGCCAAAGTGCATCTGAATATGTCACTCTTCCCATCCAAGATGCATCAGTGGCTCTTTATTGTCACTAGAATAGGGTAAAAACCCTT
The DNA here is from genome assembly GCF_902635505.1 of Sarcophilus harrisii. NCBI lineage: Eukaryota > Metazoa > Chordata > Mammalia > Dasyuromorphia > Dasyuridae > Sarcophilus > Sarcophilus harrisii. The sequence continues at coordinate 216,662,614 of NC_045429.1, forward strand.
CTGTTTAGCATTTGGAACCCTTAATGTTCTGATTCCAACTTTTCTTTTCAAGCTGATAATACATTATTCCCCTCTAGCATTCTTTACTTAAAGCAGATCTGCTTTTTTGCCATTCCTAATGTTCAAAATTCCATCTTCTACCTCCATATTTTTATACACTGTGCTCCATGTCAGAATTATCTCAAAATCTATATTTACTTAATCTGTGAAGAGATATTCCCCCTTATCACTTCACAGGATAATGTAAAATCCTTGAGGTCAGGAACTGTCTCACTTTTATATTTCTATCCTCAATATTTGACACATAATAAATATTTTACAAAGCTGTTTGGTTTTATCTTCCCCAGCATTTTTCTAGATTTGTTGTTGGTTAGTCATTTCAGTTTTGTGTCTAATTCTTCATGACCCCATTTGGAGTTTTCTTGTCAAAGACACTGGAATAGTTTGCCATTTCCTTCTTCAATTCAGTTTTATAGATGAGGAAACTGAGGCAAAAAGGGTTAAATGATTTGTACAGAATCACACAGTTAGTAAATGTCTGAAGCCAGACTTGACCTCAGGTCTTCCAGACTCCAGATCCAGTCCTGTATCCTGTACAACCCAGGTGTCCCATTCTACAGATAGTAGGTGTTTAAAATGTGTGAGTTGAATAGAAGACCCTTAATAGAGCCATTTTCAGGTTCTTATTCCTTCATACTGTAAACAAAATTTAAAAGCAAGAAGTGTCAGCCATCTACTCCCTCAGTGAGGTGTATCCATGTTTGATCCATTCTGATTTAGGAAGTGTTTAAATTGTATACATTTTGTAAAGAACTCTATGACTTATTGGGAGATTTATATTCATCTCACTTCTCCTTGACCCATCCTCTGATGCTATGGAGCTGCTTACCCATCTTCTTTGTGAAAGTCCTTCATACACAATAAAACCTCAATAATATAGACTTCTTAAGTTAAGATATTCCTTTGGTTTGGTGGGGGAAAGGGGAAAGCAGGGGAAGCACTAAGCTGAAGATACCTTGGTTCTCTTTGTTAAACAATTGAATAGCATAATCAGAACTTTGTAGAACTTTATGTTTTGTCTTAAAAACAGATTTTTGAAGTACTTTAGAAATCATTATTTTATTTTTGATATTCTAATTGCCAGGTAAGCAAAAGCAGGCAGTTCCTGCTGGTAGTGTCTTGATGAGCTAAATACAAATAATTCCATCCCTTTTTTAGAAGGACTTCCATAAGGGAACACACAATAGAACAACTTAAAAAGAAGCAATAGCATAGTAAAAGTTAAATTTCATATACAGGTAGACCAACTATGCCCATCATATATAATCCCTCTTGGACAAAAGGTTGTCCCAGAATAATTATCCCAGCCAAATGATTACAGGAACTCACCTTCCTGCCTCATCTCATTCTTTAGCATTTCCCTTTCTAGTTCTAGGACAAAACACTCAAAATAAGACAGAGTTAACTCTAGATCTTCCTCTGGTCAGGAGAGAAATTTCACTTGAGCTTTTTGAAATACTCAGACTCATTGATATCACCTTTGTGTCTCTTGTCTTTCCCTAGGAACAAAGGATAGCTTTTTCAGGGTCATTTATTTAGTGGTTCTCTGTTTTTTATTGTTAACAAATTTGAAAAACCTTAGAAAACCCCATGGGGCTTGTATGGTATTTTTTTTTCAGTTACAGGGGGAAAACTATAAGATATTTTTTTAGCCTCTAGTCCCAGAAGAGAAAGACTAACTTAGGAGAATAGTTATGAAAGCGAGAAGTAGATGAATCTAAAGACAGTGAGCAGTTAAAGCAAAGAAGGGTGCTAATTTGAGAGCCCTACAAGAGCTTCACCCTTGAAGCCACCATCTCCTACTGGAAAGCATTCAGCTCCATCAACCACTTTGCTAGAATCTCCATGAATCACTCGCTGTGGGAATAGCTCCCTGTCCCAGTGCCAGCACTGCAATGTCAGAGAAACTTGACAGTCCAAGTCAGAATTCTGAATGAATACATTTTTCCCCAAGAAATATTGTTCACATGGTACTATATAGTACTGTTAGTATAATATTGTGTTTTTTATTATTATTAACAATACTTCTATTTTTGATAAAGATGATAATTAATTTGTAGAAGTCTCAAGTCTTCTGAATCCAGGTCCAATCATCTTTATAACATTATTTCCCAAATTCTAGCTTATAGATTGGTAGTATTTAATAGCGACTTTTTTAAACCAAATCTACCAAATATATGCCCCTACTTTCCAACCTCTATGTCTTTGTTCTTTCTTTTTCCTCAAAACCAAATTTCTTTCCTCCAACATCTGTTCCTATTTAAATCCAAATGCTCTCTTCCTTGAAGTATGTCTTGGTCTCCTTTATGAGAAGCGACATTTTCACTTCCATGGAAGGATCAAGAAATATTTCACTCATCTTGACTTCCCTATAGCAGCTCCATCTCTAGCACATAGGAATCTCTCAATATTTGTACACATCCTAACCGTATGACTCTTTCCAGGCTACATGAAGCTCTCTGAAACTATAAATTGCAGAGCAGCTGCAGATCTACTTCAGTAAAGAAAGTTCCTTCACTGGGAATTCCCTATATCAATGAAATCACAAGTTCAGTATGATTATTATCTTTAGCCTGTTTGCTAGACAAAGCTTTAGTGTTCATCTATAATTTACTTTGCATAAAGAATTTAATATAGAAGTCTAACTAGACCTTTTCTTTCCTATCATGTACATTCTCCCAGAGTAAACTTGAAGCTGGGCTCAAAGATTAGTAAAATGAGGCCCAGAAAGATTTAATTATTAATTCAAAGTAACAAATAATAAGAGGCAGAGGCTGCATTTGAATCCAGTTCATATGATTCCAAGTTCATTACTCATCTTAGTATAATTTATAAATGTTACATAAGCATAATTATTTTAATTTTAATCATCTTGATTCCCATTACTATTAAGTAACTAAATTGAGGAAGGAAAAAAGGCATGCTAATTTGTGCTTGGCTGCAACTCTTCAAGACAGAAGAGCAGAGAATAAATTTAAGGGCAATCAAACTCTTTAAAGAAATTTTTATTAAACTTGATGATATTAGAGTAGAATAAAAAGATTGTAATTTTTAAAATTACAGAATTGTAATTTTTAGTCTATTCCTTATAAGTTACCTGTTTATAATTGGTAATAAAGGTATTTAAAGGCTCTTTAAAAACAAGAACATTGGACAGAAAGAAGTCAGTTCTGAGATTTAAACCAGAATCAGAGAAGAGATAATCCTTTGAGTTATGCCCTCTGACTTTTTTCTTGTTATAGCATCATATACCTTCTTGTCATCAGGAGCCACTCAAACTTTCTAAAAGTTAACACTTAAAGTCACAAAGGATGGAACACTTTCATTGATCAGACATTATATTTCTCTGATTCTGCTAGCTTCTAGTGAGTACTTAGTTATATGATGAAAGTTTCTTTAGAAACTTTCTTCAGATTTTATAAGCTCATTAAAAACTAACCTTCAAACACTTAGAATTCATATGATCATGAACAAGCCACTTAACCTTTCAGATCTGTTTCCTCATCCTATATAGATAGGGACACTAATATCCTCAGTAACTACTGTATGTATCTTACAGGGTTGTTCTTAAGAAATCATAAAGTGTTATTCCATTAAGGATCTATGATTACCTCTGTGCAAAGAGAACCTGAAGAAGATAAGCCTTAGAGAGCTGTCAGTACCTCAGAAAGCTAGTTAATTTGCTCAAATCACATAGCTCATAAGTGGTGTAAAGGAGGGTTTAAACTAAGTGCATCCTCTTCTCAACAATGCAGTGATTCATGGCAATTCCTATAGACTTAGGATGGAAAATGCCAAACACATTCAGAGAGAGAGAATTATGGAGATTGAATATGTATCAAAGCATATTATTTTTACCTTTTGATTTGGTTGTTTCTTGTGGTTTTTTTCCCTTTTGGTGTGATTTTTCTTGTACAACATGACAAATATGGAAATGTTTAAAGTATTACATATATTTCGCCTATATCAGATTGCTTGCTGTTTTAGAGAAGGGGGAAGGAAGAAAAATTTAGAAAAATGTATATTAAAAACTATCTTTTCAGGTGTCTGGAAAAAAAACTAGTAAAAATAAATAAATAAATAAATAGATGAAGGAATAAATAAATAAATAAACTGAAAGCATCTTACCTGAAGTCCAACTTTCTATCCACTATACTGCACTGTTTCTCTAAAGAACTATACAAATGTGAATCATTACTATTATCAACTGAGTCTTTAGTTTGATTGACTTTGAGCTGATTAAAAGACCAAACAAGCAATGAGGGGGAAATGAGGAACTAATTTCACCTGAAAAATGAAGTGATTTCATTCTGCTAATCGGTAATTTTTTTCTATCCCCAATTAGGTGGAGATCCATTGATTCATCATCAGTTTGCACACAAAGCTTTGGGGGTCCATGTCTGAATGGATTGCTGTAACCTTCTCATTTCTCCATTCATCCAGTTCCCTGCATCTTAAGACTTTAAGCCAGCACAGGACCTAGAAAAATTACATGTAAGTTTTTTTCCCCATTTCTTTTTTGAAAACTAAATAAAAGATAGCATAAGAATGTTTCCTCTGGCAGTGGGGAAAAAACAATAAAACCCCACAAAGCATTTTTTAAAAATGTATCCTAAAAGCTTTAATTTCAAAGAGGGAGAGAAAAAAAAACTATGTAGTTAATAGTTCCTTTAACTCCAGTATGATTGGAAATATGGATCATGAAAGGAGAAATCTGAAATTCTATTTCTGTGCCCTGCATTTCTTTTTTGAAAGTTGTAGCTAAATCTAATGGCAAAGCAACCCACTTCCCACTCCTAGGGGAAAAAAGAATTAATTCTGGAAGCACCTTCAAGATGTGATTGAAACAATGACATGTTTATTGAGTCCACTCCACAGTTGCTATGATTTTCCTTCATTACTTCCATTTGGAAAATGCCACTTAATTCCATGCTGATTGTAGACTATTCTATAGGCACACTCAGTTTTAACTAAGCCCAAGAGAGAAAATCTGGAGTTATCTGAAGTAATCAATGCTGAGGTGTTTATTTGCTTTTCAAAAGCAAATCAATCCTTTTTCCCATTATATTTGAGATATTATTTGTTTTTATTAGAAGTTGGATGTACTTGTACCTTTTTTGAGGGAGCATATATGTCATGTAAAGTGAGACACACCTATATTTTTAATTCTGGCAAGAAGATATAGCTCTTTATGTTTTCTTGATGCTTTCAAGATTCTTCTGTTTTAAGGATGAAAATGATATCATTTAAGATTTGGAATTAAGACATTTACTTTTTTGATCAGAGCAAATGAAAATCCATGACAGACTATTGAAGTTATAGAATGGGTCAATTAAAATATTTAACAGTAATACCAATGACCTATATTATTGTCTTTGTGTTTGTGCACCTCCTTACTCACCAAAAAGTTTCTGGACTTTTTTACAAGATGTAATACTGGATGCAAAAACCCCTTGGGAAGGTTATAGTGCTTCTCAGTGTAGGTAGGAGACAAATGCCATCTCTCTGTTTCAAAATTTTGATGAAATATCAAGAAAAATCAAGTATTTGACTTTTTGCTAGAAGAAAGATGATCACCTCCTCTCTTTAGTTTACAAAATTGTGTTGGTCTTTAATATAGTAAGGTAGAATGATACAACAAATAGCCAGCCAACTGAGAAGACTAGGACTCAAGTCTGGCCTTAGTGAATACTGCTTGTGTGAAATAAATTCGCGCTAAAAACAAAAAGTCATGAAATCAGAGAAATGAGACAAAAACTGATGGCTGATCCAGAGAATCAAAAGGCTTTGTTTTCAGGGTAATCAGTGTAGGTGCCATCTTAACCTTAAAATACCTTTGTTAGGATCATAGATTTTGAAGCTGGAAGGGACATCCCCTTGGAAGCCTGTTAGCCCAACCACCTAGTTTTACAGATTAGTCAGTCCCACATTTATTAGGTGCCTACAATGTGCCAAGCATTGTGCTGAGCAAACTGAGAACCATGGAGATTGAGTGATTTGTCCCCAGCTCTCCATGGAGTAAGTCTGAAAAGGGTGACAAGAAATTCACCAACAGAATGAACAAAAGAATGAAAGTGAGAAAAAATAGGGTATATTTGGGGAAGAGAGGAAGGGAGGAAGGAGAAAGGAGAAAAGAAAGGAAGGACAATGAAGAAGAAGAAGAGAATGGAAGAAAGGAAAGGAAAGAAAGATGGAAGGAAAGAAGATAACAGAATATTATATAACAGAATATAATGGGGCCGTGAATATCAAAGAAAGGAGTATGAAATTTTTTATGTTGTATTTCATTTAGGTCCAACTCTTCACAACCCAAAAAGTACTGAAGTGGTTTGCCATTTCCTTTTCCAGTTCATTTTACAGATAAAGAATTGAGGGAAATGGTTCACAGTTATTTGTGTCTGAGGTTAAATTTGAATTCACAAAAATCTTCCTGATTCCAGGTCCAGTCCTCTACCCAAATGGGCCACTTTTCTGTTCTGAAGCAATAGGCACTACACCCTTGACAAATACTTAAAATGGGGGCACATGAGGGGCACAGAGTCAAAAATACTATGAAGTTTTTTTAATCGTAAATTAACTATCAGTTACTGAAGTATGGTAGAATCAAGGGCACCTGGGATTAAAAGCAAAGTATTCTGAATTCTGGAGAGAAGTTTTCCCTCAACTCTACTGGGGAAAGGGATTTGGAGTCAATCTAAACTAACAAGGTTTTATATGTCAGTTAGTACCATTATTGCTACTATTCCCCAGATGTGTCCTTCTGATGGAGTGTAAAAGGCAGAGCCTGAAATTCTTCTGAGTAGATGAGGAAGGCCATGTGAGAAAATCTCTGATTAAGGTCCAAAACTTAACTCCTCCCCCAGCATTAGGACTGCAACCCAGGTCCTTTCATAGCCTTGCCCCACAAACATGTCCCAAGTACCTACAACCTATGCCTTAGCTGCCTAGAGCTATTTAAAAAATAGATCAGAGCTGAGTGAATAAGTTTTAGGATAAATAAATTGTCACACCAAAGGTATACTTTACTTAGATTATAGGAAAGCATTTGACAATGTGTCTCATTTGCCTCTCTAGAAACAGCTCAGTGGCACATAGAATAGAACACTGTGCCAGATAGACCAGAGCTCAAAACCAAACTCAGACATTTATTTAGCTGGATGATGCTGGACAAGTCATTTAACCTCTGTTTGCTTCAATTTCTTCAGCTGTAAAAATGTGGATCACATTGGACTATACTTCTCAGGGTCATTATGACAATCAAATGAAGTAATATTTGTAAAAGTTTTAGCCCAGTGCTGGGCCCAAAATAGCTACTTCATAAATATTTTTTCCTTTCCACCTTCATACAATATTCTTGTGGATAGAATGGAGAGGTGTGGACTACATCATAGAAAGATTAGATGGATATGGAACTGATCAAATGTCCAGATCAGGAAAATTGCCATTAATAATTTGAGCTCAGCTTAGAAGGAAGTTTTCAATCAAATAACTGAAGGATTTGTGCTTATCCTTGTACCAATTAGCATTTTTAGATGGAACTTGCATAAATCCATAGATTGCATGCTTATCAGATTTGACATGAAACCAAGAGGAATAGCTAACCCACTGAATAATAGAATCAGGATACAAAAATATCTAGCCAGGCTGGGCTTCATCTAACAAAATGGAATTTAATATTGACACATGTAAAGTTTTATGTTTGGGTATAAAAATCAGCTTCACCAAGTACAAGATGTAGTATTTGTAGATAGTTGGCTTTTCATTGAAAAACATCCAGTGGTTTTAAGTAGACTGCAAGTGCCTTTTGAGTTACCTTGATTAGATAACCAAATAATACAATACAATCTTGGGCCACCTTGAGAGCCATGATGGCCAAGACTACATCCATCCTTGTGTTCAGGTCTGTGCATCACATTATTGAAAGTATATCAATGAGAATCTCCAAAGGAAAATGGCCAAGATGGTTCAGGAGCCTCAATTTCATCCCAGTTGAGGATCCGATGAAGGAATGTTTAGCCTAGAAAAGAGAAGAATTAGCAGGGACATGATAACCCTTTTCCAATGTTTGAAGGTCTGTCATGTGGGAGAAAAAATGACATATACTCTGCATATTAAATTATATATACATATTGCTCTGTAGGAGCAATCAGTTAAGATCTAAAGAGACAACTTTAGGTTTGCTCTTTAAAGCCAACAAACAAAAAGCATCTTCCTAACAAGTAGAGCACTCCAAAAGTTCAGCAGATTTCCTCAGGAGATAATGGATTCTCCCTCAGTGGAGGCCTTCAAGCAGAGGATCACTTTTGAGGGATGCTATGTAGAAGATTTTCTTTCAAACTGGATTTTGAATCCAGCAAGATTGGACTAGGTGATCTCAAAGGGCCCTTCTAATTGTGAGATTCTCTGATTCAGAAACAAGTCAGCAAGCATTTCTTAGGCTCCTACTATGTGCTGGGTTTGTGCTAAGCCAGAGATACCCAAAAAAGGGCAAAAAACAGTCCCTACTCTCAAGGAGCTCACAGTTTAATGAGTCTAGTGGTGAAAACAACATGCAAACAACTATGTACAGTCAAAAATATATACAGGATAATTTGAAGAGAAGAGATTGAGAGAAGGCATTTGTATTAAGTAAGATCAGAAAAGTTCCTCAAAGAAGATTGGGTTTTAGCTGAAACTTGAAGGAAATCAAGGCACTCAGGAGGCAGCAATGAAGACATAGAGTATCCCAGGCCTAGGTGAAAATTTCTGGAGATAGGAGATGGAATGTCATTGGATTTCAGAGTACTCCCTGAAAAGAGAGTAAGATGGAAGAAAACTTAGAAAAAGTGTGAAGGCAAGTGATAAAGTCACTTACAAGTCAGAGAATTTTATAGTTGATCCTAAAGATAATGGGCACTTAGGGGATTTATTGAAAAGGGGGGTAGGGAGAGGTGACATTGTCAGACTTAACCCTTTAGGAAGATCAATTTGACAATTGAGTAAAGGAGGTACTGGAGTAGGAAGAGACTTCATGCAGAGAGACCTACACCCAGAAAAAATTCAGAAAACTAGCACCCTGAGAAGGGTACGAAGGCAGATGGTATGGGGAGAGGATGGAGTGATGGAGAAAGACAGGCAGAATAAGGAAGAGGATGGGAAGGGGGAAAGATGGAGAGAATCACTTATATAACCATGACTTAGATTTGGGAGCTTTCAAACAACATGGGCCCTTAGGAGATGAAAGAGTGCCCAGGGCACAGGAATTTAGGGTTTCATTTTTATAGAGGTTTTTTGAGAATAGATTTTTTTCTTATCCATGTTATCTTGGGGTTAATCCATTAACATATTCAAACCATCTCAGGTTGTCGATAAAAGTTTAAAGTTAACATAACTATGTCATCTCAAAGTTATCAAAACCATTTGGTATTCTGCTGATCTTGCTGCAGATGTCTGAAACTTATCTGAGATTTACATATCATAGGACCAAAAGGCCCTGACAGGAAAACCTAAATGACTTCCCTTGATTGAGCAGATTCTGTCAGAATGTGATTTTTTGGGGGTTAATATATAAAACAATTCATTAATTTTGCTCCTTTGAACTTTGGGACACTTTGTACAGGACTCCTAGGTTCCTCTTCTCAATCTTATTTCCAAATATTGCTCGGCTATGCTGGCTACTTATAAATTTTCTATACTGACTAGAAGAGGATAGGAGTCGGGGGAATAGTCAAGAGTAGCAGAAAGATACAAACACAATAACTAAGCTACCCCAAGAACTCTCAAGTAGCCTGAATGACCCTTCTGGTTTCCAGTATTCTTTTAGAAGAAAGATATTAAGCATAAAGGGAAAAAAAATAATTTTATTATTTTTATTTAAAAAGGACTATCAAGAGAAACTTCAAGAGAGCAAGTATTCAGACTAATTACAATTAATATTGAGAATGATGACTTTCAGCCATCAAAAACAGTCAAATATTTTTCCCATATTATCCTAAGGCAGTGGCTTATAATGATTTTAGAATCATTTTCAACAAAAAGGGTTTTCCTAATTACTCTTCAAATCAGAAAAAGTATCCAGTTTCCCAAATATTCCAGTCAAATGAGATTTTTCTGTATTTCATATTATATGCTAGAAATATTCTCAAAATGATGCTTTTTATATAGAAAAATACATACTTTGTTTTTGTGTTCCTTGGGAAATTTACCACTGTTCATGAAATCTTGGCTCTGATCTTTATCCTGAGGTACCTGGTATCTTTTGCCAGTTAAGTTTCAAATATTGCTTGTAGGTTTTGGAAAAGCACCAAAAGATATAATATATATTTGTATTTCAAATTTAGCATGTAAAATAGTCGAATATATGATTGAATCTCAATAATTTGCATTACTGGAAAGGAGTAGCTACATGGATAATCCAGAATAAATTGTTTGATTTTGGAATTTACCTGTAGATATATTAATTAGATTGTTTTCATAATTATATTTTAGACATAAAATTAGTTTACATTCCCTGAACACACAATAATAGCCTAGGTACCCTAGAACAAAAGTGTCACACACATGACCCACAATACTCTTGAGTGCAGATTAAAATATGGTAGGAAATATTTAACAAAATAAGAATGCAATAAAACATAGGTAATATTTTATTTTAAAACTAAATCAATGTGCATTTACAATTTAGTGTCCCTCTTTCTGAGTTTGACACCACTATTCTAGAAGAGTTTTGTGTAACAAGAGGAGAATGTCTTGAGACAGTATAAGTGTGGAAGAATGGACAGAAGCCAATTAAATGGGAGATCCTGAATTTGAATCCAGTTTCTGCCACCTCACATTCATGTGACATCGAGTCAATTTAATAGAGAGGCTTAAATTAAGTAGCCTCTGGGGTCCCTTCCACCTCTAAAGCTTTTGATCTATGACCATAGATTAAAGCCTGTGCATCAGATAATTTAGCCTCAAGTTGGATCATCAAAAGTCGATTGAATAATTGACACAAATGAGCAATGATGATATTCTTTCCTAAGTGAGCAACATAGTTTGGGGAAAATTGCCAGGAGTAGATTCACATTCTGAGTCGGATATCAAGGCATATCTGAGCAGAATGAGAAGTTGAGTAGAGAGGCCTCCTGCCTGCCCATCAGCTCAGGGGTATTCTTTCCAGAAGTTTGTAAGGCAGCAAGGTTTTCCCAATCTCAGTAGCACATGTAGGAATATTACTTTCAATATAGATATTGCTATCTTAATGTATTATAAAATTATCACCAGTAATAAAAGTCTATCCAAATCTCTACATAATTTCTATTGACTGTATTACACAGGTCAGCTGTATTTAAAAAATAAAGACACAGATATCATTTTATAGTATTTTGATCTGTGTTTACTTATTTTGTTCCCTTCAGTCAATCAGTTAATAAGCATTTATTAAGTGCCTACTATGTACCAGCTACTATACTAAGTGTGGAGGATACAAAGAAAGGCAAAGCACAGTGTCTGTTCTCAAGGAGTTCACAGTCTAATAGGAAGAAAGAGCAGCTGCATGTTTGGGAGCTCCAAAAGAAAGTGTGGGAGAGAAGAAGTATTGGAATAACTACCAAACTGAAGGTCTACAGAGCTGTTGTGCAGAACTCATTGTTGTATGCCTATGAAACCTGGCCAGTACAATAATGCCATGCCAGGAAACTGAATCACTTCAATTTAAATTGTCTTAGGAAGATTCTGAGATTTGCTTGGCAATATAAGGTACCAAATACTGAAAGCCTTTCTCAAACTAAACGGACAAGCATTCCAACTCTACTGCAGAGAACACAACTCCATTGGGCTGGCCACATTGTTCGAATGCCAAATATACAGTTATGAAGAATTCACACAGGACAAGTGCTTACATGCTGGTCAGGGATAAAAAAGGCCTATCTTAAGAATTTTAGAATTGATTACATGACATGAGAGACACTGGCAAAGGATCGTGGTGTGTCCTCATCAGAGAAAATGCGGTGCTGGGTGAGCAAAGCAGAATTGAAGTAGCTCAAAAGAAACATGAGATGTCCTAAGTTAGAGAATCCATCCTAAGTGTTCATATGGACTACTGTGCCCAACCTGTGGTAAAGTATTTAGAGCTTGTATTGGCCTGATGAGTTACAGTTGGACACATGTAACTTGACTTTAATATAGTAATATCATTTTGGTCCTCTTTGAGAACAAAGAACTACAACCAACTAACCAAAAAAAAAGTATTGTACATAATAAAAGGATGGCATGAGCACTAAGGGGGATCACAAAAAGCTTCTTGTAGAATACAAGATTTTAGCTGAGACTTGAAGGAAACCAGGAGGCCAAGATGAGGAGAACATTTTAGACATGATGAAAATACCTGGAGTCCAGAGATGGAATGTCTTATGCAAGGAGAAGCAAAGTACAAAGAACAATGGAGTTTATATTTTATTTACAATTTTCTTTATTTATATTACAAAGATAAAATCAACAGGTCTTCACAAAAGAGTTGATATAAGGAATAAGAGAGAGAAAATAGTGATAGGAAAGATGATCAGATAAAAATTATACAAATATGCTAAGTAAAATCTATCTTTTCTAGCCATTTTGTCCACTCTATGAAGTCATATTTCCTCATTTCCCCCATACAGTGTTACTGGTATTTGTCATGGTGACCCTTCAAGCATTGTAGGACCCTATAAGCTCTGCTAATTAGATATATTGGATTACATTTCATATAATTTTAGAGTTGATATTTTTGTTGTAGAGTTCTAAATTTAGAGACAGAGGACCCTTTCCAAATTCAACTCTGCCATAACATCAGGCAAGTAACTTTACTCCTATGGGCCTCAGTTTCTTTATTTATAAAATAGCAGGTTGCACTAAAAATCCTCTGGCATCCTCTGATTCAATTACTGGTGATCTTTATGGGACAAGGGTTTTCACCATTGGGTCTAGAGTCCTCCCCACCAAGAAGTCTATAGATAGATTTCTGGAGCTCTATGAAAGTGAGTTTTTTTTTAAATCCCATCTTATTTTATACCTATATTACTTACTAAACTAAAGCCACTAAAATATAGCATTGTCTTCAGTCATGAATTTTTTAAAAAATCTTCAGAAAAGTCCATGGACTTCACCAGACCACCACATGGGTTCAAGACCTCAAAATGCAGAATCCCTGGTACGAATGAGAGAGAATTTTTGAGAAATCAGAATCTCCTATTTGCCATCATACCAATTAATAATCCTCAAAAAACAAATCATATGAACAAAAGATTTTCAAGATGTATCAGATGATTTATTTATTTCAAGGAAGAAAATATTTCTAAAGTGCTTAGCACAGTGCCTGACACATAGTTGCTCTATATAAATACTATTCCCTCTCTCCCTATCCCCACCCCCATTACAGTAGTTTCCAGAACATTAGGAGGGCCCCTCAGTCCTTTGTATAGTAATAAGATTAAACTGGGACCTGTTCCTTTCAACACTATGATAAAGACAGCTTTTTTTATTCTTTTTCTACTCCCCAAAGAAGTTTCTCTTCCATTTCTTTTATGTGCTTTTCTACTTGAAACTCCTAACACCCAAGGTTTTTGCTGTCCTAGAATGACTCATCTGCTTTTCATACAGAAGGATCTCTCTCTCTCCCTTTCTTCTCTCTTCTCTCTCCTCTTTCCTTCCCTTACACTTCCTCTCTCTCACCTTCTCTTCTCCCATTAGAGGGTATAAGAGAGACCCTGTCTATTGTCCTATTTTTTTTATTTTGAACTGAGTATTTGCCTAAAGCTTTTGTGTAATGGATTAAGAAAGAGTATCTAGAAAAACCATGCGGACCCTTCCCTTCAAAAATACAGGGAAATGTATCAAAGAACTGTGTGCTTGTTGTCGGATTATGACACCCTAAAATTTCTATCATTGTTGTCTGTAGTTTTGAGTATGATGCTGGTGAAAGATTCTTTGATAATACAGAGTGGTGCCATCTGGAAGAATTTGCAACTCTGTTTCCAATTTTATTTCAGTATCCAAAAGATCAAACAGATCAATTTATATTCTTCCTACAAGTCGTCCTTCAGTCTTAAAGTCAGCACAAGGAAGAGAACAGCAGGCACCATGAGATAGTCCATCAAAATGGCCAACGCTGTTGGTTCCAGTTATACAAGAAATACTATGAAGCTTCTCTCCTCAGGACCAGATGCTAGTGAAACGGCGACTTTTTGTACTTATCATCTTTCGTCCTCATGTGTCAGTTCAACTGAACTGAGTCAGTGCAATCAACTCAGTAGCAAAATGTGTCATGCGATCTCCAAGACTGTTCATTGGGATGTTTATTACATTGTACCCAAATTTCCCATTACATTAACAACTAATACTTGAAAGAAGTAATGCTTATAATAATTGCAAGAAGATACTGAAAGATTGTTGGCTTTGTAGTTGGCATTGAAATTAACTTTCTCTAACCTAAACCAGTGAAAACTAAAATGCTTCTCACCACATTAAAGTTTTGCTTTCGCTACTGTTTAAATCCCTCCCTCCCTTGTCATAGTATAGTCATTCTGAGTCTGATTTGGGGGCGGTGTGGTTGTATCTCAGCCATGTATGACCCACTTTTTCATAATACTTAACAATTCATGTTTTTACAACACATACCAGAAATTCTGACGGTACAGGATTATCACCCAAAAAAGGTTTTTTTTTTCTTCTTGTTCATTTCATCAATGCCTCATAAGCTATAGAGACACTGGGAGAAGCTAGTAGTCCTGTGAGGCTTTGTGTTAATTACCAGTGGATGACAAGACATTTGCTCTAGTTTGTGGATAATGAGCCAGCACAGGTAAAGATGAAATATTGCCTTTTTTGTCTTGATTATTATTGTAGAAATGACTTTTTAAGCATTAGCCATAGGCTGTACATGTTTGTTGTTGTGGTTTGCAAAGGATTCTGAGACACAAGCATTTTAATTGGTGTTTCAGAAGCCTAATAACTTTTTGACAAAAAAGATCATGAACCAAAAATAAGCTATCATCTCTAAACTGTGCCTCAAGGCGGGGAAACCTCAGGAAAAAAATCATTTTTAAAAAAAAAATCTGTTCTGTTCTCATAGTAGCCTTCTCTAAAAATATAGTCAATTCACTTAGTAGTATACTTGTTAAGCTGATGATTGTGTTGAAGGGAAATGTGTAGAAGGCAAACAGGTCAGATATGAAAGGAGTTGGCAGAGGGCTTAAGTTCCTTATTAAAATCTAAGCCCTGTTGTTCAAAAGATTAAAAAGTATGATACAAAAGAGGTTCACATCAGTGATCTTGACTTAAGTATTGGAGTTGAAGGGAAACTTCTCAATAGAAATCTTTCTTTTGGAAGAAATTTAGATAATTCTTATTCTACTTCATGAATGTGAAGGATTTTTTTTTATCATGCTTATCTAGAAGGACTTGGAAGCATTTTCTTACTAAATGTATGAAAAGGTATTCCTAAGCTGCATTCATGTCTGCCATCTAAGGTTGTTCAACGAAAAATCTATCAGAGATAGATTTGATCAGAGAGCATGGAATTTCATCTGTTCAAAATTACATGTAACTTTCTAAGTTCTAACTGGAACCCACTTATCTTATATGAAATAGCAATGAAAAAGTCTTCAAAAAGACCTGTCTATTATTTTTCTTGTGTCTCCTGTTATCTGTAGTTGAGCATGAAAGCACATATACAAACTGGAAAAAAGTCATTTCAGTGCCTCTTTGCATTCCTCTCTTGGATGTTACCATGGACTGGCTTTCTTACATTTGTGAACTTGTGCAGTAGGTGGAGAAAAGTGTGGGTGGCCCAGAAAAGTAGTGGTTAGAATAAGATTTTCCATTTATTGCCCTTTGTGCACAGCTAAAAATAAGATTCATACAACTCAGAATATGTGGCGCAAGCACAACCATTCTCTTAGTTCTGATGACGGACTTGCCCACATCTTTACATCTGTCTGGTAAGTAGCATTTTAGGAAAGAAATATGTCTTTGTTTAAATCACGAAAGCCAGCCAGATTTTTGCACTGTTTGTCTGCATGTGATAGTTTATCAGCATTTTCCCCTTCTTGGGTGGGATCAGAGGAGGGAGGGATGTATAGCTCCTGAACAAACAAATTGTGTTGACAGGAAAATGAAGGAAAGTAAGACTATTTGGTTATCTGCAAGGGGTAAAAAACAGAATGACTGAGGAATTTTTTTAAGTAATTATATGGTTTGAAAAACTGTACCAGGATGTCTGTTTTCTTGCCTTTTGTTAGAAATGTGTTCCTTGTAAACTCATGAAATAGTAATAAAAGACTTCTGTTGTGGCACTGCCCACTGAAATGAAAAACTGCGCTTCTTACATGAGGCTGCAAGGATGAGTGAGCTGTTGAATGCTGGCTCAAAGTCATTTCTAGGTGTCCACACAGATGCTTGTGGGCCAGGTAACCAAGTTAAAGCTTACCTTCATCACACTGCTAAATCAACTGTAACCACATTAAGTGAGAGCCTGTCAGTTTGTGACCAGAAGAAACACTGACCATGTCAATGTTCACAGGAACTTTATGATTTTCTGCTTCCAGCACCGGTACTGTCCCTCCCTCCACAAGCTGAGTGGTTGTGGCATTTCCAAAGAATGAGAGAATCTGCATGTGTTGCAAGCCTTTCAGTTTGATGTAATTTGTGAAATGGATGAGTCAAGCAGCAATCATTCTGGAGTGTGTTGATGAAGTCTCTGGAACTAGCTGCATAGTGACTGCAAAACTCATTTTTCTTTTAAGTGTGTGAACTACGTTGAGTTCAGGCATTGTACTTGATACAACATTGGAAACTTTGAGGGATTTTCTCCTCCTTGCTTTGAAGAGTCAACATCGGTCATTTTGAAAATTAAGAACTGGCCTAGCAAAGAGGCCAGGTGGGCAAAGTTCAGGGGGAAAAAATCAGGCTTAAAGTCAGTACAAGGAAGAGAATAGCAGGCACCATGTAGCCATTTACAGAGCATTTGTTCCATAGTCTATCGATGCTGTCTGTGGGATATTTTTATTATGCTATATAAAGTACCGTTAAATTAGCACAATGTGAACCCACCTTTCTTTTTAAAACTAGCACTGTGTTGAACGTATTCAGTTATTTTTACCTTCTCACTTGTACTTCTTTTTATTTAAACATGGATATTTCAATTCTAACATCTGTGCATGTTAATTGTAGTACCTGCTGGTATACATTATGAAAGAGAGAGAGCTAATGTTGTAATCAAGTAAGGTTTTAAATGTTTCAGGTGGGAATGGGCAAAACTTCAGGAGCAATTAGCTTCCATAGAGGTACAATTCCCCACTGAAAATATTACATCTGTTATAATTATAGATATTGTTCAATACTATAGCTGACCAGATGTTGACAAGTAGGAAACATTTGCCTTTATTTTTTTGCAGATTATCTTTGTGCCCCATTTACTAAACATTTACTAGGTACAAGTCACTGTCCTAGGTACTATGTACCTAGGTATAAGATACATAGAATTAAGACAGAGGATCTATACTCAGTTTAAGCAGGGATGTAATATGCACAAATATGCAGTTACTATGTACAAAATGAAGATCCCATATAAAGTGCCATGTAAGGGTTGAGAAAGGAATAGAAATTTGAGAAACAAGATAGTGTGGTAGAAAAAGTAGTTGAGCTAGAGTCTAAGAATCTGAGTTCAAATCTCAATCTGTTACTTGTTATGTATGGGACCTTAAACAAGTCAATTATTTTCCCTGGAGTTTTCTTTCTTATATGTTAAATGAGAGGACTGAAAATTGGTCTAAATTAATCTTTTCCACCTTTTTTGTGTCATAGGCCCATAGACAATCTCATCTATGAAAAACTCTGTGAAACCCCTGTCAGAATGTTTTTAAATATATGAAATTCATAGGATTACAAAAGAAACCAATTTAAATACTGTCAAAGTTTTTTTTTTTTTTTTAAAGATCTAGGATCCCAGTTTAAGAACCCTTGGTCCAGATGATCTCAAAGAAGTCTTCAAATTCTTTATCTACAATTTGTTTATCTATAATATATTTTCCAACTTGGCAGGAACAGGGAAAGTTTCCTAGATGAGGTAAGGCTTAAGCTGTTTCTTGAAGGATACATGAGATTTCAACAGACAAAAGATAGAGAGATGGCATCCCAAGCATAGGGAACTGTGTGATTCATTCTTTCCTGCCTTCCTAGTGTAATGATTCTCTCTTCCAACAAAAGGGTCATTTTAATAGTAACAAATAGGTTGAATACTCAATCATTGAAGAGGATTGGAAAAGTTGGCTTTGTTTTTTGAAAAACATAACCAATGTATTCAGCACAAGAAAGCCTCAGAGCTCAATGCAGACTCTACTGTTGAATTCCGTTTAAACCAACACACATAAAGTACCTATTCTATTCAAGATATTGTGCTACTTTTCATATACTACAAGACCTAGAGAATGTCCCTCAACTCTGCTGGGATGTTCCTGTATCTTATCTAAGTCTCTATCGGGAATTGGTGAGAATAATAGACAATAAATAACAGCATTCTAAAAAGATTTAAATGAAATGCAAATATTCAATGACTATAATATATTATAAAAAGAAAATGAAGATTTTTTTGAAATATCCTTTATAAAATTTGAGTTTAATGTTTCTCTCCATTTCTCCTTTTCATGACTTGTCCTTTCTTAGGCTCAGACACAGTTCATGACATGAAGTTTTTGATGACAGCTCTATTGCCATTTATTCTGATTTCCATATCAGTCAGACATTTGGCTGTTTTCCAGGTCATCTGTGTCCAGAAAATAATTTTATTAAAATCATTCCAAACTCCACTCATTTCAATAATGCTACCTTTCACATTCCCTGTTTATAAATACTTTAAGGGTTAAATGATTATCCTAGTTACCTAGTGTGCAGACATCCATTCCGGTTATCTTGCAGAGTTCCTGGATACAGCTCCAAAACCCACAAGAATTGTCTTCGAGTATAAAAAAACTGACTCATTGGTTTGCCACAGACCAGAGTTACTGTGAAAAATCATAGGCTAGAGAAGGTGATAAATTGGACTGTGACTGTAATTCCCTCCCACCCCTTCATAAGAAATGATTGAGGTTTTGAAACATATCCCCCTGATATGGTATGTGCTGATTCCAGCATTACAGCTGATTTTAACCTATATCTTTCATGTACCGTTGAGGCTACTGGCCAGTCTTGGCTAATTATTACTTTAGTTGAATAATGCAAAGCATTAGCAATGGAGATTTACTCTAATGATGTATTTTAAGTGCATGTCCGCACTGCTGGTTTAATGTACTCAGTCATGGAATGCCTTTAGAGTTTATTGCTAATGGATGAATCTTCAAGAAAATCAGAATTTTCAATAAGATTGACATTTGGAGTGAGAAATATAAATCTAATGAGAGCATTTCAGCCGAGGTTTGTAATTAGGAATGAATGAAGTAAATTTGTACACGCACTCAGCAGAAGGGCACAATAGAAGGTGAAATTGCACACTCTGCATTGAATGAGGGATGAAAGCCGATGTATCAGTGTCATGGCATGACAGTGTAGAGTATAAATGATACTGTCACTGAGTGCTGCAGAAGGTATCAAGGGAATTCCACTCCAGTAAATTACATTACTTAGACAGACCTGAAGGCATTGTGTCTGAATGAGTGGAGGAAAGAAAAGGTTGTCAGCACAAAGCAGAAGATATTACAGTACAACTGGCTGCAGGGTTAGGAATCAGTGGTTTCCATCATGCTTTGCTTTCTTTTTTTTTTTCTTTTTTCTTTTTTGGTTATGTTCACTTTTGCTAATTAGTTTACAGAAGTTACAAATCTATATGCAAAAGACTTCTCTTTCTCTCGCTCTTCCTCTCCTTCCCTCTTTTCTTCTCTCTCTCTCCATCTCTCTTTCTCTCTCCTTCCTTCTCTTTTCTCTCTCCATCTCTGTCTCTCTCCCTGTCTCTTCCTCTCCTCTCTTTCCCTCTCCTTCTCCCCTTTTCTCCCCCTTGCTTTACCTCTCCTTCTCTCCCCCTCTCTCCCTCTTTCTCTCCCCATCTCCCTCTCCCTCTCTCTCCTCTTTTCCCTTTTCCTCTCCCTCTCCCTGTTTTTTTTGAAGACTTTGGATCTTAAAGAGGCTTAATGTTAATTTCAGAAAACAAGTTAGTTGGGTTTTTTCCCTGCCAGTTATTTGTTGTGGGGTGGTGCCAGGCATTAAAATACAAGCTTTCTTTTATTTTTGACTCTTGATGTGAAGGGACCATCATCAACTAGGAGGATGTCACCATTCTTTCCCAGAGGTTTTTATTGGTGAAACCTTGTCTTAACAAGAACATCAACTACCTCTGTCCTCCTTCCATCATTTTTCCCTCCCATAACCCTCCTTCCCCAAAGGAAAGTGAATTGAACCAGCACTTAGCATTTAATTTTGTGCTTGGAGGATTGCAAGTTCTCTGCTTTACCCTTTGCTCAGCATTTGATGCATTGTGGGTGATTTATCGTTGGGAGGAAGGGTGTCATCCAAAAATCACTTTGCCTCTTCCCCCCCCCAACAGTGAAAATAAGGGAAAAGTCTTATCTGTTGTATCTTTATGGATATGATATGAGAAAAAATAATGTTGCCAATTATATGCCAATGAGCTTCTCTGTTCTAGCCTGAGTTCCTGTTTTCTGAAAAAAGATGAGAGAGGGCTTTAAGAAATGCTCAAAGGTCAGCTCTTCTCCTTACAGCAAGCAAATGCCTTCTTCCAGGCAGCACCCATAACTCTGTGATTCTGTAGGCACTTTTGAAATCATATCACTTTGAGTTTTCTTAAATAGGTTTTACACTCTAAAGTCAATATTACTCAAAACTCCAGGGAAGAGGCAACAGGGAATATAATTGGCTTTTCCTCCTCAGAGTTCCAGGATAAACATGATGCACTTATGTGAAATCCTAAATGGCAAGGGTTTAAGCAGCCTGTCTGGGATAGGAGGCTTAGCTGGATAACAGCAACTATAATAGTACCTTGCTCTTTGTGGTTTTTAAAAGGACTATAGATAGATAGATAGATATAGATATAGATATCATATATATATATCATAGGAATCATAGGATCATTTCATACTTCTTGCTTTTTAACCATAACTATAGCTGATTGAATAAAGTAAAACCAACACAACAAAATTAAAAGGTACAATTAATTTGAAAATCAGGTTTGAGAATAGACAATAGGAACCAATATTAGCATACAAATTTAGTTGGTGTTCCTTATCCCTGCATATACCCACCCCCTCTCAAAAATTGCTGGCTGTGTACACAGTGTTTAGCATCTTTGGACAATGTTTATTATTAAACAGATTTACTTTAATGGTGTTGTTAGAAAAAATTAAGCTCTGCCCATGGGCAGCAGGAATTACAGTAAAACAATCCCCCATTTCTCCCATCTTAAAAGGAAAGACAGGTATTTTTTCTTAAGAAGTATAAGAAAGTACAAATTGCAGAATTCGACGTTTTTTTCATCTTGTTCCAGTATGCTGCATGAATTAAATGGCATTGTCCCACTAAGTACAATTGAATATATGTTCATAAGATGTGTAGGAAGTCTGATTGTTTCTTTCTAACCTAACTTGTTTATTATTCCTCAACTACAGCAATCTACCTACTTTTTTGTTTGCTTGATCAGATCATATAAAACTTTTTTCCTGAGCTTTAGGTATTGCCATTCTCTCAAACTGTGTCATTGACTTCCTCCGTTTTTAATCCTCATGGTACAGAATTTAGCACTATCTAAAATGGAACTGGTACAGAGCACATTCTACATGCTTGGTTGTACAATGCAGGCATATTCCTTCATTCTGTAGAGATTCCTTTGTTCCTATATGCCAGTCTGGCTGTGTTTTTTTTTTTTCTTTTTATACAGTGTTTGGAGGGGGAGAAGGAAGAAAGCCCTTTGGGAAGAAAAAAAAGGACCCAAAAGAATTGCAAATATTTGTTTAGAAATTATTCATTTCCCTAAAAAATACAATAAATTCAAGTTTTCATACTTGTCTGAATCTCTCCAGATTGAGCGTTCCTCTCCACTCTATCCTGTAACTAGTCCTTTGATCACCAAAAACTGCTTATATTTTAATTTCAAATCTAGAAGGGAGTATTTATTCCTTAGGAAAAATACCTCAAGAAGAACATTTAGTGTTTTGGAGCCAATGAATGAATTATCACATTAATCCCTAATAATGTGATATCTTTAAGTTGCCATGGTAGAAACTTTTCCTGTAGACCTTGATTTACTTATTAGGTGTTATCCTATTAACTTTTTTGCCTCATTTGCCCTTACTATTTCAGTGTTAATTAACTGATAAACTGCTGCCCCAAATGACCATTTGCATGTAGTTCCCAATGGCAGAGTAAAAGAGACTTTTGTTCTGATTTGATAAGAAAAAAAAAAATGCAAACCAACAGTACAAGCCCCAGAACCAGAGTTCCTATAAAGACATGTTCAGATGTTCAGATGAACAATAAGGCCATTTATTCACATATGACATAAGGATATAAGAATTTAAACAATAAGATCTCTTATTAAATTCAAGAAAATACACACCACAAGCTTTGTGAAATTCTCTCTTATAAAGCCCAGTCTCATGGAAGGCAGATTTATATGGGCTTGAGAAATCCATTAACTTCTAAGGCACTCTTTAAAAAAAAAAAGAAGAAGAAGAAAGCAAAACACTTGTCTCACTATATAACATTAAAGCAATTTCCATTCTAAGGAAAGCTAAAATGCATTCATTTGGGTAAAATACATAAAATACGTGCACTGTAATTTACCAAAATGCCATACTTTTAAGAAATGCGTTCTTTTTTCTCCTCATCCCCCAACACTTGAAACATGAAATCATTTCTGTCAAGATCACTCTCTTGCAAATTAATATTTCTTTCTTAAGTACAGAAAAAAAGTTATTCCAGTTCTCTAAACCATTTAGGTTTAGTTTCTGCTTCTTTTCAGGATGAAGTTTTATAGATTACTACCTTTCTGTAAGATGTTGCAACATTTCAAGGGAAATCATCTGGAAAAGAGATTTTTAAACAGCTTTGTTTTTAAGTCAAGATCTTGCCTGTTTCTCTTGAACCCTGTAAGACTGGCCTGGTGTGCTGTGGCAGAAAAATCCAAAGATTTCTTCGTCATCTTGCACCAAGGTCTCAGATAATATTTCGGTTTTGCTGTTGTGTTAAATATTGAAATGTGACCCTTCAGGAAAAGGTGAAAAATGTGTGACTGTTAGATGACAAAGACAGGTCTTTTAAAGTGACTTAGAATTTTGCTATCTGACATCCTAGTACTGGTGCCATTGCTGCCCATTTCTCCCTCCCTCTCTCTCCCCCTCCTCCTCTTCCTCTCTCTCTCTCTCTCCTTTCTCTCTCTCTCTCTCTCTCTCTCTCTCTCTCTCTCTCTCTCTTTCTCTCTCTCTCCCCCCCTCTCTCTCTCCCCATCTCTCTTTCTCCTTCTCTCTCTCTCCTTCTCCTTCTCTCTCTCTCCCTCCCTCCCTCCCTACCTCCTTGTTTCTCTCTCTCCCTCCCTTCCTCCTTGTCTTTCTCTCTCTCTCTCCCTCTCTCCTTTCCTCCCTCTCTCTCCTCTCTTTCTCTCTCTCCTCTTTCTCCTTCTCTCTTTCTATTCTTCCCCCCCTCCCCTTCTCTCTCTGTTGACAGAAAAGATTGCCTACTGATAATTGCTTTGCTTAAGTGTCTGATAATATGCCAGGAATGAGAGCATTCTGTGTTAGGTCATCTTTAATTATGCATGTACCACCTGTCAGCTCTAAATCAGTGCAAGATTAGCTTCTTGTGAAGTCAGTTTGGGGAGGGTCAGAGGGGAGCTGAGGTGATCTCTTTTAGAAACAACAAAAATAGACAGTGGTAAACAGTGCTCAAAGTGTGTGAATTGTTTTTGTTTTTAATTTTCTAAAGAGTCTCATTTCCATTGTTCTTGGGCAGCAATAAGCTATTGGCATAGCTAAAAAAAATACTTGAAATATTGCCCATCCAGCAAAGATGAATTACTGTAAGAGAGGATGGTAGTCCATCTGTTGCATTTCCTTTCCTCTATCTTCCTCCTCCCTCCGCCCCCTTCCCATCATTGTACACGAGCCAGGGAAAGCCTCAGAAACATTTTTATGAGCTGTACAAGAACAGGAAATATGTGAAATGATGGTTAGATTTCATATATCTGAGGTTTTTTTTTAGTTAGCTTTTTTTAGATGAACAAACATGGGCTGGAAATAATGCCTGTTACTCTCTGTTGGCTTTTGATAGTTTTATTCTCAGTTTTTGGGGTTATTTGGGACTTTCTGGTGGGATGTTTAGGTTCTTTACCAAAGATGCCTCTTCCCTTTTATCCTTTGACAGCCGGGATCTGCGAAATAGCATAACTGACTTTCAGTACACCTGTCAGAGGTTTAAAAACTGTTTTTCATTAGTGGCTATGTTGCTGTAGTTATTTCCATACTGTATATTAGAGTGTTCAGTGCTAGATGTGAAGTCAGGAAGAACCAGAGTTCCAATCTCACCTCAGATACCTACTAGTTTTGTGAACCTAAGCAAATCATGTTGACTTTTTGATCTTGTTTCTGAATCATTAAAATAATCATTACTAATAGTGCCTCTGCCACATAGTGTTGTGGGGATAAAACAAAGTAATAAATGTAATTCATTTATAAACATTTTAAGCACCTGATATATGTACTAGGCTCTGTGGAGATACAAAGACATACGTAATAATAGTGCCCAGTCTCAAGGAGCATTTGGATAATCTTAAAATGCCATAGAGGCAGCTGTCATTATTGTCATTTCATTCATTCTCATTATTTATTATCATCAGTGCTTGGCTGAGTTGAGTGAAGCAACAGGAGAAAATAGGATGAATACAATGAGAATACAGGCAATTATATTAACCTTCTGTTGCTAGACATGAGATCAGAGGATTTGAATTCAAATCTTCAACTTGACCACTCATGTCTTGTGAGATGTCAGGCAGATCAATCATTTAGTCAGTTTCCTTACTTGTGAAAAGAAGCATTGGACTAGTTGAGCTCTGCCAACTCTCCTACCTCTATTTCTGCCCCACCGTGGTGGTGGCTCTTACTAAGATTTCTTAATAACAGCCATGGAACCCGAAATGAGTCAGTTTACTCACACAATATTCTAGCTGTCTAGGATTTTTGAGAATAATGTTTCCACCGAGGAAACGAGATTTGGAATTGCTAGAAAGTCTTCTCTCAAATGCTGTTATCAAGAAGGACTGAGTAGAAGCAGCAGTATTTTGGTGTGACAGGTCAGCTGATTAAAGATTGAAAACCTGCTGACCACTGCTACCCATGTTCCCCCGCAGTACCTCGGCCCAGATTGTATCTCTGGATGACTCATTTTATCCATATCGGTGCACTGGATGCTGTTTTGTTTTTGTTTGACATGAAGTGACTCCAGAGTACAGGTCAAATCTCTGTTTTAAAAAAAAAAAAAAAGCAATGGTTTAGAGAGATAGATGTCAGAGATGTTGCCAGTTACAATAATGCATGTCATAACGATTTGACTAAAATTAATATTAATCGAAGAGTTAAAAGGTGTTATGTCATCACATAATATTATTAAAAGCCAGTATTTACTTAGGGTATTAAGATTTGTAAAGCACTTTACAAATAGTGCCTCATTTTTATCCTCATAAATACCCTAGGAGATTGGTTCTGTGTACATACACACATCACCAATAATAGAGGACAAGCTAAAGCAAACAGAGGTTAAGTTATTTGTCTGGGGTCATACAGCTAGAAAATGCCTGAGGCTAGATTTGAACTCAGATTTTCCTGACTCTAGGTACTCTATGCTATCTATCTACCTAAAGACAGCATGGTTTGGTGACCACGATGCTAAACGTGGTTTCCAATCTCCAAACACTTGCCAAGTTTGTCAGCTGATAATCTCAGAATTTTAATTCTCTCATCTTTAAAGTGTAGATAATAATATTTGCTTTACCTAATGTATAAAGTGGCCATGAGGAAAATGCTTTATAAAAAGTAAATAAATGTGATGTATTATCAGCACTTAGGCCAGTTCCTTGCACATTGTTGTTGTTGTTGTTGTTGTTGTTGTTGTTGTTGTTGTTGTTGTTATATCATGTCTGATTCTTTGTGACCTCATGGACCAACCATTTCTGGGGTTTTCTTGGCAAAAATACTAGAGTGGTTTGCCATCTCCTTTGCCAATGTCGTTCACATGTTTAATAAACATACTGAATTAAATCATAGAAGCTACTTGACAAATAATTTAAAATAAATAGTAACATTTTCACTTTTCTAAAATTATAAATTGCTTTTTAAAAAAACACTGTTTTTCACTAGTGGTAAAAATTTCTCATGCCAGTGAAATCACAAAACCAGTTTAAAATACACACATGCGTGCGCGCACGCACACACACACTATAATGAGACCAAAGATTGGAAAAGCAGAAGGGAAGAAGGGGCATTTTAAAAAAGATAGGAGTGGTAGAGAATAAATGACTCCTACTCCAGATAGCTATCTATGTAAAAGAACAATCTAACTCCTAATCAGATTATTAAGCAAATGGTTCATGAGAATAGGTAATAAAATTTTCATTACTGTCTTGACTTACTAGCTCTGCCACCAAGGAGCTAAGTTGGCCAGGGCCTAATAAAACCAAGGACAAACAAGCTCACACATTCATGTATGTACTTGATAGAGTGGTGGACTTTGGAGTAATAAAGATCAGAAATAAATCCCATCTCAGACACTAGCTACACTAATCCTAACCCTCCTGGCTCTAACCCTAAATACCTCCCAACTCTAACCCTCTGGACTCTACCAAGGACCCCATGAACATTACTTTGCTTCTGTCTGCCTCAGTTTCCTTAACACTGAAATGGGCATAGTAATATCATCCAACACAGAGGGTTGTTGCGAAAATCAAAGGGAAAGCATTAAATAAATATAAACTGTTATCTGTAGTGTTGGTTTGTATTTGCTCAGAGGAACAATGGCCATGACTGTCTCAAAAATTATGTACTGCTGATCACAGATGAGATCGTATTGAAGTATTAATAACTCAACACAAACCCGCATCACTTCAGGCCATACCAATTCACCTTCATGGGTCTCAATGGGTGGGACCTGATAATCTCACTGGTTTCTTCCAGTCCTCATGAGCAGTAACTTTTAAAAGTGTGTGGGCAATCCAGAGAACTGGTAATAAAGCAGACTTCTGATAGACAGGTGATGAACTCAGGGCATGAAATGACACATTTTTATTAGTCATGTCCAATAAAGGAATTTGTTTTGCCTGTACTACTGCACTCATAACTGTTTCCCTCTGAGACCACATAGTAAATTACCATTTGTCCCAAAATATCTATTTAGAAATTTTGGATCTGCTTGAGTAAGGTGTTCACTCATTTTCAGCTCATCAAAAAAAAAATACTCTAATGACTGGCTGGCTATAGATGTTTGACCCATACTCCTAAGTCATCACTTATCATCCATGGAGAAGAACAAAAGGAGTCAGCTCAGAAAATTAAAACTTTTCCCATCACCTTAAAAATATAATACATCATCTTTCTCTGAAGATTTCTCTGAAAACATATCTAAAAACCAGCCCATTTAGCCCAAGATATTAGAGAGGAAGTATAGCGTGGTGGATAGGGTGCCAGATTTGAGGTCAGCAGGAACTGGTTTGTGTCCTACTTGAGACACTTCCTATGGAAGCCTAGGTAAATCACTTCACTTTTCTGGGCCTCCGTTTCCATCAGCTATAAACTGAATGGTTTGGATATGATGACCTCTAAAGTTCTTTCCAGCACTCAATCTGTGATCCTATTGGCGATGAGAAAAACAGGCCTTTGCATCTTCCCTATACAGTCAAATCCTGCTTTTCTCACCTTCCCCTAGTGTTCCCAAAAAGCTTTTGCATCTGTACCTCATAATATGATTCCTTCTTTTGATTCATATCATTTAAGCATTGTATATCCTTCACCTTATTCATAGAACATACCAGTTATTTGCCTTATGACTCCAGTCATCATTTCTGTGAATTCCTCAGCTAATGCACCTCTCCTTGATGACCATTCTTCTATCTACCCTTAACAATCGAAGTTTTTTTAAGGGAAAACACTCTTGCTTGCCTGTATCTGTATTCCTAACATTTAGTATCGTGCCTGGCACATAATACACACTTAATAAATATTTTTACATTAATTCATTAATTACTTACTATGTGCCAAGCACTGGAGACTAAGACAAAAGAAATATGTCTCCTTCCTGAAGGAGCCAACAGAAGACATGTACCTATAGAGAGAGGTGGTTTTTGTTGTTTGCCCTTCATTCTCTAAGGGGATCATGACAAGGGAGGTGATTCCATAACACTGAAGTGAACTGGATTTAAGTGAGGGAGTCACCAACCTCTTTGCTCTGGAGATAACTGAGTCCAATGGGAAAATCTATATCAGGATTACTGGATGCAGTAGATCACCTTGGCCTTATTGAGCTAAGAGTTTATCTGAGGCAATATCCATTTGTTGATTAAGGCTAAGTAAAAATGAGGCAAGGAATGGCCTCTTGCCAGATACATATAAAAGGAATATAAAATACATCTAAAGCAGCAAATATAAGGTAACTTCAGAAAAGAAGATTTTAGTAGGTAGGGGAGGAAGCTCACCCTGAGGGAGATGGGGAATGGCTTTCTCCAGGAGACACTTGAGCTGACTATGGAAGTAGGGCCAAACGTTCTAAAAGGGAGGAGATGAAGAAGTATTCTCTGCACACTTTTATTTTGTCTTTTGATCATGTAGTGATTTCTGTAGGAAAATATACAGTTAGCATGAAATCCACCTTTCTGGTCCACCTGAGCTCACACATCACAATTTGTCAAGTTAACTTATTACAACTTCCCTCTTTAGTAGAAATTAATTGTTACAATGAAATCTTCTATTAATTTCCCTGAAATTAGACAGATGACTATCTTTGTGAGCATTGCATCTATTGTTTATGTCAGGAATGGAATATAAGTTTACTGGTGATATAATAGTATAAATAAATTATAATAGGATATATAAATTTGTAATTATCATTTCAAGGTTTACAGAGAGTACTTTTTATATAATGATAACTGCCTTTATATGCTTTATATAACTTGATAGTAGTATTTTCCCCATTTTATGACAAAAGAAATGGAGACTCAGATTAAGCAGCTTACCTGTAAGGATGTGGTTAATAAGTGTCAAGTGTTGGATTTAAGTCTAGGTCTCTCTGACTCCAGGAACAGTACTTTATCCACTGTGCCACAATGCTTCACAAGGATCCTATAAGAAACATAATGACAACATTCAGGTCTCCAATTTATAAATGAAACTGAGGTTAGGATTAGTAAATGTTCAAACCAGGATTCAAAAGGTGGTATTCTGATTGCAAGTCTAGTCTCTGTCTTTTAAACCATACAACCTTTCTGAATATGTACATACATACATATATATATGTTAACAAATTATCTTGCTCATAGTCATATAACTATTCTAGGAGCTAATATCACTTAGACTTGAATCCAGGTCTCTTAATTCTTACTACAGTATTCTTTCCAATTTACCTCACAAAGGATATTTTTATTAATATAAGGTAGAATGGGTTTTTCCAACAAATCTCTAGTCTCCTTAGAAAAGACAATTTCCTTGTTATTAGATAGGATTTATATGATTATAAAATTTAGCAGAAAGATCAAGTCCCTCACAATTTTGTGCATAAGGAAACTGAGGCACAGAGAGCTCTCTTCTGTGAATCTCCATAACACCTTGTTATGGTAACTGTCACCTCTTATTTAATCTTGTTCCCCTCCCAGATTTTAAATTCCTTGAAGACAGCAACTGTCCTTTGCCTCTTTTTGTATTTCCAGTGTTTAATAGTGCCTGGCACATAGTAGGTATTTTATAAATGTTGGTTGATTGATTGTTGATTAATTTTCCCTTTACCAGACTCAAAGCTCCTTGAAGGCAGAGACAAAGTCTGTATCCCCTTATTGTAACTAACATAGTACCTCACCCATAGTAGGCATGCAATAAATATTTGTTGAATTGTTATTTTCCGTCCTGAGTTCCTATTTTCTGTTCCTATTTTTTAGGCATAAAATTAGCAATATGAAAAAAGATTTTTAATTTATCACTAGAAAGATGGCATTTTGTGTCTTTTTTAGATTATTTTTTCAAACTTATAATGAAATCATTGCTAAAACAAATATGCCTTCTGGAAGAGATCCAGGGTGCAATCAGAATTTAAAAAGTGCTTTCTTTTGCAGTTTAGGTGTAATAAGAAGTTTGAGAGATTTCAAGGAAATCTCCCTCCAGTAGGAAACTGCCATTACAGTAAGCATTTGGTGAGCAAGATCTGTATATTTAACCTCATTCTTAGTTCAAAGTAGAATTTAGTTAATATGTAAACAAGGTCATAGTCAGGTATACTTAATTCATGAATGTTTGTTTTTTCTTTCCCCTTGGGTCCTGTTTCAGTAAGATACTGTTTTGTTTGATATTTGGTATCTTGAAAAGAACACTGAATATTTATTGTGTGTCTAATTTATATTTTAATATATTTAACATCTACTGGTCATCCTGCCATCTAGGGGAGGGGGTGGGGGGGTAAGAGGTGAAAAATTGGAACAAGAGGTTTGGCAATTGTTAATGCTGTAAAGTTACCCATGCATATATCCTGTAAATAAAAGGCTATTAAATTAAAAAAAAATGAAAAAAAAAAGAAAAGAAAAGAACACTGAATTGAAAATTAGAAGACATGGGTGGAAATGCTGCCTCTGCTATACTTAATACCTATGTATTCTTGGACAAATCATTTCACAGCTCTGAATATCCGTTGCCTTATCAATCAAGGGGAGAATTTAGAGTTGATTATCCCTAAAGTTCCTTTCATTTCTGAAACTCCTGAAGGTAGTACACAAAAGAATCAATAGCCCCAATTGTACATTACGTTTCATATCATTATAATTTTGCCATATTAATTTTTTTCTTAATTCTAAATCTAAAACTCTTTGTACTGTTATTTTATAACTAAAAACAAGGGTTTCAGTGAAGTGGACACATAAATGTTACTAACCTAAAGGAATTGAACTCAGAATACTTTGGGGAGACTAAGGGAGATGTGG